>NW_024885188.1:257899-611627 GCF_019232065.1 Centrocercus urophasianus | reverse complement strand
TGTGCCTCTTCTCTTCAGATAGATGTAGTTCTTCTCTTCAGTCAGATGTAGCTCTTCCGTTCAGATATTTCTGGCTCTTCTCTTAAGATAGATGTAGCTCTTCAGATCGATGTAGCTTTTCTCTTCAGACAGATATAGATCTTCTCTTCAGACAGATGAATTTTTTCTCTTCATATAAATGTAGCTCTTCCCTTGCGGCATTTGCAGCTCTTCTCTTCAGGTAGATGTAGATCTTCTCTTCAGACAGATGTAGGACTCCTCTTCAGATAAATATAGCTATTCTCTTCAGTTAGATGCAGCTCTTCTCTTCAAACAGTTGCAGCTCTTTTCTTCAAACACATGTGCCTCTTCTCGTCAGATAGATGTAGTTCTTCTCTTCAGTCAGATGTAGCTCTTCAGTTCAGATATTTGTAGATCTTCCCTTCAGATAGATTTAGGTCTCCCCTTCAGTTAGATGTAGCTCTTCTCTTAAGATAGATATAGTTCTTCTTTTCAGAGAGACGTAGCTCTTCTCTTGAGACACATATAGCTTTTCTCTTCAAATACATGTAACTCTTCTCTTATGATAGATGCAGCACTTCTTTTCAGACAGATGTAGCTCTTCTCTACAGATAGATGTAGATCTTCTCTTCAGACAGATGTAGCTCTTCTTTTCAAATAGATGTAATTCTTCTCTACAGATAGATGTAGATCTCTTCAGACAGATGTAGCTCTTCTCTACAGACAGATGTAGCTTTTCTCTTCAGATAGATGTAGTTCTACTTATCAGATAGATGTAGAACTTCTCTTCAGACAGATGTAGCTCTTCTCTTCAGATCGATGTAGCTCTTGTCGTGAGATAGATTCAGCTCCACTCTTCAGGTAGATGTAGCTCTTCTCTTCAGGGAAATGTAGATGCAGCTCTTCAAATAGGTGTAGCACTTCTCTTCAGACAGATGTAGCTTTTTTCTTCAGACTCATGTGTCTCTTCTCTTCTGATAGATTTAGATCTTCAGAGGGATGTAGCTCTTCTCTTCCGATAAATGTAGCTCCTCTCTTCAGATAGATGTAGCTCTTTCCTTCAGATAGATGTAGATCATCTCTTCAGACAGATGAATTTTTTCTCTTCATATAAATGTAGCTCTTCCCTTGAGGCAGATGCAGCTCTTCCCTTCAGGTAGATGTAGATCTTCTCTCCAGACAGATGTGTTTTTTCTCTTCATATATATGTAACTCTTCTCTTCAGACAGATGTAGCTCTTCTCTTCAGTCAAATGTAGCTCTTCTGTTCAGATATTTGTAGATCTTCTCTTCAGGTAGATGTAAATTTGCTATTCAGTCTGATGTAGGTGTTCAGTTCAGATATTTGTAGCTCTTTTCAGATAGATTTAGCTCTTCTGTTCAGAGAGATGTAGCTCTTCTCTTCTTACAGATGTAGCACTTCTCTTCAAAAAGATGTAGCCCTTGAGATGGATGTAGCTCTTCTATGCAGATGGATGTAGCTCTTCTCTTCAGATAGATTCAACTCCTGTCTTCAGGTAGCTGTGGCTCTTCTCTTCAGGCAAATGTAGATGCAGCTCTTCAAATAGATGCAGCTCTTCTCTTTGGACAGATGTAGCTTTTCTCTTCAGATAGATGTCACTCTTCTCTTCAGATAGATGTAGCTTATCAGATGGATGTAGCTCTTCTCTTCAGACACATGCAGCTCTTCTCTTGAGACACATGTAGCTCTTCCCTTGAGACACATCTGGCTCTTCTCTTCAGATAAATATAGCTCTTCTCGTCGACAAGATGTAGCTCTTCACTTCAGACAGATGTAGCTTTTCCCTTCAGGTAGATGTAGCTCTTCTCTTCAGATAGATGTAGCTCTTCAGACAGATGCAGCTCCTCTCTTGAGACACATGTAGCTCCTCTCTTGAGACACATGTAGCTCTTCTCTTCAGATAAATGTAGCTCTTCTCTTCAGATAGATGTAGGACTCCTCTTCAGATATATGTAGCTCTTCTCTTCAGTTAGATGTAGCTCCGCTCTTCAAGCAGTTGCAGCTCTTTTCTTCAAACACATGTGCCTGTTCTCTTCAGATATATGCAGTTCTTCTCTTCAGTCAAATGTAGCTCTTCAGTTCAGATATTTAAAGACCTTCTCTTCAGACAGATGTAGGTCTTCTGTTCAGATAGATGTAGTTCTTCTCTACAGATAGATGTAGATCTTTTCTTCAGACTGATGTAGCTCTTCTCTTCAGGTATATGTAGCTCTACTTATCTGACAGATGTAGATCTTCTTTTCAGACAGATGTAGCTCTTCTCTTCAGACAGATGTAGCTCTTCTCTTCAGATATATGTAAGTCTTTCCTTCAGACAGATGTAGCTCTTCGCTTGAGATACATTCACCTCCACTCTTCAGGTAGATGTAGCTCTTCTCTTCAGGGAAATGTAGATGCCCCTCTTCAAATACGTGTAGCACTTCTCTTCAGACAGATGTAGCTTATCTATTCAGATAGATGTCGCTCTTCTGATAGATTTAGATCTTCGGAGGGATATAGCTCTCCTCATCAGATAAGTGTAGAACTTCTCTTCAGACAGATGTAGCTGTTCTCTTCAGACAGAAGTAGATCTTCTCCTCAGATGTATGTCGGTCTTTCCTTCAGACAGGTGTAGCTCTTTTCTTCAGATAGATGTAGATCTTCCCTTCTGACAGATGAATTCTTTCTCTACATATAAATGTAGCTCTTCCCTTGAGGCAGATGCAGCTCTTCACTTCAGGTAGATGTAGATCTTCTCTTCAGATAGATGTAGCTCTTTTCTTTAGATAGATGTAGCTCTTCTCTTCAGGTAGATGTAGGACTGCTCTTCAGATAAATGTAGCTCTTCTCTTCAGTTAGATGTAGCTGTTCTCTTCAAGCAAATGCAGGTTTTTTTTTCAGACACATATGCCTCTTCTCTTCAGATAGATGTAGTTCTTCTCTTCAGTGAGATGTAGCTCTTCCATTCAGATATTTCTGGCTCTTCAGATAGATGTTGCTCTTCAGATCGATGTAGGTTTTCTCTCCAGACAGATGTAGATCTTCTCTTCAGACAAATGAATTTTTTCTCTTCATATAAACGTAGCTCTTCCCTTGAGGCAGATGCAGCTCTTCTCTTCAGGTAGATGTAGACCTTCTCTTCAGATAGATGTAGCTCTTTTCTTTAGATAGATGTAGATCTTCTCTTCAGACAGTTGTGATTTTTCTCTTCATATAGATTCAGGTCTTCCCTTGAGGCAGATGAAGCTCTTCTCTTCAGACAGATGTAGGACTGCTCTTCAGATAAATGTAGCTCTTCTCTTCAAACAGATGCAGCTCTTTTCTTCAGACACATGTACCTCTTCTCTTCAGGTAGATGTAGTTCTACTCTTCAGACAGATGTAGCTCTTCGATTCAGATATTTGTAGATCTTCTCTTCAGATAGATGTAAATCTTCTCTTCAGACAGATGTAGCTCTTCTGTTCAGATATTTGTAGAACTTCTCTTCAGATAGATTTAGGTCTTCCCTACAGTTAGGTGTAGCTCTTCAGACAGATGTTGCTCTTCTCGTCAGATAGATGTAGCTCTTCTCTTCAAATACATGTAGCTCTTCTCCTCAGACATATAGATCTTCTTTTCAAACAGAAGTAGCTCTTCTCTTCAGATAGATGTTGCGCTTCAGATCGATGTGGCTTTTCTCTTCAGACATGTAGCTCTCCTCTTGGGACACATATACCTTTTCTCTTCAAATAAATGTAGCTCTTCTCTTATGATAGATGCAGCACTTCTCTTCAGACAGATGTAGCTCTTCTTTTCAGATCGATGTAGTTCTTCTCTACAGATAGATGTAGATTTTCCTTTCAGACATATGTAGGTCTTCTCTTCAGACAGATGTAGCTCTACTTATCAGACAGATGTAGACCTTCTTTTCAGACAGATGTAGCTCTTCTCTTCAGAAAAATGTAGCTCTTCTCTTCAGATATATGTAGGTCTTTCCTTCAGACAGATGTAGCGATTCTCTTCAGGTAGATGAAGCTCTTCTCTTGAGACACATTCAGCTCCACTCTTCAGGTAGATGTAGCTCTTCTCTTCAGGGAAATGTAGATGCAGCTCCTCAAATACGTGTAGCACTTCTCTTCAGACAGATGTAGCTTTTCTCTTCAGATCGATGTCGCTCTTCTCTTCTGATAGATTAATATCTTCGGAGGGATGTAGCTCTGCTCTTCAGATAAATGCAGCCCTTCTCTTCAGACAGATGTAGCTCTTTTCTTCAGATAGAAATAGATCTTCTCTTCAGATATATGTAGGTCTTTCCTTCAGGCAGATGTAGCTCTTTTCTTCTGATAGATGTCACTCTTCTCTTCAGATAGATGTAGCTCATCAGATGGATGTGGCTCTTCTCTTCAGACACATGCAGCTCTTCTCTTGAGACACATGTAGCTCTTCCCTTGAGACACATGAAGCTCTTCAGATAAATGTAGCTCTTCTCTTGAGATAGATTCAACTCCTGTCTTCAGATAGATGTAGCTCTTCTCTTCAGGCAAATGTAGATTCAGCTCTTCAAATAGATGTAGCTCTTCTCTTCAGGTAGATGTAGCTTTTCTATTTAGATAGATGTCACTCTTCTCTTTAGATAAATGTAGCTCTTCAGAAGGATATAGCTCTTCTAGTGAGACAGATGTAGCTCTTCAGATACATGTAGCTCTTCTCCTCAGACAGATATAGCTCTTCTCTTCAGACAGATGTAGCACTTCTCTTCAGACAGATGAAGCTCTTCTCTTCAGATTGATGTAGATCTTATGTTCGGATAGTTGTAGCTCTTCTTTTCATATAGACGTAGCTCTTCTCTTCTGATAGATTTAGCTCTTCAGATGGATGTAGATCTTGTCTTCAGATAGATGTAGCTCTTCTGTTCAGAAATATGCAGCTGTCCTTTCCAGTTAGATGTAGTTCTTCTCTTCAGATAGATGCAGTTCTTCTCTTCTGATAGATGTATCCCTTCTCTTACGACAGATGTAGCTCTTCTCTTCTGATAGATGTAGCTCTTCTCTTCTGATAGATGTGGCTCTTCTCTTCAGATACATGTAGCTCTTCCCCTCAGACAGATATAGCTCTTCTCTTCAGACAGATGTAGCACTTCTCTTCAGACAGATGAAGCTCTTCTCTTCAGATTGATGTAGATCTTCTCTTCTGATAGATGTAGCTCTTCTATTCAGATACACCTAGCTCTTCTCTTCTGACAGATGTGGCTCTTCTCTTCAAAAAGATGTAGCTCTTCAGATGGATATAGGTCTTCTATTCAGACAGATGTAGTTCTTCTCTTGAGATAGATTCACCTCCTGTCTTCAAATAGATGTAGCTCTTCTCTTCAGTCCAATGTTGATGCAGCACTTCCAATAGATGTCGCTCTTCTCTTCAGATAGATGTAGCTCTTCAGACGGATGTAGCTCTTCTCTTCACACACATCTACTTCTTCTCGTCAGACAGATGCAGCTCTTCCCTTGAGACACATACAGCTCTTCTCTTCAGATAAATGTAGCTCTTCTCTTCTGGTAGATATAGCTCTTCTCTTCAGATAGATGTAGCTCTTCCCTTGAGATAGATGTAGCTCTTCCCTTCAGACAGATATAGCTTTTCCCTTCGGACATACATAGATCTTCTCTTTAGATAGATGTAGCTCTTCTCTTCAGATAGATGTAAATCTCCACGTCAGACAGATGTACCTTTTCTCTTCAGATAGATGTAGCTCTTGTGTTCAGACAGGTGCAGCTCTTCACTTAAGACAGATGTAGCTCTTCTCTTCAGAGAGATGTAGATCTTTCCATAGGACAGTTGCACATCTTCTCTGCAGATAGATGTAGCTCTTCACTTCAGACTTCTCTTTAGATAAATGTAGCTCTTCTCTTGAGATAGATTCAGCTCTTGTCTTCGTATAGATTCTGCTCTTCTCTTAAGACAGATGTAGCTCTTCTCTTCAGATACATGCAGCACTTCTCTTCAGATAGATATAGCTCTTCTCTTCAGGCAAATGTAGATTCAGGTCTTCAAATACGTGCAGCTCCTCTCTTCGGAGAGATGTAGCTCTCTTTTTCAGATAGATGTAGTTCTTCTCTGCAAACAGATTTAGCTTTTCTCTTCAGATGAATGTAGCACTTCAGATTGATGTAGCTCTTCAGATGCATGCAACTCTTCTATTTAGGTAGTTGCAGCTGTTCTCTTCAGACAAATGTGGCTCTTCTGATACATGTAGCTCTTCTGATACATGTAGCTCTTGCGATAGATGTACCTCTTCTCTTCATGCAGATTTAGCTCTTCAATTAGATGTAACTCTTCTCTTGAGATAGATTCAGCTCTTCTCATCAGACAGATGTAGCTCTTCTTTTCACACGGATGTAACTCTTCTCTTCAGGTAGATGTATCTCTTCTCTTCAGGTAGATGTAGCTCTTCAGATGCATGCAGCTCTTCTTTTCAGATAGTTGCAGCACTTCTCTTCGGAAAGACGTAGCTCTTCTGATACATGTTGCTCTTCAGGTAGTTGCTGATCTTCTCTTCCGATAGATGTAGCTCTTCTCTTGAGATAGATTAAGCTCTTCCCTTCAGACAGATATATGTCTTCTCTTCAGACAGATGTAGCTATTCACTTCAAGTAGATGTAGGTATTCTCTTCAGATATATGTAGCTCTTGTCTTCAGACAGATGTAGCTCTTCTCTTCAGACAAATGAATTTCTTCTCTTCAGATAGATGTAGCTCTTCTCTTCAGATAGACGTAGCTCTTCAGATGGATATAGCTCATCTCACTCATCTCATCAGATAGATGTAGCTCTTCTCTTGAGATTCAGCTCTTGTCTTCAGATAGATTCAGCTCTTCTTGTCAGATAGAAGTAGCTCTTCTCTTCAGACAGATGTAGCTCTTCAGATTGATGTAGCTCTTCTCTTCAGGTAGATGTAGGTATTCCCTTCAGGTAAATGTAGCTCTTCTCTTGAGATACATTTAGCTCTTCTCAGATAGATATGGCTGTTTTGTTCTGATAGATGTAGCTCTTCAGACAGATGTAGCTCTTCTCTTCAGATAAATGTAGCTCTTCTCTTGACATAGCTTCAGCGCTTGTCTTCAGATAGATTCAGTTCTTCTCGTCAGATCAATGTAGCTCTTCTCTTCAGGCAAATGTAGATGCAGCTCTTCAAACAGAAGCAGCTCTTCCCTTATGACAGATGTAGCTCTTCTCTTGAGATATATTTAGCTCTTCTCCTGAGATAGATATGGCTCTTCTCTTCAGACAGATTCAACTCTTCTCTTCAGACTGATGTAGCTCTTCTCTGCAGATAGATGTAGCACTTCTCTTCAGATAGATGTAGCTCTTCAGTTGGATGTTGCTCTTCCCCTCAGATAGATGTAGCTCTTATCTTGAGATAGAGTCAGCCCTTTTCTTCAGATAGATTCAACTCTTGTCATCAGATAGATGTAGCTCTTCTCTTCAAGCAAATGTAGATCCAGCTCTTCTCTTCTGATAGATTTATCTCTTGAGATAGATGTAGCTATTCTTTTCAAGTAGAGGTAGGTATTCTCTTCAGATTGATGTAGGTCTTCTCTTCAGACAGATGTACCTCTTCCCCTCAGATAGATATAGCACTTCTCTTCAGATTGATGTAACTCTTCAGATGCATGCAGCTCTTCTATTTAGATAGTTGCTGCTGTTCTCTTCAGACAAATGTAGCTCTTCTGATACATGTAGCTCTTTCGATATATGTACCTCTTCTCTTCAGGCAGATTTAGCTCTTCAGATAGATGTAGTTCTTGTCTTCAGATAGATTCAGCTCTTCTCATCAGACAGATGTAGCTCTTCTCTTCCGATAGATGTAGCTCTTCTTGTCAGATAGATATAGATCTTCTCTTCTGGCAAATGTAGATGGAGCTCTTCAGAGATATGCAGCTCTTCTGACCCATGTAACTCTTGAGATAGATTTAGCTATTCACTTCAAGTAGATGTAGGTATTCTCTTCCGATAAATGTAGCTCTTGTCTTCAGACAGATGTAGTTCTTCCCTTCAGACAGATGTAGCTCTTCTCTTCAGATAAATGTAGCTCTTCAGATGCATGCAGCTCTTCTATTCAGATAGATGTAGCTCTTGAGATGGGTATAGCTCTTCTCTTCAGATAGATGTAGCTATTCTCTTGATATAGATTCAGCTCTTGTCTTCAGATTGATGTAGCTCTTCTTTTCAGACAGATGTAGCTCTTCTCTTCAGATAGATGTAGCTCTTCAGATGGATATAGCTCATCTCACTCATCTCATCAGATAGATGTAGCTCTTCTCTTCAGATTCAGCTCTTGTCTTCAGATAGATTCAGCTCTTCTTGTCAGATAGAAGTAGCTCTTCTCTTCAGACAGATGCAGCTCTTCAGATTGATGTAGCTCTTCTCTTCAGGTAGATGTAGGTATTCCCTTCAGGTAAATGTAGCTCTTCTCTTGAGATACATGTAGCTCTTCTCAGATAGATATGGCTGTTCTGTTCAGATAGATGTAGATCTTCTCTTCAGACAGATGTAGCTCTTCTCTTCAGATAGATGTAGCTCTTCAGATGGATGTAGCTCTTCTCTTCAGATAGATGTAGCTCTTCTCTTGAGATAGATTCAGCTCTTGTCTTCAGATAGATTCAGCTCTTCTCTTCTGATAGATGTAGATCTTCTCTGCCGACTCTGCCGTGTTGTTCTTCCTTGTCACTTGGAGGTCACGCTCTCTGTGCTGGACCCACCCCTGATGCTTTGCTTTTGATAGAGCATTTTCTCTTCTCTGCTTGAGGCTCCTTTTTGGCAGAAAATGCCCCTGGGATCGCTGGCATCTGACTGAAAGGACAGAGTGGGAGAGGCATGCCTGAGTGGGTGATGGCTTTGGGGCCGTATCCTGCAATCCCGAACTAGGACCCTTGGTTGCAAAGCAGCTTTCTCCACACATAGCTCTCAGGTTGTGCGGTTGCTTTCCTGAGGGCTGGAGAGGGGCCAGTCCTGTGAACTGGGGGCTCCCAGGAGCACCATCCCACCCCTCATGTGCTGTGTTCACGTGCAATGGGCTCTTGTCGGGTTGGGAAAACACCCTGTGCACATCCCAACCCTGAGCCTGCAGTCTCACCTTGCCTTCCTCTTGTCCTCACTTGTTCCCCCCTCAGACCGTGTTGTATCCACTGGAATGGTGAGGTGGATCCAGCTGGTGAGGGGTGGCAGTGCAGGAAATTCCTCTGGAATTGAGAAGGAGAGATCTCGTCAGAGGAGACTGACCGTGGATCTACCGGCCCGGTGACAAGTAGGGTGCTCAGGCCTGTCCCAAAGCACCCGAGAGGGCTGCTCTGCTCCCCTCACAGATGCAGAGACCGCGGGACATCTGTGCCTCATACCCAGCTCCTTCTCTCTGAGGTGCAGCTGTGTTTTGGGACTGCATTAATGGCTTTGCTTTGGGAAAGAGGAGCTGGGTGGTGCCTGGGAGGTGACAGTCTCTTTTGGGGGCTCATTTCCTGGGGAAAGGACAGGGCTGAGGACCCCCCAGTGCTCTTGCCGTGCTCTGGGATGGGAGCACTTGTGGGAATTTCACCCAGCATTTTAGATTTGATGTGCGGTCAGGAGGAGAGGTAGAGCTGAGCTGGTGCAAATGGTTTCACAAGTCAGGGCCTTTGGGTGATGGTGGGCTGGGGATTTTCCCATCACATGTTGGTTGTGTGTGGCATGGAGAGGGATTGGCAGCTGCTTTACCTTTCTTGCCCCGGCCAAGACGTAGCAAAAGCCTTTTTGAGGCCCTGCAGGGTTTCCCTGGCGGTGGTTTGGGTGCAAACTCCCGTTTAAAGCTGTACAAAAGGAGAAGACATGGTGTGACCCAGGGCTCCAGCTGCCCTTTCTGCTGGCTGGGATCACCTGCTCGCAGGCAGATTCTCCCATCGCCTAGAGGCCGTCATTCCCCAGTATCGACTGCGCCCCGATACCAAGGACTGTCTTGGGAAACGGGGTCACCCAGGCCACGGAGGGATGAAAATGTCGCCTAAATTCCTTCATCTCTCCCATCAGATCTACCTCACAGAAATGTCTGCAATCCAGGAAGCATTTCCTGGAGGTGACTTGCTGAAATGTCCGCCTCTGGAGAGAAGGCCAAGCCTTCCCTCAGTTCCCTAAGTAATTGATCTGCGACCTAAGCACCAGGGCGAGCCCAGCACGCTGACTCTAAGAAAGCATGGAGTGTGGAGCAGGGTGGAGTCCTGTGGCCAAATTCCATGACCGCCCTGCAAGGATGGGACCTTGATGATACTATTGGAACAGATAAACTATCCTGCTTTCTTGGCCCACCCCGAGCCAAGGCTTTCCACCTTACATGTTTTCAAATAAACTTTGCAGGACAAAGGTATATTTGACTTGAGAGGCTCAAGCTCCACCTGATAGTAAGAAATTGTATTAAATGGCATGAGAGAGGAGGAATATGGGGGGGTGGAAGGATGCCATACACATGTGGGGAAGCAGGGGCCGCAGCCACAAACATACTCACCTGGGAAAGACGATGACTTGGCCTGAGGAGATCAGGGAGGTAACAGCTGCCACCCGGGGCACCAGCATGTCCAGCAGCCAGGGGACCTGCAGGGGAGGAACGGGGAGAATGTGGGATGACCTTGTCACGGCTGAGGCACTGGGGACACGAGGAGCCCAAGTCAGGGAGTGCTGGCAGCAGCACAGCACTTGCACAGCCCGAGCAGGTGGCCAGGTCCTGGTGGGCCATGTGCAGGCAGCTCTGGGCTCGTGGGGCTGCCCAGGTGTGAGAATCCTTCTTTGTTTTTTTTTTTTGGCTCAAAGCTTGCTTCCTGAGGTTTTTCTTGTGATAAGACTCTGAGTGACTTGTCAAGGAGAAAAGTAATGGGTGCTAACTGTGTGACAATGGATATCGCTTTGGGAACATTTGCAAGCCCCTTCCCCCAGAGCTGCTTGCTCTGTAGAAGAGAGGAAGAGAGTGCTCAGGAGTGTTCACTGGTGGAAGATCTGGCCTGTGGCCAAACCGCTCCAGCTTGCTATGGGAGGCTGGGGGATGATACCATTGTGTCCTGCGAAGGCAAGATGCAAGTTAGTGCCTCCCTGCTTCCTCTTACCTGCTGGCAAGGCCAGAAAGATAAGAACAAAGGAGCTTCCTGCTGAGATCCCAGAGCCAGAAGCTGCCACCACAGGGAGAACTGACTCAACCACCTTGGGTTTGAGCTGTCACTCCAAGGAGAGCTGACTCGACCACTTTGGATTTGAGCTGTCACTCCAAAGACAGCTGACTCAGCCACTTTGAAGCATTGAAAAAGGGCCATAATCACCATGGTCGTGGTCGTCGTTGTCAACAGAACAACTCTGCCTGACAACCCACCACTACTGAAGATCAAAGACTGAACTACGAACCACACTGGATCCATGGTGGTGATTATCTCCCTCTTGCTGCCTATAAAGACCCCTTGCTTCTTCTTTTCTATCTTTTTTATCACCCTCCTTCCCTTCCCCATTACCCTAATTCATAATAGTGTCCGTCCTCCCCTTCCCCATTTCCCTAATTAAGATTTGTAATAAACTGGTCAGACCAATATTTGAACTGTTGCTTCTTAATCTCACGCCGGGTATAGAGATAATAAAGGACCTCCTCTCCCTCCTATAAATTGGAGCGAGACATTTATTTAATGGCGTAGTCGTTGCAGGATACCCGCAGTGAGAGTGTTGTCCTTCCAGATCTAGTTTGAAACTGTTTTTTCTGTGTTCACCTCCTGGAGTTGCAAGGAGCGATAGTTTTGAAAATTTAGACGTGAGTCCTTCTCCAGGAAGACCACCCCATATTCTGAAACTTTACCTTTTATGTGTGCACCTCTCGGGGACGTATTTTGAACACTTGCATTTTGTTTAATACGTGTGTGCCTCCTCAGGAAGACCTCTCTGGTTATTTGGTAACCAAGCTGAGTGGTGCGGTTGATACAGGGGAAGGAAGGGATGCCATTCAGAGGGACCTCAACATGCTGGAGGGCTGGGCTCGGGTGAACCTAATGAGGTTCAACACGGCAAAGTGCAAGGTTTGGGCCGGAAGAACCCCAGGCACCCGTACAGGCTGGGAGGAGTGGTCCTTGAGAGCAGCTCGGCAGAGAAGGACCTGGGGGTCCTGATGGACGAGAGACTTAACATGAGCCAGCAGTGCGCTCTGGCAGCTCGAAAGGCAAATGGGATCCTGGGCTCCATCAGGAGAGGGGTGGTCAGCAGGGACAGGGAGGTGATTGTCCCTCTCTACTCGGCTCTTGTGAGGCCCCATCTGGAGTACTGTGTCCAGGTGTGGAGCCCTCAGTACAAGAAAGACATTGAGATTTTGGAAAGGGTCCAGAGAAGGGTGACTAAGATGATCAGGGGGCTGGAGCACCTCCCCTATGAGGACAGGCTGAGGGAGTTGGACTTGTTCAGCCTGGAGAAGAGAAGGCTGCGGGGTGACCTCATTGCAGCCTATCAATACCTGAAGGGAACCTACACCCAGGAGGGGAGTAAACTCTTCAAAAGGGCTGACAATAGCAGGACAAGGGGAAATGGATCCAAGTTGAAGGAGGGAAGATTCAGGTTGGATGTTAGGGGGAAGTTCTTTACAAGGAGAGTGGTTAGGCCCTGGATGTGTTCAAGGCCAGGTTGGACAGGGTCCTGGGCAACCTGATCTAAATGTGTATGTTTGGTGGCCCTGCTAGGCAGGGGGGTTGGAACTACGTTATCCTTGAGGTCCCTTCCAATCCGGGTGATTCTGTGATTCTGTGAAGTGTGAAATTTGAACCTTTTTTTTTGTTGTTGTTGTTGTGTGTGTGTGTGTCTGCATGCATGCGCCTCTTGGGGAAGTGAGGAAGTGATATTTTGTTACTTAAACGTGTGTGCCTCTCCAAGAAATTTTATTTACTCTATTGAAACCTAGAAAGTGTTGCTTTAGCGTCACATTTTTTGTGCTCCCCCAAAGAAAGGGAGGAGTGATTGGAGCATTTGCATTTGTTCAGGTGTGGTGTATCTCCCTGGGAGGAGCGGTAAGGAGTAACTGAGCTTTTGAATACGTGTACCTCCTCCTCCCTTAGTATAGATCTTTCATTGTATTAAGAAATGAGTAACAGTATTGCCAGTATGAAAAATGAAGATGTGTTATTTGACCTTTTAGAAAAGCATGGTGCTCGTCCCTCTTTATCAGGGGTGGACTGGGCACGCCAAAATTGGCATAATTTGCAGAGTGTTTTGGACCGCATTAGTGTCTTACAGAATGAGGCTTGTACACTAGCTGGAAAAGGAAAGTCGTTTATTTGTGCCGTACTCGGGGCTGCTTTAAAAGCTGCTGTGGAGTTCTGAAATGAAAAGCATTCGGCAGAACTCCAAACCATAGAAGCACTACAGGAATCGGTTAGAGTTACACAAGAATTGGTAAAAACTTCATAATCTCATGCCGGGTATATAGATAATAAAAGAACCTCCTCTCCCTCCTATAAATTGGAGTGAGACACCAGGACACGGAGAAACCAAAGCTCACCTTGAAAACAACTTTTTCCAGGTTCTCCTTCCCACTGATCCTCTCCAGGAAGTCATAGTAGAACTTCATGTGAACTCTTGTTCCCTCAATGAGGAGCACTCCTATGTCCTTCAGGACAAAGGCGACGTTCTCCCCCTTCCTGAGGCAGTGGGAGACGAGGGACGTTGTGCCAAATATGCAGGCCTTCCCAGTCTGCCGGCTCACAGATGCAGCTGTGGCCATCTCAGAGAATCTGAGGGCCTCCAGCTCCTTGTGGCCTGGAAAATCACACAGCAGAGGTTGTCATGCAGCAGCCGTTCCGTGGGTGCTTCCCAAGTGCTGCTTATTGCAGTCACCACCCAGGACAGCCTCGTATTGGGACGGGCTCCATGGAGGGAGGGTGAGGTTTGCTTTTGAGAATGGAGGCGATGGCTCCCTTTGTCCCATCTGTGCAGCAAGAAAGGGTTTAAGCCTCCTCCTACCTGGCAGGTAATCCTTGTTATCCGTGAAGTTACGGATGCCCGCAAGGTTCCTGGCTAGGTGAAATGCAGGCCACTGAATAACCATGGTTCCATCCTTGGCTTCGATCCGCTCGGAGGCAAGGCTGAAGGAACCAAAGGTTGGAATTCGGACTCCCTGCGCATAGAAGAGAAGGGAAAATGTTAAGGTTGGAGGAAGAGCTGAAGCACAGACGGTGCTTTGGGTCCTGCCGTGCCCTCTCCCATGTTCAGAAGCTCAGGCAGGGCTGTGGGAGAGCTTTGGGAAGGAGCTGCCCGGTCCTCTCCCTCCCTTTGCCCTCCAAAAACACAACCCAGCAGTCAGGGCAGCAGCAACCTCATGGAATCCAGAGGCTTCCAGAGTTCATGATCAGCCTCAACATATATGCTGTAGTCATATTCAGATGAGTCTGCTCTCTGCCAGATGCTTGTTCAGGATGCGGGACCCACCGCCATGTTCTGCTTTATACCCCTCCCGGGTGCCCGTGTCACAAACGTCATCATGGTGACATGGTGACAGCATGGCCGGTGCTGCCTGCTGCCCATCGTGATGCCAGCACAGCAGCTTGCTGCCCGCCCTGACATGGCAGGAGCCCAGCTCTGCCCCTTGGTGCCTGGCACTCCCCAGACCTGGACCCCTCGTGTTCCAGCAGCACCGTGCCAGAAGTGTTGCTGGCAGCTCCTTGGGCAGGCTCCAAAAACGCAACTCAGCAGTCAGGGCAGCAGCAGCCTCATGGAATCCAGAGGCTTCCAGAGCTCGTGATCAGCCCCAACATACATGCTGTAGTCATACCATGCATGCAGGAGGCCCACTGGTACCTGACAGGCATTTTGGGGGGGGTGAATATCCTGCTTTCTGCAGGGGGGGAGAGTCATTGAGTTCTGTGTCCCAAGGCGAGGGGCTCCCACCCCTCCAAGCAGACAAATGGGAAGAAGGCACCGACCCACCTTGCGCAGCAGGAGCTGCTCTTGGACATAGTCGGCCACCGCATCCCAGACAGCAACTAGCTCTGCAAGGCAAAGGAAAAGCAGGTCACACTCTGCTTCTGCCACTTCTACTGGCTTAGGGCAGGAGGGAGGTGGCAGATGGAAAATGTCGTCGCCGTCCCCAGCCCCACACGGAGGCAGCCCTGAGGTGGTCCCCATGCTGGCTCTTGCCCGCTCAGTGCCAGGACTCGCTGGCAGCTCTGCTCCCCTGCCAGCTGTGGACCCACGTACCTCTGGCAGTGACCTCTGGCATTCTGTAGCCCCGCGGTGTGGCGGGGCCATCCTCCCAGAATTTTATCTTGGTCTGCTTGGCACAAGCACGATGCTCCACATTGGCAACAGCCATGCCGGAGCTCATCCTTCAGGTGCGTCTGCTCTCTGCCAGATGCTCCTTCAGGATGTGGGACCCACCACCGCGCATCACCTTCACACCCCTCCTGGGTGCCCGTGTCACAAACGTCACCATGGTGACACGGTGACAGCGTGGCCGGTGCTGCCTGCTGCCCATTGTGACATCAGCACAGCAGCCTGCTGCCCACCCTGACAGCCCAGTTCTGCCCCTTGGTGCCTGGCACTCCCCAGACCTGGACCCCTCGTGTGCTGGCGGCCCCTCGGGCAGGCTGGCCCCACTGTCATATGCTGAGTCTGCGATCTTCTGAGGTTCTCCCTGTGCTGGCCTGAACTCCTTAGCCCTAAACTGCAGGCATTTGGCTGATCTGGAGCTCTGTGGCTGCAGGCTCGCTTGCTCCCTTTGGGCACCGAGGGCAGGCTGGCCTTTGAGCTCCATGAAGACCACCAGGTGGGTTTTGCTGCCCTTACTCAGCCCAGGTCTGGTGCTTGGCCTTGGGTTCCACGTTAGTTTGGCTGGATGCTTTTCAGGCAGAAGACAGCCCTGGAACACCCATGCCCTCTTAGAGATGGCCAGCCGAATGCCTGAAGAGGGTGGGAGAGAGAACCAGCATTTCCAGGGAACTCGGCAGCAGACCTCTGTTCTCTGTTTTCCTTCTTAAAGTTTCCTTCTAAAATTTCCTTCAATTTCTCTAAGAGCAAGAGGAAGGAAATTTCATTTCAAAGAGCATTTCAAAGAAAATGTGATACCCTGAAAACCAGTTTGGATGTGGGACTAGTTTTAATCACAATACAGTTTAGAAGAAAAAAATGCAAACACCTCTATTGAATGCTAAATTGCAGTTATTCTACATGGAGCCTGCGTGTCAGGGAGCCTGAGCCTTCCCACCAGTGCTGCGTTCCATGGCAGCAGTGGGGCAATCTGACAAACTGGCACCTGGCATGGAAGTGTGTGCAAAAGTGTGCGAGCAAAGGTGTGGAACTGAGCTCCTTCGTGTAGAAAAAATGGCACCCACATGACCTTCATGATGTCTATGGAGACAAAACAGCAGGTGTCAGCTTTGGCATCACATAGTAGCAGCATGAAGTATACTGTGAAGAGCTGCAACCTTGTAATAAAGAACAAATAGCAAGGATTGCAGCCTTTCAAGACCTAAAGGGAGCCTACAAACAGGAGGGGCATCAACTCTTTGAAAGGGAAGATAACTGCAGGACTGAAATTTGACAGAACTATTTTCTCCTGGCCAATGAATTTCTTTTGATCACAGAAAACATTCACTCTCTTCATAAGTGAGTTTGGGAGGTTATCTCAGTGAATGCTTTTAGCATAACAACATGAAAGTTAATCATTAAAGTGTCATGGTTTTATGACACGGCTAAACAGCCGTCTTGCCTTCAGCTTTAGAATAAGGCCTTTGGTTTTGGACACTCACCCTCTCATTTATTTGGTTTATTAGGGAGAAGCAGGCAGCTCAGCACCACGCAGCCATTCAGCCACTCTCCACATGAGATGGGGAGCAGAGTCCAAATTAAAGGTGTAAAAACCAGTGGGCTGAGATAGAGTTCAATATGAGAGAAAAGACAGATAATTAATAGTAAGAAAAACAACCACGGTAATCATCATCATGCTAAAAGAATAAGAATGATGAAAGAATAATATCTGGAACGAGAGATGCCATTGCTCACATCTGCTGAATGCCCAGCCAGTTCATGAGCCCCGTTCTATTGCTCAGCCTGGTGCCAGATGCTATGGAATATTGCTTTGGCCACTCTGGGTCGGCTGTCCTGGTTCTGTCTCCTCCCAGCTCCTCGTGCCTGCCCAGCTCCTCACTGGCAAGGCAGTCTGAAAAGCTGAAAACTCCTTGGCTGAGTGGAAGAACTGCCCAGCAACAGCCAAAGCATCAACATCATTCTCATACAGAATCCAAAGGACAATACCATGCCTGCTCATAGGAAGAAAGTTAACTCTATCCTCAGCAAAACCAGGACACCCTGATATTTGCCCCAAAGGGATGCAGCATGGCTTCCAGCAGTCAATGCTGTTAATTACTTTTCTTAAGCAGGAAAGTCCTTCTCTCGGTGAGGAGCTGGTCCACCCCTGGAGACCAGCTGCATTTTGGGGCAGTTCTTTCCTTTGTCTCTTCTCCTTTCAAGCACTTGAGTCCATGCAGGCCAGAGTCCCTGATGGCTGCAGTCAGAAAGCTCTCTGCGTGCCTGATACCAATATTTCCTTTTGAAGATCCTGGCAAGAAACAGCCAGGGGAAGGGGAAGCCTGTCAGTGCCTTTTGACCAGCCTGCCAGGGCCAGAGCCCCTTTGGCTGGCTTGGAGGGGTCTGGAAACGCAGAGCTCCATGGGCCAGCTGGCCGGCCACCTTTCACCGGGCAGTGCTCCCCTGAATGGCCAGCCAGCCTTTGGCCTGGCCCAACTGGCCTTGTAAGGGTTCCCCAGCCAGTCAGCCAGCTTGACCAAAGATTTGAGTTCTCCCTCAAGGGCTGAGTGCAGCCGGTCCATGCAGCCCCAAGGCAGACCATCTAGGCTGCCACATCAGGCTTGTGGACCACTAAACCTCTCAGGCAGACGATTAAGAAGATCAGGCCTGGCAGGTCCATCCGTCCGTCCGTCCGTCCGTCTGTCTGTCTGTCTGTCCATCTCCCCCCCTCTCCCCTAACCAGCCTATTTAGGCCTGGCAGGGCTAAACCAGACCGACTGGTCTTTTATGTCCATTAGACCTTGTTCTGCTGTGGAGAACAGGTGGAAGCAATTCACTTGTCTGGCAAAGGAGTGGAGCCTGGTTCCAGCCCTCCCTGACCTCATTTAAGGGCTGGCTGCCCCCTCTGAGGGCTCTCTGCATGGAGGTGTGTTCTTTTTTTTGGTGTTTTGTGTGCCCTGATCTTCAGAATGGCTTAAGCAGTTTGGTCTTTGTTTTTGGGATTGAGTTCTTTACCTTTTGGGGGTAACTGGAAACTGCGTCTGCTGTTGCCTTTGTAACCTATTGCCATTTTGGGTTAAGGGTTCTGCTTTAGACTTCGTGGGCTGGGTCTAACGAGGCCCCTGAGGGTCTCTGGCTTTGAGCATCAGTCAGTGGCAGTTGTTAGTTGTAGAGTGATCTGGGTGTGTGTGTGAATGGTGGTACTTAGAGCTGTGTGAATTCCTTGGCAAGGCCAAGCAGTGTGGAGGTCCTTCTACCCCTACTCGTGCAAGTCAAGAGTAAAGTATGTTTCTCAGTTTCTGCAGCTGAGAGCTTTTTGTTTGCTTGTGCAGCTTTGCTGTGAGCGATGCAGAGCTGTCAGGCAGACTTGGGTTCATTTGCCACTCTCAGCAGCAATGAGACCAGTAATACCTTCTGTAAGTGCACTGCAGCTGAGAAATTACTTAGGTCTGGCAACAGAAATACTGCGTTGGAGGGATTGTTGGTGGCTGTGAGCTGACAGCACAAGCCTTGTATCGGCAACTGTTTTCTGTGGCATGGATTAATTGCAGCTCATTTTAGGGGAGGAGCCTGGGATTTGATTGAATCGTATTGTGAAAGGGGGGGGAAGGGAAAGGGATCTTTTGATCGCTGAGGTTTGCTGCTTCGGAGCTGCCCTAGGCAGAGCTGAGGCGGCTGATCGTGGGGTGCACAGGGGATTCGCTCGGTTTTCCCTCATCCAGGGATTCCCGAGGTGTCGGAGCAGCCCGGTACCTCTCATGGCGGGGGCATTGCCAGGGGAGCGGCTCTCCATCCCCGCCTCCCTCCCCCCCGCCTAATAAGAGCGTTGAAGAATGCAGTGGCATGCCAGTGCCCACACAGACGAGGAGTACTGTCACTGTGAAGGGGGTGATAAGTGCGGGTGCACCCGTCAACGGCCTGGTAAAAGAGCGAGGGCAGATCCAGCACTATCAGGACCGGGGTGGAGCTGTTTGGTCACACCGTGGTAAGGCTACTCTGATACTAAGTGCTAGTGGGTCTGCTGGATTGCCATGGCTGCGTCCCGGCGGAAGGCTACTGCCAGGAAAAATGTGGAGACCCAGACAGAAGTCCCCTGCACACGTAAGCAGAAGACTGCAGCCAAGAAGAGTGTGAAGACCCAGACTGAGGTCCCAAAACAGCATGCTAGCATACAGGTTGCTGGCTGCAACGAGTGCCAGAGTTTGGCCCTTGAAGTGCCAAGCGATGGAGGCAGCGCCTGTGTAAGGTGTGACCAGGTAAATGATCTTCTCAGTCTGGTGGCCTGCCTGAGGGAGGAGGTGGAGAGGTTGAGGACCATCAAGGACTGTGAAAGAAAATTAGCTGGTGGTGCCAGGCCCTATCGGCCCCGAGGTCCTGGCATGCACCTGAGGCTCCCTATGGAGCATGTGGCCCCCAGTCGCCTTGCAAACAGGTGACAGGGAGGAATCAGCAGACAGGCTGTGCTCCTGATTCAGTGAGCCCTCAGTCCTCTCCTACCCCTCGCAATACTAATGAAGAACTAGGGGGTGTGGGACTGGGTCGAAACCACTGTAACTCTCTCCCAAAAGGGCAAGGTAATATCCACTGCACAGTGGTGGAGCCTCTGCCCTGTTGCTGCCGAGCAGAGCAAAGCAGTTTGAGAGCGAAGGATGGGTGGAAACAGATACCGACCCGATGATGTGGGTGTCTCCCCCCTGACCATGCTCAGCTCCCCAGGTGCCTTTGTGAATAGATTTGAGGCCCTGGAACCTGAGGGAGAGGTGTGTGCAGGTGTGGAGGGAGGCCCACCCATGAGGGTGCCTTAGGAGAAGCGGTCACCCCCGCGCCTCAAGACTTCCTCCACCCGGAAGGACAGAAGGGTGGTGGTCATAGGCGACTCCCTGCTGCAAGGAACTGAAGGCCCTATATGCCGGCCCGACCCTACCTGCAGAGAGGTGTGCTGCCTCCCTGGGGCACGGGTCAGGGACATTGCTAGGAGACTTTCCAGACTGATCTGCCCTTCTGACTACTATCCACTATTGATAGTACAGGCTGGCAGTGAAGAAGTTAGTGAGAAAAGCCTGAAGGCTTTCAAAGATGACTTCAGGGGGCTGGGGTGGGTAGTTGAAGGAACAGGTGTGCAGGTGGTTATTACATCTGTACCTTCAGTGGCAGGGAAGGATACCGGGATGAGCCTAAAAACCCAGCTCTTGAACAAATGGCTTAGGAGTCGGTGCAAACACAGGAGTTTGGGTTTTTTTGACCACGGGGCAATTTACTTGGCACCTGGCATGATGGCTGCAAATGGAAGCAGCCTGTCTCCACAGGGAAAGAGGGTTCTAGCCGAGGAACTGGCGGGACTTATTGGCAGGTGAAGGGGGTAGGGGACAAAATGAGGACCGCTGGGACTGAGGGGGCAGTTTGAGGCTCAAAAGAGAACTTGATGGGTGGAGATGATGGAGTTGAAAGGCTGGAGAGGGGTGGAGAGATGCTGCTTCTCTTAAGTGCTGTATACTAATGCGTGTAGCATGGGAAATAAACAGGAAGAGCTGGAGTTCCGCGTGCAGTCGCACAGCTACGATCTCATTGTGATCACGGAGACGTGGTGGGACAGCTGGCATAACTGGAATGCTGTCATGGAGGGCTGTGTGGTGGTGGAGTTGCTCTTTATGTGAGAGAGCAGCTAGAATGTATTGAACTCCACCTGGGGGAGAGCGGTGTAGCAGTGGAGAGCTTGTGGGTGAGAATCAAGGGGAGGGCTGGAATGGCTGACACTGTTGTGGGAGTGTGCTACAGGCCCCCCGATCAGGAGGAGGAGGTTGATGAGGCCTTCCACAAGCAACTGGAAGCAGCGTCACGATCTCAGGTGCTGGTGCTCGTGGGGACTTCAATTATCCAGATATTTGCTGGATGACCAACATGGCCAGACACGCACGGTCCAGACAGTTCTTGCAGTACCTTGAAGACAACTTTCTGATGCAGGTGGTGGAGGAACCGATGTGGGGAGGGGTGTTACTGGACCTTACTCTCACCAACAAGGAAGGACTTGTTAAGGAAGTAAAGGTCGGGGGCAGCTTGGGTTGTAGTGACCATGAGATGGTGGAGTTCAGGATCCTGAGTGGAAGAAGCAAAGCAAAAAGTAGGATTGCTACCCTGGACTTTAGGAGAGCCAACTTTGTTCTCTTCCGGGACCTACTTGGAGCTATCCCGTGGGCTTGGGTGTTAGAAGGTAAGGGGGCCTCTGAGAGCTGGTCAGCATTTAAACAGCTTCCAAGCTCAGGATCAGTGCATCCCTGTGAGCAAGAAATTGGGAAAAGGAGGCAGGAGACCTGTGTGGATGAGCAAGGAGCTCATGCGCAAGCTCAAAGGAAAGAAGAAGGTCCATGAAATGTGGAAAAAGAGTCTGACCACTTGGGAGGAATACAGGAATGTAGTCAGGGCCTGCAAGGATGCAACAAGGAAGGCTAAAGCCCGCCTGGAATTGAATCTGGCTGAAGATATAAAGGATAATTAAAAAGGCTTCTTCAAGTATGTTAACAGCAAAAGGAAAACTAGAGAGAATGTGGGCTCCTTACTAAGTGAGGGAGTGTTCTGGTAATGGGGGATTCTGAGAAGGCAGAGATACTGAATGCCTTCTTCCGTCTTCAGTGAAAAGGCTCTCCTTCAGGTTTCCCATACCCTGGAGGATAGTGAGAGGGTCTGGGGAATGGGAGACTTCCCATTAGTCAGAAAAGAGGTGGTGCGTGAGCGCCTAGGCAGTACTAAAGTCCACAAGTCCATGGGACCTGATGGGGTGCTTAGTCTAACCGTTTTGTCAGCCCAGGCATATTCTAAAAAAGAGAGCCCTCTCCAGAGAGTGGATGAGGGGCCCCTAAGAAAGCAACGAAAAAAGGGAAGATAAGCAGAATAGGAAATTGCTGCGGCATGCAGGGCAGGAGAAGAGCCCAGAACTGGGACAAAGGTCGGAAGGACATGGCAAGGTAGACAACTGACTTCATCCCAAACAACCACCGAATGGGGAGGAAGATGTCGAGCCTTCATCCAATGGAAGCTACTGCGCGTGCCCTGGGGAGGGGGGACAGTATGTAAATGAATTCATGGAAAAGTAACGAATGTGTCAGTGAGTTTTGGGTTAGCAAAAGGTTAAAGCGATGCTACTTGCCCAAGGACGTTGTGGATGCCCCACCCCTGGAGGCATTCAGAATCCTCTCTTGCCAGCTTGCTGTGTTGGATTTTGAGCTTATGAAGTGCGCTTGTCTTTCTAAGGTGTTCCCTTGTTTCAGAAGAGAAGGGCTGCAGGGTGGTATTTCTCTTGTTCCTTGCAGATGCGCTCCTTGGCACACACCTCTCTCAGCCTTCAGCATTGTTTCCTTGTGGCAGACTATTTTGCAGACTGTGGGTGTCCTAGATTCCGCCTTCTATTTCTCTAGTCTGACAGATATTTTATTTGGAGGAGGAAAGAAAGAATGCAGTTTAATAAGAATAACATTTGAGTGCTAACACAGCGAGGTGAATGAGGGCCGCAGAGGCAACTTGGTGCGGTTGAAGCACCGACCAGTGACGAGGTCCGAGGTAACACCTGCTGGCAGATGTGGGTAACGCTTATGGACTGAGGTGAGAGAGAATGAAAAAAGATGACTGAGCTGCCTGCAAGGAGCTGCAGCGGGAAGCTTGGTGCCAACTTTGAATTTGATCTGATAGCCTCCCGTGCATGTTCTACATTTATTCCACCCCCCATCTTTCCCACAGCCATACACAGGACTCTGGGCAGCGGACGTTTCTGTTGTTGTTGTTGGGGGTCCGGCTGCCACCTCGAGGTACTGAGCCAAGCTGCCACCTTCTGTGTGAAACACGAGGAAAAACCGCAATTCTGAACCCACAGCACCTCAAAGCCCCTTCAAGAGCCCCCAGCCACTGCCCTAAGCCCTCCAGGTCTCCCTCCTGCCCCCTGCCTGCTTCCGCTGCTGGGCACCGCCGGGCGCAGCCCGGCTCCGTCCACTCCGCGCCTCCTTGCACGGACCGATGGCCGCGCCCGGGATCGCCCGGAGCCTCCTCGTCTACAGGCTGAGCCGACTCAGCTCTCCCGGAATCCCACCCCAACCATTTCCCACGCGGTGCAGAGGAGAGGAGGGGATGCGGGGGGAGGAACGGGGCCGGCGCTCGCAGTGCTAATACACGGCCGTTTGCGCCGCCCCGTCCTTACCCGGCGGTGGGCACGGACACGGGGGGGGGGGGGGGGGGTTACCGGAGCTGAAGAAACGACCGCGGGCAGAAGCGCCGAGAAACGAACGGGAAACGTTTAATCGACGAACGCACAGGGCGACAGAGACACGACCGCGTTCCCAGCCGGCTCCCGTCCGAACGTCGACTGCGGAGGACGGCTCGGTGCCGACGGGGGACGGACGGGCCTCCGCGCCGCCTTCCCGTGAGCGCCCGGCGTCCCCGAAGCACGGGGCGGGCGGCGGCGAGGACGCGGGGCGGTGGAGCGCCGCGGCTCCGCCAGCACCATCGCCGGGGCCCCGCGGCCGCCATTGGCGGAGAGGCCGCGCTCGGCCATTGGTCGTGTCGCGGAACGGCGCGGGCGCTGCGCGCGGTGTCCTTTCATTCCGCAGTCGCGGCGTCTTTGCGTCATCGCCGCGCGCATCCCGGACTGCCCCGGCCCGCCTGCCCGCGCCGATGCCTGTCGCCGCGCGCCCGCTCCGCCGCCCGTCAGCACAGGAGCTGCGGTTCTGGCGGCGGCAGCAGGAACTCAGTGCAGCCCTGCAAAGAGCGGTCCGGCAGCACGGGAAGAAGATGACGGCCGTGCAGTGCGAGTGCCTCAGCGGTGTCTGCAGCAGGTTTTTACTGCAGGCCTATCCAGTACCGAGAGCAAACCAGGCATATACCGTCAAGGCACTCACTAAACTGATGTCTGCCTACGGGACACCTCAAGTCATCGAGAGCGACCAACGGACTCATTTTATAGTGCAACGATACAGCGCTGGGCAGAAGAAAATAACATCGAATGGCGATTCCACCTGCTGTATAATCCAACGGGGGCAGGCCTCATCAAACGTTATAATGGTATTCTTAAGGCTGCCCTGAAGACAGACTCCCAGTCCCTGCAGGGGTGGACGAAAAGACTGTATGAAACCCTGCGGGACCTGAATGAAAGACCTCGAGATGGCAGACCCAGTGCCCTGAGAATGTTGCAGACGACATGGGCCACCCCGCTTAGGATCCAAATTACGGGCACTGATCATCAGGTAAGACCCCAGGTTGGTAACGAAAATAATCTTCTGCTCCCTGCCCCTGAGAATTTAGAGCTGGGTACCCATAAAATGAAATGGCCCTAGAAGGTGCAGGTAGGACCCAAGTGGTGTGGCCTACTTGCACCTTGGGGGAGACTATTGGAGGTGGGAGGCTCAGTAGTCCCTCTAGTAACAGGTACATGGCCTACTGATATTGTGGTCAACACTCCGATCTTTATTGCTAAAGGGACCCCCATCGTGTCCCTGTGGCAGATCAGGACACCTCCTTTGGTGCCTGATATCGTTACGCACCGCAGACCAGAAGGTGTGGTACAGGCGGCCAGGATGTGCCCCAGTACAGGTGGAAGTGTTGACCCAGGATAGAAATACAGCCTGTATATTGCCCTGGAGAGCAATCCTTCCCCTCCTGGTACCCTTGAAACATCTGTATTTCTCCCCGTGAGTCTGTGAGCCTTCAGGATCACCAGAAGGAGCAAAATGCCATCAAGTGTTCCAGTGTTGCTGTCAGATCACATACAACACCTGGTGATGGTCTGCATGGGACTGATGGAACATAGGATGGACCTGCACCTCACAACTGCATGCCCTCCCCTGTTTCCCCACTGGCTGGGTATTCCAGGTTCACAATCTTATCAGAAGGCTTACAGCAGGGGGGAGGGTGGGGAAAGGGATGATGCCAGGCCTTCCGATGTCTCTCCAAGTGCTTCCTCGGGCAGGCCATCACTTATTTGCTGGTTTGCTCTCATGCAGGATATTTTTGCAGTGTGTGTGACAAAATATACACACATATACCTACATACAGAGCATGCGTTCCTGGGAAGGTTCATCTAGAGGATAAGTGATGTAAACTATCAGAGATCTTCCCCAAGTTAATTAGAAGGACTGAGATGGTAAGCTAAAGAACACAAGATGTAAGAATACAAGATGTAAGGGGTCCATAACATCGCCTGATTATGTTAACTCAAAAGAGGTCACAAGTAGCGTCGCTTTGTTTAACCTTTTGCTAACCCAAGGGAGATTTATTGCTTAGTCTAACCGTTTTGTCAGCCCAGGCATATTCTAATGAATATGTATGGCTTGGCTAAGGAATGTATCGAGACCCCACTCTGTGGTGTGCAAGCTAGGAGGAGCGATCCCCCTGGCACCCGGCGTGTGGCGCAGCGCTGAAATAAACATGTCTGCTCTTTAACCTTATGTGGGTTAGAGAGTTTGATTCTGCAAATCAGGACTCCCAAAAAGAACTATGATAGCAGAAATCATGAGATAAAAAAATATATATATTATCCAATTCTAATGCGGAAACAACATTTGATTCCCACAGAACCATGTTAATCATTACTCTCAAAGTGCGTATCTACTAAAAAGCTGCAATGTTTGAGGCCTACAAAATGATTTGCGTTCGCAGACTGATCAGTACTTATCAGTTCCTTCTTAGAAGCACTGTGCTCTCTGCCAACCCAGATGTTGTGGTTTCGTGATTTGTTTGTTGTTGTCAGTGTTCCACATCAGAACATCACGTGGACCAGCGGGAGTTAACGAGTGAATGTTCTGGTTCATTTTGCTGCCTTTTGTGGACTCTTTGAGTGTCCTGATGGGAAGGGAGGGGGCGGCATCCCCGGAGGACGTGGAGGGCAGAGAAGGTGGGGGGGAGCTGAGGTCGGGACCCAGAGGTCTGCCCCTCTCTGTCCGGCCCGGCTCAATGTCTCAGCTCGCTGCAGAGAAAGCGCGTGCTTTCATCGCACTATCGCGATTTGACTCTCACTTTTTGAGTCCTGTCTCTCTCGTTTTGTTTGATTTAGTTAGATTCAGTGAATTACCCTTCCTCAGATCGCTGCCGTCGTGCCAGCTCTCTGCCCTTCCCCCTCTCCTAGAGCGCACGCAGCCCAGGGCCGGATGGCTGGCGACAAACCATTCGTACCCTTTTTCCCTCTTCTTCCCGGGGCTGTGCCCCCCCCGTCACGGGCTTCTATTTAAAGATAACCCATGACACCAAAAAACACCGGCAGTTCTAAGGTGGTTCGTTTGAGTTAGTGCATCTATCCAAATCTCAAGGGGAAAAAAAAAAAGAACAAAAAAAAAAAGGAAAAAAATGCTTTTATAATCAGAAATCGAATTGTTCCCTACTGATGCAGACAAGAGTTGATTTTTTTGCATATAACTTTACTTCCGGAAACAGGGAATGTATCGTCTCCCCTCTTGCTTCCTGTGATTCTTCAATCCTATCAAATGTTCAGTGAAGACCTTTAGAAATGTGTCAGTTACATTGCTCCATTTCTAGTTTCCAAAAACTGCAGGAACCTTAGCTGCTCAGATGCCATGTTAGGAAAAGGCAGGCGAGAAGGTATGAATCAGGTCTTTGTCTAATGACTTTTCTCTCCATGAAAATAAAGCTTTGACTGAAATTTAAGAATTTAATCTCACCTATCATCTTCAGCCTAAGGTGGCTGATAGGCCACCATTTCACCACGGAGGGTGCTGAGAAACAAATTCAGGATTGCCTTCAAATGGAATAGAATGATTTGATAAACAGCATAAAAATTGTTGCAAAAAAAAGTCAAAAGTCGTGCTCTGTATAGGAAAAAAGGAAGGAACCAAATCTCTGAATCCAGTGGGTAAGTATACAGCTACTTGGTACTATTTGCAGAGAAGTAAGAATTTTAGCGCTTTTGAATTTGTCTGATTCATTTCTCCTTAGTGTTGGAATGATCAGTTTTTGGGTTACCCAGTAGATGAGATGTACTCTTAAAATGAAATTCTACACAGTTTCTTAGAAGCTGAGAGAAATCATTCTAAACAGAATTTATGAAAAACTCGGAGCATACGGTATATCATTCTGATTACAGAGGGAGAGGACAAAGTGAGCCTACATAAAAAAGAAAAAAATGAGAAGGTTTGTGAGTTGTTACTTCATCGGTGCATCCAAGAGCAGCTTCCTGTTACTCTACCTGATGAAGCAGTATCTTTTCTCAGAACCAGACCCAGGTTTCATCCCAGTTCTCCCCCAATGTGATGCTGACATCATGCAACAAGGAGAAGTAGCATTTCACCCCCAGCACAAGGGAAATGTGAGGCAAAAGGGCAAATCATTTAAAAAGAATGAGTTAGAAAAGACACACCAGCTTGATTTGTTGTTGCAAGGATATTGCCATGATCAAAGTACCTACTGAGAGGTACTGAGAGAGGAGGAAGGATGGAAGGATTTGGGTGTGAGTTTTCAGGATTCTGAGCAGTTCTGTGCTCACTGCATAATCACCTCAGGCCTCGCAGGGCATTCCAGCAGCTCTTCTATTGTTCTTTATTTTATTGCATTAGTGAGGGACTCAGCATTACTTACGTGAACATATACGATCCTTAAAACCTGGCAGAAGAGCATGTTGCTCTGAAAGTAACTTGTTAGAATACCAGCATCATGTACACGAAAATATTTCTGGACACATAGAGGAAAACATGATGCACAGAAAGATACAGCAAAATAATGTTCACATGTGTGGTCTACATTCGTAAAAATGTATTTTTTTCTATTTGCTCGTGTTAATGAAATTTCTATGCTCTAAAAAAAATCCCTACAGCATATCTCAAAGTTAAAAAGGCTAAACTCTTCTAGATCTGATTGAGTTTCTACAGAATCCCAGCGAGCTGTGAGAAACATTTAGCACTGCATGCAAATAAATGCCTGTCTTTTTAATCAAAAATGACCTTGTCACTGATGGCTATGTTTCAGCTCTTCAACTAAAGGTTTTCAGAATTAAGTTTTGAGATCTGCTCATTAAAGAAAAGATCCGGCTACGGGTGGTCCTTGTACTTGAGGAAATCAGCATAAGGGAATTTGTTTAGAAAAAAAAAGTAATAAAAAAATCATAGAACCATGAAATCCTTAAAGAGAGATGATTTTGTGCTTCTAATGCATTTGGAGTTTTCTTGATCAGCAGCTTCACCAGATCCATTTGTCCTGCCTCACCTAGAACAGAAACACATGGCGCTGGCGTGGGTCTGCAGATTTCCCCTGCTGGTTGTTTCATCCCTGCTCTGTTTCTTCCTGTTGCAGCCCTGGCGCCTTTGGCCAGTGACGCGGAGAGCTCGGTCCAAAGCTTGGCAGTGGAGACCACATTGATCCTCAGAGCGACCACGAGGACAGCGACATCACGACGGGGCCTGCGAGCGCTGTGCTGTCTGTTCCGTTGAGCTGCAGCACTCCTGTGACAGCTCTGTCCCTCGGAGGAGCACAGCAAACCCAGTGCCCTGCTGCCCTTCTCCCTGGGGCGTTCCTGCCCGTGCTCAGCAGGCAGCGCCATTCCTGGCCTCTGCTGCTGGCTGCAGGACAGTGCATCCCTCTGCACTCCTGAGCACATGGAGGGCACTCTAGGTGAACAGCCTCTGCTGGAGATGGCAAACAGCATTGGCAAGGCCACAAGGCTCCTACAGAACCAAGGTCTTTGTCCACTTGGCTATGGTAGTAGTGTCTACTACCGAGGCTCGTGAGGGGACATGCTGTCATGACACTGGGGCCTTGCAACCCCATAGGGTGACCAGGAGGTGTCATATCATTCTCCTTCACAGAACATTACAGACCATACTCCCCACTGACCATGGAGGAGCTCTGGACCTTATGTGAGGACCTCCCTTCCCAAGATCTGGAGCTATGGCTAAGCCATTCTGTCTCATCACATCAGCCGAGGGCTCTTCTCAACATTAAAGTCATTGCATGGGGTCTTTGCCTACTTGTAATCATGATCTCTAATTACCTGCTCAAAAAAGACCTTCAGGAGCTTTTGTCAGTAATGGCCCCCATGGGAGCCAGTTGATACTCAAAGACACTTCAGCATTTCCTTCGTTGTGTGGTTACATCAGCCTCCTCTCAGTATCTGAAGTTAACGGACTCCGCAAACATGCAGTGGGGCTCATTACAGTGCAGAAAGACCTAATAAGCATTTCCTTCAAGTTATCCAGACTTGTCCAGTTAATTATTACGGTTTCAAGGTTGTAGATGAAGAGAAAACTTCCTAGGATAATTAAAAAAAAAAAAAAAGAGTTAATCACATTTAAGGTTTTTTTAATTACTTTTTTTGTTAATCTAAGAAGTGATTGAAGCTTTCTTCATTTTATAGTTTTCCCAGGCTGTCTCCTAAGGAGGTCTGGAAAAGTAACTGCATGGACAACCTTGCTCTCCACTTCCCTTCTCCACCACCTCATTCATGAGTCACCTCAGACTTGCATCATTTTTCCTTACGGCAGATATCTACACTGAATTCTGCAGATTCTTCCAGTTCCTTTGTAGAAATGTACACTTTCTTTGTCTTGCATATCTCCCTACGGACTCAGAATTGTGTGCACATAGGCTCTGGGCACTGGTCTGTGCAGCAGCTAGCTCAGATACGAACATTTGTTAGGAGTTCTTTCAAAGTAAAAAAGTAAAAGTTACCTTTTATGTCCTCTACCATCCTTCATTTGGGGCGTGTTGGGGGGGGGGTTAATTGCACATGTATGTGCAACATAGGAGTTGGCACAAACACAGCTGGTAAAGACTCTTATCTACAGACGCATTATTTTTTTCTCAAAACAAAATGCTCTGCTCAATCCTTATTCAGAAAGCACTGAATATCTAATATCTAGTTAAGTAGGGGAGAGCATAGCACTAGCCTCATGAGATAAGTGAGGCAGTGAAGGTAGAAGAGTAATCCCACTTCTGATCTTCATTTCCTGTGTCAAGTTCCAGTCAAATTCAAGAATGGGAGGAGTGTGTTTAAGAGTGCCAGGATAAGGGTGCAAAATCTATGCAGATACATTTTAAAACATCATTTTTTCCATCCAGCTACATTCTATCAAACTTTACTACAAGACTGAGTTTCACAGGAAAATCAATTTAGAAAGCAAATATTTTCAGTGGATCAGAAAGTTCACCTGAGGTGAAATTGATAAAAAAAATTAAGAATTATAGCAACTGTCTTTTCACAACCTGCTGTGCTCAGTGAGATGCTCCTTCCTCTTGTTCTCAGAAAACACTTGTCGGAAGCAATCTGCCGTCCTCTTCCCACTAACAAATTACTCAATGGAGTATATATGTGGGAGAGCTCCATTCATACCCCATGTCTTCTAATTTAGACAAAAAGCTTCTCACTGAGATGTCCTTTCTCATTGACTTTTTCTGAAGCTTTTTTATTTCCCGTTGAGATGTATTTATTATATAGCAAGGAGCCCGGGCCTCCCTATTCCCAAGTGCCTCTACACTCAGTATCTGATGAAGTCCAACAAATACCAGGTATTCTGGAGAAGAACTATTTCAAAAAGAGAGGTGAATAAACCTTTGCTATTTTATTCCCAGGTAAAATGCCATTCAGGAAACTATTTCTAACCATCCTTTGGGCATTTGCCAGTAGAAGCAAAGCATGTCACTAGTGATTTTGAAATATGAGAACAACACAGCTCTCTTCACACACCTTTGCAAGGGGCGTTAAAAATGACAGCTGGCCTGCATGCAACTGAGTAAAACAGTCCAGTTTGACAATGTCTAAGTGAGCATTGGAAAGACTAACTGAAAATCCAGACAAGACAACCAACCTGGCTGCTTACAAGTTCTCATGTCACCTTCCCTTCAGTACCACGTGTGCTGTGCTGAGCCAGCAGTGCAGTAGGTCCTGGTGACACCTTTCCTGAGCAATGTCTCTTTCTGCCATCTGGACCGGTGCATTTCATGGCCCTGCAAGGAGGCCAGGTCCTTTTGGGACTCTGGAGGACTTCAGCCGGAGTTCCTTGCACAACTCGCTGTATTGGATGGTGACTCTAAAGCAGCTCAGCTGAGTGTGCTGTGCTCTTACAGAGTAATTCGCACCTTGCATAGCTTGATTCGTGAATCATAAGGCTGTCACTTCAGAACAGAATTATGGTTGCAATCAAGGCTTTCCAGTACTTACAGCAAGTATCAAAGTGAAGTTGTTGCAGAGTCTGCCCTGCTCCTATTTTCCTCAGCATGGAGGCTTATGTTAAATTCTACAATGTGGTGGATTACCTTCTGTATGTGCTTTTTTTTCTTTTGGAACAAGGAAGCCGTTGTTTTCTCGATTGATACTGAGATGTAAATATTTTTAAATGCATTGTTCTCAGGGCAAGAAAACATTTTATTGATAACACTTCATGCTGAGTCACCTACTGTGCGATTCTTTTTTTTTTTTTTAGTTCTTTCTGTTCAGATAAACCCAAAATGCATTAGCAGTAATTTAATATTATAGATTTCTAAGTGGGTCAAAAAGATTCTTCAAGTAAATTTCCAGTCCTCTTTCTCCCTTTCCCTTTATCATTTGTTCTTTTTAGACTAGAAGAGAATAAAGAGAGCTTTTAGGAGTTTTATTACTACTTTTTAATAGCAAATAAGTCCCCTTAATGCTCTAACATTGCCAGGTGATAAAATTGTGAATTTGCCTTTAGGTGCTAAGTGTTGATACAGCTTTGTATAATGGTTGGAGTTTAAAAAGTGAGAAAACATATCAACTACTCCTCAAACCAAAAATAGGTTAAACTCAGGTAATCTTTCTTTTCATTCTTTTTCTGGTGTCCTTTGCTTATTGCACTAATTCTGCTACTTGTAGCTGCATTGCCCGCCTGTGTAACATGTTTGCTGTCTTGTGTGTCAGCTGGTATGGAACGCTGAGGTGTGCTGACTGCAGGAATAGTATGGGAGGTGGATCTTTTCTTTATGCTTGCTTTTTTTTCTTCTAGTCCCTGCTTCTGCAGGTTGTGATTCATGTATGGTTGGTAGATGGCCAGGATTCATTACAGGGGAAAATGACACACAAAACCCTCAAATGCTTTTAATACCTTGTGACATCAGCGAAAATAAAGGAATTTCAACATTCAGCTGCAGAAGGGTTGTGCTTGTGATTGTCTTAGCCCTGGAATTTCACACGGCAGCCCGTTATCGTCTGCTTCAGTATCAGAACCTTGGAACGCTCTCACTTTTTTTCATAAGAACTCTATCTGAAGTTGTGGCTTCTTATGAAAAACTAAGAGTTTAATAGAATATTGTGAATGAGTAAAGTGGGATTAAAATCTCGCTGAGATGCATTTCTAGGGGATTTCCCTTTTTGTTTTACTAATACTTGTGATATAGCATAACTATGTCTTCACAGGAAATAAAACAAATGAAGGTTGGAGGCTTGGAGTTATTCTTATGAGCTGTTCTACTAATTCACCACTGGGGATTATAGTTCAGAAAAGAAGAGAGTGATCAGTAGTGGGATCACAGTACTGCGTTTCCGACTGGTGTTGTAGCAGTAGATGCGCTGTTATGTCCAATATTGCTCACCAGAACCATGGCATGGGAATACTGAAGGTCTAGGGAGTAGCATAGATCAAGTTGAGTCAAAAGGTGAAGAGGGAGGAGCACAGAAAACAACTACTGTTCCACTTATGCACTGCTATGAAAAGACAGGTACTTTTATAAAGCACAAAGCAATGCCATAGCCTGTGTGACAGCTTGTAAGTCATGAGTCAGAGAGCAAGAATTAGGAAAATTTAAAAAATAAAAAATAAGATTTTTCTTTTCTTTGTAATTGAAATATTTCAAACTGTTTTCAAAATCATTTTCTTGATGCCAGCCCCTTGAGCATTAAATGAACTGAGTATGATAATAAAATAAAAAACATTAACATTATAATGACACTACTTTTCTGCTGATGCCCTTTTGAGTCACTTGAGGCAAATCTGAGAAAGATTTCTGCTCTGTTCCATGGAGGCAAAATGAACCAGCTGCATAGGTCTCTTCATTCTTACAGAAGCTAGTTCACAACATTGCCCCGGTAAGAGCAATTACAGAGGGAAAGCATGCAGCTGCCTGCTTTGTGTCCCAAGTGGGATTGCATCTATGCTGATCTGTCCAGGAAATCAAAGATCTCCACTTGCAAGGAAAAGGTCCTCCTCCTTTGTGCTTCTCTCCCCATGTTGGCTCCTGGGAGCTGTGCCTGAGTAAAGGGTGCAGAATTTTGCCTGAAGTGAAGATCATGCATGAACAGTTAGGAGCACTGCGTTGTATCACGGTCTGCTGACATAAGGCTTCACTTGAACATGTAACTGAAATGCACTGGCTAGGGCTACTTCGTATTTTTTTGTACTGGACAGGACCTGTTATCAATCTGGAATTTTGCTTGAGCAGGCTTTGGAGAGTTGTTGAGTTTGCCAGGAGCGTCCTTGTATGTGATAGCTAGATTCTTCATAGCATAGCATGAGATTTTATTATTATTTTTTATAACAGCTATACTTTTAAGACTTCTGCTTTACAGCCATACTACACATTTAGAACAGATCCAAGATCATCTGCAACCATTCGGCTGTGTTTTTACCTGTTAACAATTCTGGCTTTCTGGAAGATCCTCAAATAACAAGTTATAAAACTTTTTTTAAATAAGAATTTCAAATATTTTCTCTCTCTCTTTTTTTTTTTTTTTTTTTTTTTTACAATCACACGTGTGTCATTTAGCTCAATTAGAAACTGAAATGAATGGTGAGCATTTAACCCATACGAGATGCAAAAGAATGTTCATATGCATAAACTTGCCTAAACAGTATATACAAAGACAAGGGCTACCTACCTGTGTTTAGCAGGCAACTGGATTGTATAATACACACATAATTTGCATTTGCCCTTTTAAGGTAAAGATATTGATGTAAAAACTTGATTCAAAGTCCCTCTAGGAAAAAATTAAGACTTAACCCTATGCATGGATAAATAATGAGCAAAACTTATTCAGGGGACTGTTGTTCCAGGACCTAGAGTTCATTATGTGAAAGAATTCAGTGCTTTGCTTTTATTTTTTTTTTAAGTAGTCAGAATTCATTAGTATTTACGATGTGCAGTCATTGAAGGTAGCCCTGTCAATGTTGGTTCTACTACAAATAATAGTCTTCACAGACATTATGTAGGTTTGGAGTGGCATCTTAAAATGATGTGTGTGTGTGCTTGTGTGTATGATGGAAGAAAGCCACCTGTGAGGTTCTTCCAACCCTTCACAGTGTTATGGACACAGTGAAGAAGCAGTGACTGGAAAATCATCTGATAACACCGAGGGCTCCCAGTCTCCACACTACACAGACCCTTATCTTCTTTCTAAAAGAACACACTGTCATTGCAAACACTGTATGTATCTTGTTCTCACCCAACAGAACTTCTTACAGCTTTGAAGGATTTGAAACATATCTGCAAAGGAGTGAATTAGTCTTGTTTTCACGTAAGCTGAAAGGAGACATGGGGATGAAAGATACAGCTCACCATCAAAAAAGTCTGCTGACAATCATTCTTGGGAAAAAATGACTTACATAGCTTTACATTTACAATACTGCACTTCTTTTTTCCTTTGCAAATACAATAATCATATGTGAAGCTGGTTCCAATATCTGTTGTTTTCACTGCTGTCATGTTGCTTGTAAAACCTGGGTTATTCTAATGAGCAAAACATTTGAATTGAATTTGGGTAATGCTTATGACCATGCAAAAAACTATCAGCAGCAATAGTGTCAGGTGCAGAACTAATGCTACAAGTGGATAATATTGCACTACTGGAAACCAATAGCTCCTCACACAGTGGAAGACTGAGGGTTCTATTCAGCAGTATTCAGGGTCCTATGGTTGTGGCCACAGAGGTTCCAGAGCTCTCGATGAGCCTAATCCTGATTCAGGAACCAACCTGATATGCTGTGTATGCATTTCTCTGCACAGCCTGGGGGTGCTGGATGCCCTCCCCTACTTGATTCCTGGGAAGGGAAAAAAAAAATTAGTCTCTCTTTAGCTCAGTGACATGAGAAGCAATTCACAGCAATGAAATCTAAAGAAGTTAGCAAGGCATGTATGAAAAAAACAGGATGCCTGCAAAAAAGGGAAGAGCTGTCAAAACCTGATTGTGGGCTCTGGCTGCAATAAACCTTATCAAAGAGGGAAGACAAGTTTGATTTAAGGATGTAGCCAACTTCTGCTAAGAGACACTTCTCATTTTCTAGGACATACCAACTGTTACAGTGCTCCTCATGTGTTCCCTTGGTCTGTTCCTATCAGGGTTTGGTTACAGCTGAGAGCTCAGTGTTTTTCTAAACTCAACTCCCAAATGCCCAGGTGGGTATTTCAGTTGTTGGCACTTTGGCCAGCAGCTAACTTTTCAATGAGGGCAGAAAAACCTGGACTCCAGACGTAGCTTTATCTTCCCTCACAGCCACGTCTGCTGGGATCACCATTCTATCACAAGCACAGTGCTGCCCTGCTGCAATGGGCAGGGAGTGATCGAAGGTCTCCCTGTTGAAAATGTGCTTCTGTTGTCCCCAGGAACCAGAAATTGATTTTGGAGACAGACAAGGCTGGGGTATTTTTGCCATTTTGTGGCATCTTCCTGTTGTGTGACATTTGACTTATGGAACAACCTATTGCTGGTGCTTGCAACCAATTCCTTAGTTGCATTCTAGTAACAAGTCTACACTCCAGAAAGTGTCTGTCAGCTGCCTGACTCTGCATAGCAGGTGCTTATGGCTTTCACACGGCTTAACGAGATATTGCTTTCTTTTCTTTCAGCAGACAGTTGTGACTGTCCGTAAATACAGCAGCTTCTCCTGGCTGGGATTATTGCCCAACTTTAACAGTGAGAGTAACAATAAAAATGAACCATGGGAACTCTTAGGAAGCAATTTAGTTAGAACACTGAAGTTTTGTGTCTCATGAATCAAGATTAGCATTTCCTGTATTGGGAAGGGAGAGGATTAAACAGAGGGATTAAAAGGACATCTTTACCCCGCTGGACTCTGTGGAATAGCCCTGAGGATATGGCTAAGAAAGAGTTCAGAGGAATGCCAAATTCCTGCTGAATAGGTTAGAAGGGTGAGGAAGCCCCTTCGACAGCCGTCCAAGCACAGAAGACCTGCATAACATTTCTGCTGAATAGGCCCTGAAGACAAGAAACAAAACAAAAACCATAGGAACCTTGAAATTTTTTTCTAATTGCGTGGCTTCTTATTGATGCCTCAAATCTCCAGAGAAACTTAAACCTTTTTTTTTTTTTTTTTCAGGATAGTTAGACATTCCTTGAGATTTGCTAGATGATGTAGTCTTACAATAGTAAAGTAACGGAAGAGATGAGATTAGGTTTTTATACAGTAAAACAATAGGTATTGGTAAACCTTAGGAAGCCCACTTCTTTACATCAATTATAATTGAAAGTTACCCAATCCTATGTCTGAAAAACAGAACAAAAACAACCCGAAAAACCCCAGCCCAAACAAACAAAATAAAATCTGAAACCTTTATCCACTGTACCATGTATGTGGCTTTTGTGTATTTATCAAATACAGTAATTACTTTTTGTTCCCATGAAATTGAAAGGAGCAGGCTTAATTTGCATGTTACCAGTATTGGTGTTTCTGAGCACTTTTCTAGGATTTAGTGTATACTTGTGGATCTTGGTTTTTTTTGTAAAATTTCATCCTATTTCTAATGCCACATACTAAGATTTTAACAGTTATAGCAATGGGAAAGCAAGAAAAAATTCTTACCTCTGCAAGAGGATGCCAGTGGGCAATGGGCTTCAGAGGATGTGAGAGCATTTCACTCCAGTGGTCACGACCCAGACTTTCTGCATCGTTGCCTACTTGACGTACTGCAGTGACCTTGTTGTGACCCACACTGTGAAAATTCCATAATATGCTTTTCATACAACATTACCTTTCGAATTGTACCATTTGCATATTTCATAGAGGCAATAATCATGATTTTTTAGATATATATAATAAAGTATAATGTAATAAAGTACAAATTACAAGGGTTTGCTCTTTGAATTTTCCACAAATCAAAACGATTTAGTATATTATCCGTGGTAGCAAACACTGTGTTTCTAGATGCATTTATTGTAATGTTGTATGAGAAATGTAAAATGTTATTTGTTTTCTGTAACTAGTTACAAGTAAACTGAGCCTAATTTTATAAACTGAGGCATGTGTCCAAGGGGTTAGTGCAGCTGCTCATAAGCAGAAAATCGGTGTGTGAGCTGATTGTATGCTCAGTTATTTCTGCTCTGGTAAACTCGTGCAGCTTAGTTATGTTTGTTATGGATGCAAATCTGCATTTTAAAATTTAGAAAGGAAATTCTGCCTGACAATGAGACATTTTAGTCTTCCACCTGACTCAATATGAGAAAATATTTGATTACCCTTACGTTGCGAGAAAAAGGATAACTTCATTCCTGGATGCAAAACTACAAACTACTGTACTAGATTTTGAGATGATGTCATTGTGCAGCTACAGGTATCTCATCAGTCATAATCCATCACAGCTATCAACAAGTTAATTTGGTCAGTGTTTTCTGGAGGGACGTCAAAGGCTGCGGCTTCATTGTAAACAGGGTTAAGAGCATTCTTCTTGGTGGAAGTTTTTCTTTTCTTTAGTCACCTTCCTTCACACATTAGAGAAACCTTCATGTAGGGATCTGTGTGAATCATAAGAACAATGTTGGTTTTCTTTTGTTGTTTTTACGAAAACAGAGATGGGAAGTAAAGGCAGTGTTCTTGTGTGCAGTTGGCAGTCACTTGCGTCTGGAATTTGAGCTTCTTTATTACCACGGAATGAGTGGGAGGCAGTGGGCATTGGAAAGATTTACCTGTTTGAAATCCTATAACGAACAATTCCACTTCAATAAGTTTTTCTTTGTGTACTGACTTCTGAAAGAGCATTAAATTATCCACTGAACTGTGGCTGTTTTATACATCAGCCTGTGTATCAGTGTATTTACAGCAATGTAGTTACTTTTACAAATGTATCGGTCAGACAGAAGATGACAGCATTGTACACAGTATTGATGTTTGGTTAAATATAATTCCAAGTGTAAGAAATTGCAGTTTATGTTTCTCAAGAGAATTATAATTATGGATGCAGTGAAAAAGAAAGGCAAGGCAAGGAAAGGAAAGGCAAGTTAACTCATTGTAGATCCTTTTTTGGAGTTCTAGTATGAAAAATGAATCTAAATCTAATTTAATTTAGTTTTTCTTGCTTTCATTAGCCAATTTTGAAACTGTTGTTGAAAGGAGTTTGGGTTGACTGTTCTGTCCATATGCCAACAGCAGCAGAATTGCTTTGGTGTCTCTTGAAGACTGTCGAGGGTCAGTTTGCCTCTGTGCCATCTGCTGTATGATCCAGTCTCTAATATGAAACCAACTTCACCAACTCCTGTTTTGAATCATGGTTGCTTTAGAAGTAATAGTGTTGTTCTCTTATAGAGAGGAGATTATTTTAAACTGTTGGTTAAACCAGAATGAACACTATTTATTTCTCAGAAATTCCTAAGGTGACTTAAGAGCTTGCAGTGTAAAGTCGCTTCTTTTCAAATAACATTCTGGTAATTGACAGTACTGGAGTTCTGTGACTTGGGAGGGAAATGGGACAATCCACACTGAGCATTAAATAAATTCTTACCTGATGCTCCTGTGATATCAACTGCCTTTAAATTTCTTGCTTTTATTATTGTAATACTTAGTCTACCAGCTGTTGGAAGGTAGCAGAGTGAAAACATCAGGTCACCAAGATCCACATTATCCTGTTCCAAGGAAACAGAAAAAATATGAAGCAATAATAACAGTTTTCCCTAGACATAATCCATAGCAGATAAAGGTAAATTGTGCCTTTGAGAATTTACATTTCTGTAAGAAGAAGCTGAATTCTCATTCTCAAATGCAGCTGGAAAAACAGAAGCCCACATGCACACAAGATTGAGGTCACTACATTTGTTGCTAGACCTTCAAAGCTGTGAAGTGTAAATGTAGCTACAGTTTTCTTCACTCGTACTTGGAGCTGAGACACACTGATGTGATGAAGTGCACCACGAGGTACTGGAACATCTTTGCTCTATGTTTTGTAGTGATTTGCATGTAATGTTGACAAGCTGCAGCAGATCTCTGTGCCTTCTCTTCTGCAGAATCACAGAATGGCCAGGGTTGGAAGGGACCTCAAGGATCATGAAACTCCAGCCCAGGATCTCATTTGCTTCCTGAGCTGCAAAGCACACTGCTGGCTCATGTTTTCAGATCATCAGGATCTCCAGGTCCTTCTCTGAAGGGTTTCTCTCCAGGAGCTCCTTCCAGTCTGTAAGGATGCCTGAGATTCCTCTGGCCAAAGTGCCAAACTCTGCACTTTGCTGTGTTGAACTTCATCAGGTTCACCCAGGCCCACCTTTCCAGCCTGTCGAGGTCCCTCTGCATGGCATCCCTTCCTTCTACAGTGTCAACCGCACCACTCAGCTTGGTGTCATCAGCAAATTGCTGAGGGTGCACTCAATTCTGTCATTGCTGTCATTGATGAAGATGTAAAGGAGCACCTGTCCCAAGACAGAGCCTTGGGGGACGCTGCTCATTGCCAGCCTCCACCTGGACACAGAGCCATTGATCACCACCCTGTCTGCAGCCTTCCAACCAATTCCTTATCCATCGGGTGGTCCACCCATCAAATCCACATCCCTCCAATTTGGAGATAAGGATGTGGTGGGGGACCGTGTCAAAGTCCTTGCTCAAGTCCAGGTAGTGACATTGATCGCCTTTCTCTTGTCCACTGATGCCGTCACTCCATCACAGCAGGCCACCAGATTGGTCAAGCACGACCTTACCCTGGTGAAGCCGTGCTGGCTGTCTCGGGTCACACTCTCATTCCTCACTTTTTGGGTCAATAACAAAAATATGTTTAGGTCATTATAAATGGCAGAAAATTCCTGAAATCATTACTACCCAAAGGTAGAAGAAAGCTATTGCATACCTGGGGTCACCATCATATTCTGTTCAGTACCATAATGGCACAGGGTTGGTAATCGGAAATAAACATTGTGCTACTACAAGTGCTTTTCCTGCTATTGGTTGCAGGAGCTAAGATTTTCTGACATTTTTTTTACCCGTATTTTCCCAAATCTATTCATTTCTTGCATCTTTTTTCAATTATTTTTAAGTGTCCCAGAATTTTTGTATGATACCTGAGCCAAAAGTGAAAGCGCATTGAAACGGAAGGAGGAATTCTCAATGTGACACTGGAGCGGAATCTCCTCTCAGTGAGAGGGCTGGAAGCTCTTTCCTCCTTCCCTCAGTTTAGATCTATTTTAAATGTACACTTTCTTCCCTTGGAGGACTGGCTGCACACAGGTAGAGAAGATTTTTTTTTTTTAATTATTATCTTTATTATCTGTAGAAGAGACAAAGAACAGGAAAACACATTCTTAAACTGTAAGCCAAAACCAAGCTGCCTCCAATGAGGTTCACCTTCCACAAGGGATAACTGTACAAGAAATCTTGACACTGAGAAATAGGAAATGATAAATAGCAATACAAATACAGAGTTGGCAGTAAGGATGATGATAAAGATGATGGGAAGGCAGACAAGGTTAAACAGTTCCAGTAGGCAACTGGGTATTTGAGATATATCTGTACCATAAAGGGTAAGGGGAGGGGAAATATGCAGAGAAATGGGAAGTACATATGTCTGAATAGTTACTTGAAATTCAGCTTCTGACATGGTTTGTTTCTCCAGGGCAGGTGGAAATACGTAAAAGAATACAAAGTACACTGGGTAAGAGGCAGTACTAGCAATGCAGGTACAGGGGAATATCAGTATTCTTTTCTTCTGCCTAACCTTCCAGCCACTTTTTTATCCAGTGAAGAGTACACTGTCCAAGCCATGGGCTGCCAGCTTCTCCAGGAGAATAGTGTGGGAGACAGTGTCAAAGGCTTTGCTGAAGTCTAGGTAGACTATGTCAACAGCCTTTCCCTCATCCACCAGGCTTGTCACCTGGTCATAGAAGGAAATGAGATTGATCAGGCAGGATCTGCCTTTAATGAATCTGTGTTGGCTAGGACTGATCCCCCAGCTGTCCCACATGTGCCATGTGATTGCTCTCAAAATGATCTGCTCCATAATCTGCTCATATCAGAGCAGGCCAGGCTGAGAGCCTGTAGTTCCCCAGATCCTCCTGATGCCTCTTGTAGATGAGAGTAACACTGGCAAGGCTCCAATCATCTGGAACCTCCCTAGTTGATCAGGACTGTTTATAAATGATGGAAAGTGGCTTAAAAATAACTTCTGCCAGCTCCCTCAGTACCCTTCGGTGTATTCCATCTGGTCCCATAGACTGATGACAGTCCAAATATCAGGTCACTGTTTCTTCCTGAATTGTGGGGGGCTTACTCTGCTCCCCATCTCTGTCTTCCAGCTTAGCTTAGGGGATGAGTACTCTGAAGATAACAGGCTTGACTGTTAAAGACAGAAGTGCCATGTGCTGATAACCTTGGGCATGGCCAGGAGAGGGAGATAGAGCATTCTACAAATTTCTGTGTCCAACAGATCCCCAACACAGGAATGACATTAGCAAGCTGGAGCTAGTTTAGCAAAAGGTCATGAAGGCCAAGCTAGAGCACTTGGCATATCAGGAGAGACTGATGGAGATGAGTTTGGCCATCCTGGAGAAGGGAAAGCTGAAGAGAATCTCATTGCAGCGTACCAGTACTTACAAGGACATCATGCAGAATACTGAGCCAACTCTGAAATACAGTGTGCAGTGGGAGGATGACAGGCAAAGGCCATTGTGTGAAACTGGAGATGTTCAGCCTGGAGATCAGGAAAAGCTTTTTCACCCAGAACAATAATAGACATCTGCTGGTTGGGGTCTATAGAGGAGCCTGCTGTCAAGGCCTTCTTGTTTCAGGTATAGGAAACATCTCGCTTGCAGGCTGTCATGATGGGAGATTTCAGCCACCAGATATCTGCTGGGAAACAACACAGCAAGCTGTAAGCAATCCAGAAGACTCATGAAGTGCACTGAGAGTGTTCCTGATCCAGATACTAGACAAACTGTCCAGAGGAAAAGCATTACTGGACATGGTGCTCACTGACACAGAGGATCTCACTGAAGAGATTAAGATTGGATGCACGCTGAGTTGTAGAGACCGGGCTCAGGTCAGCTTCGTGTTCTCAAGGAATACGAGCCTGTCAAAGAACAGATTTGGTAGAGGTAAAATTGTACCAGCAATTTGAATTTGGTTCTGTTCTTTTATTTATTTATTTCTCTATTGTATTATTTGAGGCTATCAGAATCGATTACTTTAAACTCTGTAGATCTGTGTTAAGCAAGCCCACTAATTATCCAGGGGCCAATCTGTATTTTCTCCTCCAGTTTGACTTGGAGTGTAGTTTCTGGTGAGAGACATTTCAACTCCATTCATCTGTTGAGTATATTTCATTTTCATGTATGACTGAAGTGGAGAAATTTAAGGTCCTTTTGTTTTGTGGTGTTTCAGTGGTTACAGAGCATAGTCCCACGGGTCACCAGGAAAACTGCTAACCCTGTGTTGTAGCAAGGTTTCTATATATTTATCAAGAGGTGCTTCAGTGTGAGCATGTGGGGCTAGGACAGGCTGTGTAGTTGGGTCAGGTTTAATCATATCTATTCTGAACCTGAATGATGGCCCTGAATGATGGACCTGAATGATGGACCTGAATTATGTTGCTGCCTTTGACAAAGCACAACAGTGGGTTTTATCAGGGTGAAATTATAGCAGCAATCCCTCTTATCAGTGACACAATGCTTTGCAGCTATGGAGTCTGAGAAAATATTGGATGTTATGATCCATTTAACTTTTCATTTGTTGATCCACTGATCAATCTACGTGTCATCTGAATTTCTTATCTAGCTATTTCTTCTCCTTCTGGACACAAATCAAAGAGGATTGTACAAAGGTCAGGATAGCGCTCAGTATTACTTATCCTCCCAACAGAGTCATTCTAAAATCTGGGTTATTCAACCTCATGCAGTTTATTCAGGATTCCTATGAACACAAAAGAAAGAGGAAATATGTTTGTCCATACTTAACTGGCAGGGTTAGAAAGGTCATCAGATGATTTCTGCTGTGCCAATGTCAGCCCACATTGCTTCTAAATGTGTGTGAGTTTTGTCACATGCAGTGAGGTTGTGTACAGCAAAACACCAAATTAGAACTGGAAAATGCCTCTGGACACTGCCCAGTCCAACCGCTTCCTATCTGAGCATCTTCAGCTGGAGCAGAATTTCCAGGACTGTGTTTGTACATCTCCAAAACATATCTGGACATCCAGCCGTAGTGATCAACAATCCACAGTAAGCAAGTGCTTTTCTAAAACTCTCATGAGACTTCATGTGTTTCACCTGGAACTCACTGCCCTTTGACCTGTTGCTGAGCATAACTGGGAGGAGCCTGGCTCCCCCCCAGGTCCTCCCATCAGATGTTTATATACGTTGACATACTTCCCCTTGGAGCCTTCTCTTCTCCAGGCTGAGCAGCAACTGCTCTCTTAGCCTCCCTTCTCATAAAGGATGCCCCAGTCCAATTCAAAGGCCTTTGCAGGACTTGCCCCACTAAATTCACGTCCTTTTCATATTGCAGTGCCCAGTTCTGTACTGGTCACAGTTCAGCAGAATTTGCTTTACCAGCGCTGAGCAGAGAAGAACAAACACCTCCCTTCATCTGCTCCCCCAGGAGGCTGTTATTCTTCTTTGCAGAAGCAGCACATCGCTATTTCATGGTCAGCTTGTTGCCTGTGTGGATGCCAAGGTCCTTAAGGTCCTTAAGGTCCTTAAGGTCCTTCTCTGCCAAGGCGCAGGGCCAGTCAGCCACCATCCCCTCCCATGCTGATGCAGGGGTTATTTCACGCTGTGTGCACAGGGTCTCATGCAGAGACTGGCAGATTGCTCGGCAGTTCGCGCTGGCAGGAGGAGCTGGGAGGAGGAGCACCCCGCAGTAGAGCTGGAAGACATTGCTGTTAAGCCACTCTCAATGTTCTTTGCAAAGTCATAGAGAGTGGGAAAGTTCCCCAAAGACTGGAAGCATGCAAATGTCAGTCACATCTTTAAGACCTGCAAAAGCAAGTGTCTGAAGGGCCAGTCACCATTCCTTAGGCATTCTCCTAGTCAGCTGACACAACATAAATTAGATAAATGGCAGGTGAGACTGATTGAAAATGACCAAATATCAAGGCTCAGAGTGTTATGACTGATATCACAAGGTCCAGATGGACATTCTTGCTTTGCTTCCCAGGGGCTGATGCTAGGTGTTACATTCTCTAACCTCTTCGCTAAGACTCTAGACAAAGGGGTGCAGTGGAGGTCTCCAGCACCACGGTCTGCTCTAAGCAACAGTAAGGTGATAATAGGGTCACAGTGATCAGTAATTTCTCTAGACACAGTGCTGGTCTGCATTCATGGTGATTTATTCCCCTTAAGAAAGTAAGAATTTTCCTTTTCTATCTTTTCAATTTCATTTGCTCACTGCCCTTTGTTCTTTCCCCACTTCCCTGCACTCAGATCAGGTCAGCCACATCTACTCTGACCAAACACAACTGTATGGGGTTTGACTGGGATGGAGTTAACATTCTGCATAGCAGCCTATTAATTAGCACAGCAGCTCAGACAAGAAGGTAACATTCATTCTGTGCACACTGAGCTGAGGCAAGAGGAATCCAGCTCCTGTGTGTCTGTGAGGTACACAGCAGGGGCAGCTGAATCCCTCTCCAGCTCCAAACTACTGATGAGAGCAGAGATGCCCACAATGAATCAGGCAGATCCCTGTGCTGCACAGGGAAGAGATTGCTGCCTGACATTGCCCTGGCGTGCTGCCTGACAATGGGTAAGGGATTCCAGAGGGGAACACTGCACCTCCTGCATACCACCAGCACACACTGGGAGGGCAATTCCTGCAGCGGGAGTCTGTGCAGTGCTAGAGAGAGTCGGTAACGATTCCTTCAGCTTGCTTCAAAGTGAGATCTCCAGGAGGGGCCCTGCTGCTTTACAGGAGCTGTGAGCCCTGGAGCCTCAGGGACATCTCCAGGGAGGTTGGTTTGGGGCATAGAAAGTGATGCATCGGGCTGTACCTCTGCTGCTGAGCTGGGCTGTGCTGTCTGAGAAGCAGGGAGCTGCTGGCAAACAGCAGTGCTGCAGATAGACAGCTATGTCCAGGAGCAGCTCTTCTGCACCAAGAGCTGGGGACTGGCCTGCAGCTGGCACAGGGAGAGCAGGGAAGGAAAGAGGTGTTAAAGGCTGTGTGGAAGAACTCCTCAGTGCTCTTCACACAGTAAGTCTGGCTGAAGGCAAGGCAGATGCCATACGTTGAGAGATCACCTGAAGTTAGCATATCCCACTGCTTATAGGATCTTCTGGGAGTGTTCCCATCATTTTTCCATCACAAAGGAGGAGATCCTGCTCCAAGTCAGTGATTCCCTGCTCCAGGCAGTGCAGGGTAGGATCTGTGAGCACAGGTAGGAAGGAAATGTGGGGACAGAGAAGCAGCTCCCATCAGGGACAGCTGCAGGCAGCAGAGATGCACAGGCTGTGGGAAGGAACTGCCATGGGAGGGGGATTCTGGCACCTCCTGGCTGCGCCCTGCCATGCAGATGCTTTCTCTGGAGCAGCTCTTCCCTGGTCTGTCCCACTCCCCCAAGCCATAGGGTCTCAGGCAAGCATCACCAGCACAGCAGCCAGAGCCCAGAAGAGAAGCTCCCACACTCTGTCTGTGTGTGCCCCTCTTCCCTTGACAGGAACCCTGTGGCATGTCACTGTGATCCACTTTGGACCGACTAAAGCAGTAGGGGAGGAGGGGAGGATTTGGTCATCATTCAGACACCAGCCCAGTGGTCCTGCTGTGCGGTGGTGCCTGAAGGAACAATGACCAAGTGTCCTCCTGATACTGCAGTGTAAGGAGCTGGGATACAGGGACACCCCAGCTTTAGGGTATGCAGCAGTGTCTATGGGGCATCTTTCGGGGCTGCGTGCTGCTCTCCAGAAGTATGCAGCTTTCTCACTAGATCTTTGTGTTGCCTAGGTGACCCACAAAGGACACACCTCAGTGCTAAGGCCATGTAGATGCTGCTGGATGGCTCTCTGTGTGCAGACAGAAATGAGGCCTCTGTATTCCTGGCTAGGAGGGAAGAGCTGAGGTCCTGCTCAGACATTTCGAGGAAAGGATGATTCTTTACACTGCACATTGACCCAGAGTCTCTGCTGCACCCAGAACAAGGTAACACCTGAGCGTGACCATCCTGCAGCTCACAGAGGTGTGACACAGCACAGCTGGGAACAGGGTGGATGGACAGAACTGCTCTCCTCACTGTTCACCAGGGGACAGTCAGCTTGCCTCCTGGAACCCATAGGATTTCCCTTGGAGTCCGCATGGCTTTCAGCTACCCAACACCTCTTCTGAGAGTTATGGGGACAGCTGTAATAAAATAAACCAAATAAAATCCCCTTAGCTCTTCTCTGCAGTTGGATGAGTTGAAAGAAATGGCACAGAAAAACTCAGTGATGTTATAAGCAGAGTGAATCTGAGTTTCCCCCCACGTTCCTCTTTCCTTTCTGCTGCGTGAGAGGAAGGGCTCCTCTGAAACCTGCAGCAGCCTCTGTTCCCAATGGCACTCTCAGCACCAGCCAGAGATCAAGTCAGACAGCTGCAGAAAGGTTCTCCTGAAAAGTTTAAGGCTCTGTGCGGGGGGGTTGCTGTAAGGTTTGCAAAGTTTTCTTCAGATAAAGCTGTTTAAACTTTATATATCATTTTCATCAGAAAACTATGTAGAAATGTACAATGGTAGCTCCATCACCAAGCCTACCCTGTCTTGTTCTCCTTGAACTGGCCCCAGCTAAACAAATGTCCAACAACACCTTCCTCCTTCCAGTTCCTCCTCCTGCCATTCACAGATGTGGGAGCTGCAGATCCTGAAGGGGCCTATAGGAAACCTGAGGAGGGACTTCTTATAAGAGCACGTAGTGACAGGACAAGGGGACATAGCTTTAAACTGGGTGAGTTAGACTTAAACTAGATATTAGGAATAAAATCTTTCCTGTGAGGGTGGTGAGACACTGGCGCAGGTTGCCCAGTGAGGTTATAGATGCGTCTCTCTGGAAGCACTCCAGGCCAGGCTGGATGGGGCTGTGAGCAGCCTGGTCTAGAAGGAAGTGTCCCTGCCTGCAGCAGAGGGGTTGGAACAAGGTGATCTCCAAGGTCCCTTCCATCCCAAACCATTCTGTGATTCTATATGTCAGTTTCATTTCTCATTTTGACAAGCAGGGAATATCCCCGCAGGGCAGCTGGATAGAATCTGACTAATTCAGTGCAGGGATTCAAAATTCCCCTTCAGATACTTGGGCAGCTCCATGTGCCAACAGGTCTGGTTGGGGATTAACTCTCCTAAATCCAATCCTAACACCTCTTTGTCTTATCCTCCTAGTACAGGTCTCCAAGCCCAGCAGCAGCAGTTGTCCAACAGCAGCTCCATCAATGAGTTTCTCCTCCTGGTGCTTGCAGACACGCAGCAGCTGCAGCTCCTGCACTTCTGGCTCTTGCTGGGCATCTGCCGGGCCGCCCTCCTGGCAACAGCCTCATCAGCACAGCCGTAGCCTGCCACCACCACGTGCACACCCCATACACTTGTTCCTCCTCAACCTCGCCCTCCTGAACCTGGGCTGCATCTCCACCACTCTCCCCAAAGCAATGGCCAATGCCCTTTGGGACTCCAGGGACATCTCCTTTGCTGGATGTGCTGCACAAGTCTTTTTTTTACTATTCTTTTTTGATGCAGAATACTTCCTTCTCACTGTCATGGCCTACGACCACTACGTTTCCATCTGCAAGCCCCTGCACTACAGCACCCTGCTGGGCAACAGAGCTTGTTGCCACCATGGCTGCAGCTGCCTGGGGCAGTGGGTTTCTTTATGCTCTGTTGCACACAGCCAATACATTCTCAATACCATTCTGTAAAAGCAATGCCAGTTCTGTGAAATCGCCCAGATCCTCAAGCCCTCCTGCTCAGAGTCAGACAATCTCAGGGAAGCTGGGATTATTGATTTTAGCCTTTGTTTAATCTTCGTGTGCTTTGTTTTCATTGTGCTGTCCTATCTGCAGATCTTCAGGGCCGTGCTGAGGATGCCCTCAGAGCAGGGACGGCACAGAGCCTTCTCCACATGCCTTTCACCTGGCTGTCTTGCTCTTTGTCAGCACTCTCATATTCGCCTATCTCAAACCCCCACTCCATTTCGTCCCCATCTCTTGACCTGTTGGTTGCAGTTCTGTACTCAGTGGTGCCTCCAGCAGTGAACCCCCTCATCTACAGCATGAGGAACCAGGAGCTCAAAAACACAGTGAGGAAATTCAGAGGAATTCCATGGTGTATCCAAAATTATTAGAACAATCTTTTTACTTTCATTACTATTTCCTCATACTTGGATTAAGATTTAAATACTTTTATATTCAAATTCTTAGCTTCCTATCTGTTCACTTTTTTTACCTAGTCATGTCATTACAAGTCCAACTTGAAAACTGGGACTCTGTGGTCCTAACAAAGTTCAAAAAGTTCAAATGCAATGTGTTGCCTTGGGTTGGGGCAAACGTAGAGATATGTGCAGATGGAGAGATTTCACTGAGAGCAACCCTACTGAGAAGGACTTCTGTCTGCCAGAGTTCTGGTGGATGAAAAGCTGGATGTGAGCCAGCAGTGTGTGCTTGTAGCCCTGAAGGCCAACTCATGTGGGCTGCATCAACAGAGGGGTGACCAGCAGGACGAGGGAGATGATTGTCCCTCTCTACAAAAACAACCAGAGGCCTGGATGTCCCACCCCTGGAGAAGTTCGGGGTCAGGTTGGATGGGGCCCTGGGTAACCTGATGTAGTTTGAGCTACACTACCTTTAAGGTCTCTTCTAACCCTAAACATCCTATGATTCTATAATTCTATGCTCTTGTGTACCTGCAGAACCAGGCTTCCTGTGCAGATGAACACAATGAAGAAGCCAGCAGAAATTCTTTTGTCTCAGCTCCCATGTCTCCCTTGTCCTCTTGAGCAACCCGCATATGTGGGAGAGTTTCAAGGAGCCAGGAAACCATCTGCCACATGGAGCAGCAGACCTGGTGCACCTGTGGTCTGCCCCTCAATGCTGGCTGGGCTCTTTCTCTCTGCTGCCTTTGAGTTGGGGCTATTGCTTTCCTGAAACCATGGCCATGAGCAGCAGCTGAATGTGGTCTTTTGAGCACTGCTCTCACTCCACTTCCTTGCTCTCCTATTGTGCCTCTCCATTCCTGTTAGTCTTCAGTTCTCAATTTACTTGATAGCAGTCCTGCTGTCTCTACAGTAGCATACCTAACTAAAGGCCTGCTCAGGGCAGAGCCAGAATCCAGGCCTCTTTCAAAGCTGGTGTCAGCAATGCACACAAGGAGCTGCTCTCTGCTCTTTTGTTGTCTGGGGCTCTCCATGGGCTGAAGAACACAGGCTTACAGTCCCACAGTGATCTGCTAGTGACCCAGGGCTCCCTTCTCAGTGGCACTTGTTCAAGCAGACAACAAATATTTGTTGACTTATCTGGAGCGTGATTCAGTACAGACTTTTTGAAGCCCTGTGGGTCAGATCTGGTTCAGCACTCAAGTGCCCTTTGTGACATTAGAGGCACCCCATGCTCCTGCCAAGCACTGTCCTTGGCTGCAGAGCCTTTAGCACTAGATGCAAGATTAGATTAGATTAGATTAGATTAGATGGCAAGAGGCAGCAGAGATCTCCATCCATCTGTGTCTGCTGCCCACCCTGAGCAGCATAACCTGGGCAGGGTCACCACAGATCCATCACTGCAGAGTAGTACCACCAGATCAAGGCCTTGTGGGGAACACGGGGAGGGAACCAGGAGCAGCCAGCCAGGCCAGCATGGACAAGCTGCCCTGGACAAGGCTCTCCAGGAGCAGGGATGGCTCTGGAGAAGAGCAAGAGAGCATTTCTGTGCCTTCAGAGAGGGACAGGTGAGAAAGAGAAAGCTATTTCTGCAGGCATTTGCTGGGGGCAGGCTGTGCTGGGCCAGGACTCTTGTGCTAGGCTGAGAAGAGGATGGCACTGGCACAGGCAGTCTGTGCTGGGGGTCTTCTGGGCCTGGAGCTTCACTGACCTCTGTTTCCCCAGGCCACAGCCCCAGCCTAACAGCTGCTGTGCCTTCAGAGCTTCTGGGCCGTGGTGGCATTGCATACCCAGCGGTGGGCACTGCCACTGGGCTGCTGGGCTGAGCTGGGTTGGGAAGAGGGTAGGAGGTGGGGAGAGTTGGGGAAGAACCGGGATGTTCCCAATAGAGGGAAACACCACCATTAGCTGAGCTGAGACAGTGTGCAGGGTGAGAATTTGCAGCAGGGCTTTGTGGAGCAGATTCAGGGATTAGGGAAAGAGCCAAGATTTGCAGATGCAGGAGAGAGGAGGTCAGTCTGCAGAGGTCTCAGTCACTAACAACCTTACACAACCAAGTCAGTTTTCTTCTGACTGAGATACTTTTGGGACTGAGACTTAGAAAATAACCAAGGTTGAGACAAGGCATAATATGCAATACCCTATAAAGTTTTTCAGGAACATTTCAGGAACATTAGTTTCTTCCCAAAATCAGAAAATAAATTATTAAAAAAAAAAACAACAGGAGAGCATTATAATGATATATTAATGACAAAATAAAACTTAGCTCTGATTGCCATCAACAGGAACTAAGAACAGCTGTGAGCAAGTTCTGAGATTCATTTCTTTGAAATGATAATTCTGAACTTCTCGCAGTTATCCTTCCTCAAATCGGATGCTTCTCTGGAAGAGACTGGTGTGCAGGAGTTGCTCTGGTTGGTACACTTCTCCAATCAATAAACAAAAAGCTTGGGCTTCTACTCAAACAAGTGAGGGGTGAGGAGAGACGCCCTTGGGAAGTACAAACATAGGAGCTGTGACCAAATTGTGAACAGCTGTGCCAAATGGGAAGATTTCAGTTAGACATTTTGGAATACACCTTGCTCAGACTTGCAAAACTGATGTGGTGTTTCAGGAAAACTTACCCATAGCTTCCATGCTTACTCCTCGTTTTCACAAATGCAGCGTTTCCTTTGGAAATTAATTTGGACAAAAATAAAGAGAACCAAAAGTCTGTTTTCCTGCACTTCTGTAAATCTGAGCCCAGAAAAAAGAAAAAATAAGTTAGATAAAGTTCTTATGGAAATGAGACAAGATTGTCATTCTGGTGCTGACCTCCCCGTCATACGCATGGATAATGCAGTGAACAGGCTGCAGGTGTTTCAGCAGAACAGCTGCACTTACTCCTCGATGCCAACAACCACGGTAAATCTAACAAACCATGCAAAATCAATTCATGCTACAAAGCAACTGAAGGTGAGAAAGCTACTGTGAGACTTTTCACTTCTTGAACCTGCACTTGGCCATCACAATGTAGCATCAAACTATCTTCTGAGACTTTGGAGGAAAGTTTTGTGTGGCATGTGACTACTTTGACTGCACAGTTATGATCGAGCCTGAAACATCATTTCATGTAAGCAGTTCAGCAAAACCTCTACGCTACTGTCTGCACAGAGCTCTTCTGAGTTCCTCCCACCCCTCCCCTCACTGTCCATTATTTCTACAGGCCATTTTTTCTGCAGAGAGCAGCATAGCATTTTTACTTTATAGTTCCAGTGTTCTTTATGTGGCTAATGGAGAACTCTGCAATGTAGAATGAAGTAATGGGAACTTCATTCAACTGGCTGATTTAATAGTTCAAGCCTCCACATCGGACCTTGCTCTCCCCAGAAAAACCTTTGTGTATTTGTCACTTACTCATATTGTTCCACTTCAAGTGTGGTAGCCAGCATTTCAGAAATAACAAAGAGAAAAAAAATGCACCGAAGTTTTTCTCTTGCAAAAGATTTTTATTTTACAGTATTGATAGAAGCAAGCAAGAGCCTTGAAACCATTACTGCAATGAAAATGCGACCCCAAGTCTGCTCCTCAGCTTGCTACCTTGCTCACTTTAAGGGCAAGAATGCTTTCAACATTTTTAGTAATATATTTAAGGTTAGAAACTCACTAGTGAGCACACAGAGAAGGAAGGCAGTGTACAGAGAACAGCAATCCCAGCCTTGAGAACACTCCACTGCAACAGACCACCGCGGACACTTCTGTTTTATCATCAAAACTGAAACTATAACTGCATCATGAATGGAATTTATTACCATGGGCAACGTATGACATTGGTGTAAATTATAAATGAACCAGCAGAAATAAGCTTTGGTCCCTGTAATTTCTGTAGCTAAAGCTAGTTTATCATGGAAGATTTACATACTGCTAAAATCCTAGCAAAGTTGTAGTATTCATTTTTTCTAATAAAAATTTGTGGAACGAGATACATATTGAGCTCCATGAGGTCTTTGCTTGCAGTAAGACAGCCTCGTTAATAAATAACCAAATTAACTTTCGAAAGCATCAGATGAGCATCAAAGCAAAAGCCTGAGAAATAACTGAAACCCACTTCAAACATAAAACCATTTTTCCCTCTGAATTAGCAAGCGCATGTAAGTCAGCTCCGACTGGCTTCCAGTGAGGGTTTCCCAAGTGTCATGGCTGGAGGCAAGGATACGGCCTGTGTTTCTGCAACACTGATATCTGAGACATGTCTTTCAAGGCTCCACACCCCAAGACTGACTGTTTAAAATAAAATCTGTAATTCCTTACAACTACAATGTACTTCTGCGAGAATCCTTCTTTTTTTTTTTTTTGTTTTTTTTTTTTTGTTTTTTTTTTTTTTTGGCTCAAAGCTTGCTTCCTGAGGTATTTTGTGTGATAAAACTCTGATCGATTTGTTGAGGAGGCAAGTGATGGGTGCCAACCGTGTGACAATGGATATCGCTTTGGGAACATTTGCAAGCCCCTTCCTCCAGAGCTGCTTGCCTCTGGAAGAGACTGCTCATGAGTGTTCACTGGCGGAAGATCTGGCCTGTGACTAAACAGCTCCAGCTAGGTATGGGAAAATTGGGGAATGATACCATTGTGTCCCATGAAAAACAGGATGCAGATGGGCATCCCTGCTCCCTCTTATCTGCTGGCAAGGCCTGGAAGAACAAAGGAGTTTCTGCTGAGATCCCAGAGCCAGAAGCTGCCACTCAAAGGAGAGCTGACTCAACCACTGTGGATTTGAGCTGTCACTCCAAAGACAGCTGACTCGGCCGCTTTGAAACCATTTAAAAGGGGCCATCATTGCCACGGTCGTTGTCGTCATCGTTGTCAACAGAACAACTCTGCCTGACCACCCACCCTACTGAAGATCAATGACTGAATTACGAACCACGCTGGATCCATGGTGGTGATTATCTCCCTCTTGCTTCCTATAAAGACTCCTTGCTTCTTCTTTTCTTCTTTCCTATCTTTTCTATCACCCTCCTCCCCTTCCCCATTACTCTAATTCATAATAGTGTCCGTCCTGCCCTTCCCCATTTCCCTAATTAAGATTTGTAATAAACTGGTCGGACCAACATTTGAACTGTTGTTTCTTAATCTCACACCGGGTAGATAGACAATAAAAGAACCTCCTCTCCCTCCTATAAATTGGAGCGAGACAACTTCTTGAGCAAAGTCTTGACAGGAAGAAGAAGAAATGCTGCCATTAAGCAGAGACAGAAAGGGGCAGAGGCAGTGGCCTGCCCTCTCCCACCCGCGTGCCTCAGAACTGGGAAGTTACCCAGCTCCCTGGGGTGGGAGCATAAACCTACTTTCATAGTTCCAGCATCGAACAGAATCCCTTGGGAGAACAAGACTGAGGGCTTCCATGGCTCTGCCCAAGCTGAGGTGGGCAGACAAGACAACAGCAAAAGAGGAGAACTCACATCCAGTTACACTTCTGGTTTCTCTCCCCTAGACCAAGTTAGTGCTCCAAGATCCTTCCTATCTAGCCATCAACTCAAGGTTAAAATGTGGCTCCCCGTCCTTCCATACGTCTTGCTCATTTCTTCCTGTGGACAGCACCTCTACCCTGGCAGCACCCTGGGCATGACACTAAGTGCTCCAGGCACACAGGTTTCCAAGTGATGCCTAGCTTATCTAATGTGCACCACTTAACACACTCTTCCCTGTCACCACAAATATACCATCAAAATCTTAAGCATCTGGCTTGATTACTGGCAAATCTACATTTCTGGTCTTGACTGTCTGCTCTCTCCATTTTTTATATTGCTGACCAAATAATTTTCTCAGGCCAAGACTTTGAATCTTCCACGCTTCTCTGTGCGTCACTAGGTATGGATTCCTTGAGATTATTTTTTTTTTTTATTCCTTTCTCTACATGCATAAAAGTTCATTCTCAGCAGAACTTTTCCTAACAGATGGTTTGGAAAAAAGGGAGACAGAAGTGTAGAGAATGAATGAAGGATCACTCAGTGCCCATCTAGAATCATCTTCACTGAGTCAGTCTGCCCTCCAGCAGGTCTGCATGGGTGAAAGAAGGCAGCTAAGCTTCTCCAGCAGCTCTGCAACTGTTGGTCTCAATCTATGTTCCTTTAACTTCTCCAAATCCCTACTATTGTTCCTCTAACTTAACTCTGAGCTTTTAATTCTCACTGTGTGTTTCTCATCCATGCCTTGCACCTTGTTCCCTCGTTTTTGGCGATCATTGAAGTAGACTTGACATCACACTGGGCTTGATCATGTCAGATGGATCACTGGCAGCTCACTGCTTACCAATGAGCTGTACCTGGCAGAACATTAAGGCCTGGAAATGCTGCCATAGAGGTTGCAGAGGGCTGCATACTTCTGCTCCCAGTTCCTGCAGACAAAGCAGTAGCCTGGTGTTGGTCAGGGCAAGCTTCTCCTGCCGCAGCTTGATGATGATGGATCTGGAGATGATCTGCAAGGTGAACTTCCACACATTTTACAGAAGGTGGCAGAGAAAAGCAGCATCTGTCAGTCTTTTAGGAGAGCCCTGGGGCAGGAGAAAAACTTGTTTGCCCTAGCAGCTCATTAGCACTAAGGATTCATTAAAAAGAGGAGCTACATAGCAATTGGGATTGAATAGTACTGACGACCTGTTAGCCCTCAGAACTCATTAGTATTGAGGACTCATTAGCACTAGCAGCTCTTTGGCACTTTTGTGTGAAACTCTTACATTTTAATAATGGATAAAGCGAGTCTTTAATGGAAAATTTTATATTTTGGATAAAGTGAGCCCATTATAAAAAAAACTTACCTTCTAACTCCCCCCTTTTGCATTTTCCTGTGCCAAAAGCAGGTTTCTGTGATCCATCTCTGGATGTGGATGCTCTGGGAGCAGAAGTCCTGCATGTCAATCATGAGGTCCAGCCTTGTCCAGCATGAACATGCAGATCCTCCTCATGTTGAGCAGTCTCTGCTTGAAGCACCAGTTCAGGATGACCACAGTGCGTCAATGACAACGTGCTCCTTCAGGTTGGAGCCCAGGGACACTGCCAGGGGCAAAAGAAGGCAAAGAGATGGGTAAGGGAAGTGCAAAAAAATGGAAAAGAGGGGTGAAGTGTGGGGGAGAAAAAAGAAAAAAAATGAATGGGAAAGGAAGAAGCAAGGAATAGTAAAGAAGTGCACAAGGAACAAGGAAGGAATGGACAAGGGGTGGGAAAGGAAATGAGAAAGGGATGGGAAAAAGGACAGAGAAAGGGTCGGGCAAGGAGCAAGCAAAGAATAGCAAAGAAATTGGAAAGGAACAAAGAAGGGACCAAAGAAACGAGGAAAGGAATTAGGAAGGAAGGAGCAACAGGAGGCGCAATGGGAAGGACAAAGGGGTCCAAGAGTCTCTTCATCCCCACGTCCACGTGTCTCCTGTTATCCCTGCAGTAACTCCGTTACTCCAAGATTCTGTGACATTCACTCGGATTGAACGCAGCACTGAGGTGTGGAGGTGGCACTGCGTGACAGCAGGGATGACAAAACCCACTCAGAGGGTGGCAGCGGTGACAGCAGGGATGACACAGCCCCTAAGGTGACCCCTGGAGTGAAAGCCCCTCAGGAGGCGGCAGTGGGTGACACTGGGTGAAACCTGGGTTGACACAGACCCCCAGGGAGCGGCGCTGGTGACACCAGGGAGCGACAGTACCTCGGGGCAGCACTAGGTGTCCTCTGCAGCCCCCAGCTGCCTCTGACCCTTTCTCGCTGCCCCTCTAACGCCACCCTTCCCACCGCTTCCCCCCCGCCCCTCCCTCATCCTCCCTCATCCTCCCTCCCTCCCTCGGCCCCGCCTCCCTCCCGCCCTTACAGCCAATGGGAACACGCTCTGCGGCGGAAGGCGGAAGCAGCGGGAACGCCCGCGCCCCCTTTCTTCCTCCCCCCCTTCCGGGGAAGCGGACGTCATGGCGGCGCCGGCTGCCTAGAGACAGCGCAGGGCCTGCCTGGGGGCTGCCAGCGCCGTTCGGGCTCAGTCAGCCGCATAATTCTCATCCTGATCCTAACCCGTTACCTGCAGCCCTACAACGCGGCATAAATCCTTCCTGAGGGCGAACCTTGCCCGGGGCGCGGCATTTCGGGTGTGGAAACCCGGCCCTGGGGCGGCCCCCATGGGCCGGGCCCCGTCTGCCAGCAGGGCTGGGCCAGGCCAAAGGGAAGTAGAAAAGAAAAAGTTAAAAATAGTCATTTCCGCGTCCTCCTGCCCCACAGCCGGGTGTTGTGCCCCGCGGTGAGGTCCTCTGCTCCAGGTGAGGTCTCCTTCTCCCTCATTTGCCTGGCACAAAGCTCTTCTGCCCCACAGCAGGTCCTGCCACTCCTTTGGAGGTTTCCCCTCACGCATTTCAAGGTGCCTCGTGACAATTCTTCTACCCTGTTTCAAGGTCTACCACCTACACTGAGCCTCATCGAGCTGTTCTGCTCCACAGCACGTTCCAGCAAGGTCTCCTGCTCCACTGTGAGGAAGTCTTCTTCCCCATGGAGGACCCTGTGATCCGCATACCCCCCTACCACTACATCCACGTGCTGGACCTCAACAGCAACGTCACTCGTGTGGAGGTTGGACCTCACTCCTACATCCGGCAGGACCATGAGAGGTACCTGCCTGGGGTTCAAGCAGTGGGCTGGAGAGACCCAGTCCCACATCTAGGGCCGTGATGGGCTCTGTAGGTCCGTGGGGGGCTCTGTACAGTTATAGGAATTCTGTATGATCATGGAGGCCTCTTCTATCTGGTTGTGTTCCATAAGGCCTTAGAGTTCCATGGGAGGTCTGTGGGGTTGTGGAGTATGTGAGGTGTGCTGTGGAGCTCCAACAGTCCTACAGAGCTGATGGCAGATGTGCGGGGGCACCTGCAGGGTGGTCTTTTCCCCCAAGCGCATGGTGATAGTTCCCCCCCGGCACTACTGCGTGGTGCTCAATCCTGTGGCGCGGGGCCCAACGGGAGCTGTGCTGTTCGATGGTGCGGGGCAGGCCCAGCTGCGGCATGCTGACCTTGATGTCCGCCTCACCCAGGAGCCCTTTCCCCTGTACCCCGGTGAGGAGCTCCAGCAGGTACGCATAGCCATCCTACATTGCTCCTATAGCCCCCTATAACCTCAGCTATCCTTTCCCTGCCACCCTGCAAAGACTTCCAGCACCTCTACCTATGGGTTTCAGGGTGCCTACAGCTCCCTGTACCTCCCTGTGGGTTATCCACAGCCTCCTGTAGCTTTTTCAGTGTGTGACAGTATACACTAGCTTAGTCTTATATAGCATCTGTAGTTTGCAGTTTGATGTGATCCCCCTTAGCTTGTATAGCTCTTCTAGGTTTTCATGATTCCTGGAGCATCTGTAGCTCACCAGCAGCCATCCCAGAGGTCCTATATTTAGTTTCTGGTAATCTTTCCAGCCCACATTCTCCTTCAGCTCTTCAGAAGCTCCACAACACCTTATAGCTTCTATGGTTCTTATAGTCCCCCTATAAGTCCTCTACCTTCCCCTCCATGGTCTCCTATAGATTCTATAGTCTCCCAGGTCCCCCTCTGCAACTCTTCTCTGTGTCCTTCCATAGCCTCTATAGCTCCTCCTGTAATCCCCTATAGCTCCTCTGACCCCTCTGTTCAGTTTGCTATACATCCTGTAAACCGTCTATAGCTGTCTCATTGACTATAATCGCTCCTGTAGAACTCCCACAGCTTCCCGTAGCCCTCCATGTGTTCCCCTTGTCCCTGCTTTGTGCCTGAGTACCTGCCACTGCCCTACCAGGACCCTTGCATCCCTCTGATAGACTTGTCATGACCCCCATGTCCTGAGGTCATGTCCCAGAGAAACCTTTTCCCTTATGCCCCCTGCCATGCCACCGTCACTTCTGTCCCCCATTGTCTTCCAGACTTCCCTAGGTTGTCACCCTCAGCCCTGACCTCTGTGTCCCCAGGATGTCACCCTCAGCCCTGACCCTTGTGTCCACAGGGTGTCACCCCGCTGCAGGTGGTGCTGGCTGATACTGCCCTGCGCCTTCGAGCCTTGCTTGACTTTGAGGATGAGGATGGGAACAAGTTTGTGGCAGGCGATGAGTGGCTCTTCGAGGGTCCTGGTAAGCAAAGGGCACACTTTAAGGACACCTTGGGGACATCTTGGGTTGCTAATGGTGCCCCGCTCCACAGGCACCTACATCCCCCACAAGGAGGTAGAGGTGGTTGAGACATTGCAGGCCACCGTCATCAGGCACAACCAGGCCATCCGCCTGAGGGCACGCAAGGAGTGCCTCGACTGTCAGGGCACGCGGCGTGTCACAGGTAGTACCCTTGGGATTGTCTTTCCCCCCCCAATGGCCCTTGGGATCATCCCATCTCACTCTGATGACCAGTAGGATTGTCCCTTCTCACCCAAATGACCCTTGGGATAGTCCCATCCCACCCTCGTGATTCCAGACACCGTTGAGGTCATCCCATCCCACCCTAACGACCCTTAGTTTTGTCCCTTCCCACATTTGGGGTTGTCTCATCCCACCCTAATGACGTCTGAGATCTTCCAGTCCCACCCTTAGGACTCCAGACGCCCCTAGGTTTGTCCCACAGGACCCCCAGCACCCTTCAGACCCCTTCCCAACCCAAATCTCCCCAACCCTCCCTGTCTCCCCCAGTCTGCACCAGCCCTCTTAACTCCTTGATCACCCCATAATACTGTTTCCAGGTGAGGAGTGGCTGGTGAAGCGGGTGGGTGCCTACCTGCCAGGGGTCTACGAGGAGGTGGTCGATGTCGTGGATGCCTATGTCCTCACTGACAAGGTACAGGGACATGGGATCCCCTGTGGTCTCCCCTACACCCATGGGTGACAGGGACACTCCAGGATTTTTTTGCCCTGAACCCAAATCTGGGTCAAGTTTAGGTGTCCCATCACTCTGTCTCCTAGCACATGCAGGTGATAAAGACCCTCTGGGACAGAATCGGGGTCCCATCATGCGCTTTGATCTCATTGTCCCACAGAAAGCCCTCCACCTGCGAGCTACCCGGACCTTTGAGGATGCGCAGGGACATGTGCGCCGCACAGGAGAGGAGTGGCTGGTGACACAGGAGCAGAGTGAGGCCTACGTCCCTGATGTCTTCGAGGAGGTGGTGGCTGAGGTGCTGGTGACAACTTTGGGTCCTCGACAGTACTGCGTGGTGCTCGACCCTGTGGGACCCAACGGGCAGCCCCAGCTGGGACAGAAGCGTGTGATCAAGGTGCACACCTCATGGGACCACAGAGATGTCACCTGCAGGTCCTTGAGGACAAGTTGGGTACCCCAGAGGACCATGTAGATGGACCTCAGGGACCTGCAGGTGGCTCTGATGTACCCATAGGTATCCCCAAGATATCTCAGAGGTGGCCAGTGGCCACCAGGGACCCTAATTTACTCCTGAGAGCACATAAAATCCCTGAGGTGATGTTCCTGTGTCCCCAGGGGGAGAAATCCTTCTTCCTGCAGCCGGGTGAGCGGCTCCAGGCTGGCATCGAGGATGTCTATGTGCTCTCTGAGGATGAGGGGCTACTTCTTCAGGCTCTGCAGACAATCAAGGACACTGACGAGGTGACACTGAAGCTCATAGCATCACGTGGTGGAGACTGGAGGTGGTGGGCGAATGGGGGACAGAGGGAACAACTGGGGGAACTGGGGGGGGAGCAAAGGAGACTCGTGGGAACACTGGAATTGGTAAGGTGCATTGGAGGCAGGTGGGGACAGGTGAGGTTCATGGGGGACGCCTGGGGTACATGGGAACAGGTGAGGTGCATAGGGGGCACCTGGGATACATGATGATACCTGGGGACAGGGACACCTGGGAGATTCTGGAGGTCCCACATCCCCAGCCAGCGATTGGGCAGGGTCCCCACGTCCCATGTCCCCAGGTTGGTGCTGATGCCACCGCTGCATCCTCAGGATGGGACGGAGGTGATACGGCGTGCAGGGGACCGCTGGTTGGCCCGGGGTCCTCTCGAGTACGTGCCACCAGCTGAGGTGACTGTGCTGGAGCGACGCCGTGCGCTGGCCCTGGCTGAGAACGAGGGCATTTATGTGCGGGACATCCGCACCGGCAAGGTGAGAGTCCTGTTCCTACAGACCCCATGGGTGCTCAGTGCCCCTAAACCTACCCCAGTGTCCCTCACACTGCTTTCCAGTGTCTCTAGAAACCTTCCTCAGCTCATCCCAGTGCTTCCAGTATCCCATATAGCTGCTTCCAGTACCTACAGAGCCCATCTAGGATCTCCAAGAGCCCCCCACATCCCTTTGGATACCCCTCCAAGGGCTCCTAGTAACCCCTTTCCTCTCTCAGTCCCTCAACAATCCCTTCCCAGTGCCCCCACAGTCCCCCTCCCTAGTGCCCCCACACACCTTTCCAGTCTCTCCCAGTGTCCCCCAGCACACATAATTCCCTCTCAGTTTCCCCAAGCCCCTTCCAAGTGTTCTTAGCACTCCCCAAATCCCATCCCAGTGCCCCTAGACACTTCCCACAGCTCATCCTAGAGCTCCCAGTATCCCATATAGCTGCTCTCAATAGCCCTTTCTGTGCCTCTACATGCAGTACTCCCAGTAGGCCTGAAATCCTCTTCCAGTGCCCCTAAGCCCCATCCAAGAGTTCCACATACCCCACGAATCCTTTCAGCCACCCCTTCCAGTCCTCCTAGTATTCCTGGTGACACCCTAGCCCCACACTGGTTTCCATACAGGTGCGGGTGGTGACGGGGCAGACCTACATGCTGACAGAGGCCGAGGAGCTGTGGGAGAAGGAGCTGCCCCAAGGGGTTGAGACTCTGTTGGCTGAGGCTCGTGGGGACACAGCTGGTCAAGATTTGGGCATCCAGTCATCCTCAGGCCCCAGTTTTGGGGTCCAGGAACGGGACCGGACCCGTGCTGTCACATATCAGGTGCCCCATAATGCTGCTGTGCAGGTCTATGACTACCGGGAGCGGCGAGCACGGTAAGTGCCTTCAGATGAGAGGCATGGGGACAATGGGATGTGGGGCAGGCACTGAGTTTGGGGAATTTTGCTGGGATCCCTGGCTTTGTTTTTTCCTAAAAGCCAACCTATTGGATCCAATCAAACTCAGGATATTCTGGGTTTGTAGGGTTCTAGGTTTTTATGTTTCTGGGATTCTAGGGTTCTGCATTTCCTAGGTTGCTGGGTTTCTGGGACTGCAGGACTCTAGGATTCAAGGACTGTAGGTTTTTAGGACTCTCAGTTTCAACAATTCAGGGATTCTAGCATTCTAGTTTTTTAAGATTCTAAATTCCATGATTCCAGGATTCTAGCATTCCATGTTTATAGAGTTCTAGGGTGTTCATAAGATTCTTGTATTCTAAGCATCCTAGGGTTCTGTGTTTATAGGACTCTAGAGTTCTAGGATTCTAGGGTTCTGGGGTTCTAGAGTTATATGACTGTAGAGTGCTGTAGAGTTGTTGAACTCTGGGGCTGCCGAGGATTGTCCAGCCCTCTACTACCTCCTGATGACCTTCCTGTGCTGCAGAATCTCCAATGTGACTGTAGGGTTTTGGGGTGAGAGTAAGGAGCACAGTGATGCTTATGGGTACTTACTCACGATGCTTACTCAGGTTATTATAGGTATTGTGGGACTCTATGGTTTCTAGGCTTTGTAAGATTGTAAGTTTCATAGGATTCTAGGGTTTGTAGGATTCTGGGGTTTGCAGGGTCCTCAGCTTGAAGGACCCCTGGGCCTCATTTTACCTTACGATGCTCTTTCTCCACCCCATTGCAGAGTGGTACTGGGCCCCGAGCTGGTGGTGCTGGGCCCTGGTGAGCAGCTGACAGTGCTGTCCCTATCTGGAGGCCGCCCCAAAAGGCCCCACGCGCGCCGCAGCCTCTGCCTGCGCCTCGGCCCTGACTTCTGTGCTGACATTGTCACCATTGAGACAGCTGACCATGCACGGCTGCAGCTGCAGCTGGCCTACAACTGGTGGGGCTGGGGGCTGAGGGGTCTTAGGTGGGAGTTGGGGTGGTCTTAGGATTGGGTGGTCTTGAGTATGGAGTGATCTTGTGTATGGGGTAGTCTTTGGGTAAGGTTGAGGTGGTCTTGGGTGGGGTTTGGTTTGGTCCTGGGTCTTGAGGTGGTCTTGGTGTGGGATTTGGGTTGGTTTTGGGTGGCGTTTGGGTTGGCCTTGAGTTTGGGGTGGTCTCAGGTGAGCTATGGGTTAGGATTGGGTGGAGTTTGTGATTGATCTTGGGTGGAGTTTGGGGTGGTCTTGAATTTGGGGTGGTCTTGGTTGAGGTTTGGGTTGGTCTTGGGGTGGGGCTTGGGAAGGTCTTGGGTTTGAGGTGGAGTTAGAGTGGTCTTAAGTTTGATTTGTTCTTGGGTGCAGTATGGGTGGTCTTGGGTGGAATTTCACTGTAGGACAGCCAAAGCCCATGGGTTGGTGGCCTGGGGACAGAGGTAGCTTTGAGAATCAGGGTTAGGACCAGGATTGTGGTATGGGGTGGTGACATGAGGACATTTCCCCACAGGCACTTTGAGGTGCCTGAGGATTCAAAGGCTCTGGGGCGTCTCTTCAGTGTTCCTGACTTTGTGGGGGATGCCTGCAAGGCCCTGGCCTCCCGTGTGCGTGGAGCTGTCGCTGCTGTCACATTTGATGACTTCCACAAGGTCCACCCCTTGCCACCCCTTGGTTCCCCCACTTATCACCCATGCTTCCCCCAGCCACGTCACCCTAAGTCATTGCCTTGCGTCTTCCTGTGTCACCTCCCCCTACGTCCCCACATTTTGTTTATGTGATCTTGGCTTGCTCAGATGTCACCAGAATGAGGTTCCCCATGTCCCTGAGTCTCTGCTGTCTCCAAGAGCCTCTGGGGACATCAACAGAATTCTCAACATCCCTGCTTGGCTTTGATAAATCCTTGCAGGTTCCTCAGTGTCACCCCATGTCCCCATTGTGCTCACTGCCCCAACAGCCTACACTATGATACTGTCCCCAGATGTCCACAGATGCCCTTATATCTCCATATCCCCAAGTATCTTCTATATCCCATTTCCCAGATCTCTCCTGTCACCAAATACCCTCTATGTCCCTCACACCCCTAAATGGCCCTGATGCCCCCCTGGTCCCCTGCCCTTGTCCTTGTCCTGCAGTGACACTGCTGTCCCTGCTGTCCCCAGAATTCCAATCGCCTCATCTGCTCAGCTGTCTTTGGCTTTGACGAGGGTGGACGACTGCGGGAGCACCTGCGCTTTGTCCCCAATGGGCTGGTGGTGACGAGCGTCGACATCCAGAGTGTGGAACCTGTGGACCAACGCACACGCGACGCACTGCAGCGCAGCGTCCAGCTGGCCATCGAGATTGCCACCAACTCCCAGGAGGCTGCCGCCAGGTCCCCAGTTCCCTGTGTCACCTTGGGTTGCCCCCCTTGTGTTCTTGTTGCCATATGTCTTCTTTTGCCTCTCTGTATGCCATGTGTTGCCATATTCCCACCTCTCCTTTTCCACTTCCTGTCCCCATATGACCTCTTTATCCCCAGGTGTCCTCTATGTCCCCTGTGTCCCCAAATGTCCTCTATATCCCATACATCCCCAAATTTCCTCTACATCTCCCATTTGCTCAAGTGTTCTCTATATTCCCAAGTGTCCCCAAATATCCTCTCTATCCCTCTTGTCCACAGATGTCCTTGTCCCACATCCCCAAGCATCTTCTATGTGTCCCATGCCACCAAATGTCCTCAATCCTATGTCCCCAAATGTCCTCTTTATCTCCCATGTTTCCAAATGTCTTCCATATCCTCCGTGCCCCCAAACTTCATTCCACATACCCTCCATCCTAATGTCCCACATATCTTCAGCATCACCTGCATCCTTCTGTGTCCCAGTATCCCCAAAGCGTTCCCAGTGTCCCCAGTGTGTTCCCAGTGTCTCTAATGTGTCCAGGATGTCCCATCCCCAATGTCACCTGTGTGTCCTCAGTATCCTCAGAACCCCAGAGTTCCCACAGCATCCCCAGTGTCCTGTGCTCCAGTGACCTCAACGTGTCTCCAACTGTCCTCCCACTGTCCCGTCTGCATCCCCACTGTCCCACCTCCCAGTGTCCCCAGTTGGCCCCCAGTGTCCCCCCAGTGTCCCACATGCCCACAGTGTCCCTTCATCCCACAGGCATGAAGCTGAGCGCCTGGCACAGGAGGCCCGGGGCCGCCTGGAGCGCCAGCGGCTGTTGGACCAGGCGGAGGCAGAGCGGGCACGCAGGGAGCTGCTGGAGCTGGAGGCCCTCAGGTCAGCCATCTTGGTTCTCCCCCTTCCCAGCATGCATCACGCTCACCTGCCAACTTGGGAAGGCTGCCCGGGACCTCCATTTGCCCGAGGCTCCACCTGTTCCAGTGTCCCCATGTGCCCCAGCTGGAGCGAGTGCTGGGGCTCTGGGAGTGCTGGGACCCATCGGCCTACAGAAGTAGGGCAGTCTCCTTGCTTGTAGGCTACCGGGTGGGAGGAGGGGATGTGGCCCCGGCAGGCTTGGCTTGTGACAGCACTCCTTGCAGCGCTGCAGTGGAGAGCGCAGGCGCAGCGCGGGCGGAGGCCCAGGCCAGGGCAGAGGCTGCACGCATTGAGGCCGAGGCCGCCATCTTGCAGGCCAAGCTGAAGGCAGAGGCTGTCGCCATAGAGACGGTGCGGTACGAGCAGGGCTGTGGCAGTATCTCATAAGGTGGGGTGAGACCTTACCTCCTCCCCGTGCCCAGGAGGCAGAGCTGGCGCGGCTGGAGCAGATGCAGGCCCAGGAGGTGCGGGCGCAGCGGGCGCGGGCGGAGGCGGAGGCGGCGCGGGCACAGGCGCTGGCGGCCGTGGAGTCCTCAAAGGTGCGGGAGGTGGCAGCAGCCCTGGGGCCTGAGACCATCCGGGACATCGCCCGTGCTGGGCCTGAGCTGCAGGTATGTGGGGCTGGGGGTGGGCTTAAGTGTCAGCTTTGGGTGGCCATGGGGTTTCAAAAGCACGGCAGTCTTGATGGGCTGTAGGGTGCCTGTGGCTTGGGGCTCCATAGGGTGGGAACTCTGTTCGGTTACAGGGTTTCGATTGGATACATGGTGTCAGTGGGGCAGGATCTTCATTGTATTGGGTCTCCATGAGCTCCATGTGGTTTTGGGGGCCTCTGTGGGGTAGAGGGTGGCAAAACATAGGGGGTGTCCATTGAGTTGAGCCTCCATGGGTTACGAAGTCTCTATGGAGTTACAGGATCTTCATAGGGTACAGGCTTTTAGTGGAGCAGTGTCTCCATGAGGTGGAGGTGTCTCCATGTTGTTTCCGTGGATTGGGTTATCAGTAGATTGGTGTCTTCAAGGTAGGGGGATCTCCATGGCACTGAATTTCCTTGAGTTATGAGGTCTCCAATGGGACGAGGTCTCCATGGGCTGGAGGTGGCCAGTGTTGTGGGTTCTTCATGGAGTATGAGGTCTCCAGGTTAGGGCCCCCAAGGCTGGTGGGGCCACCAGGTCTCTGTGCCACGATGGGGCAGCGCCTGCACTGTGCTTTCCAGGTGAAGCTGCTGCAGGGCCTCGGACTGCAGTCTGCCCTCATCACCGATGGAGCTGCCCCCCTGAACCTCTTCAGCACCGCCCGAGGGCTGCTGGGGCTCGCGGTTCCTCCGGAGCCCTCAGCCTCGTAGGGCTCAGCACTAACAGAAGGCAGAAATCCCAGGATGCTGAGCACTCAAAGCTTCCTTTATTTTTATTTTTTTTTCCAAAATAAAGCAGAGTGATAGCAGTAGTGATGTCATAATGATGGTGAAACTGGGGTGGAGATGTCAAAGTGTCTGAAGTAGTATCACCAAAGTTGGAAAAGACCTCCAAGATCAACCAGTCCAACCATCCATCTACCGCCAACCAGACAAATTCTGGTTGATTTTCCTCCCTTTTTTATAACAAAGCCCTACTCCTCTCTCTTTGCAAATGACACCAGTTTGGAGCAGAAGCACCAAGCCTGGGGTGGAGGTGTCTACAGGCTATGTTGTTTCAATGGATTGGGTTATCAATAGATTGGTGTCTTCAAGGTAGGGGGATCTCCACGGTGTTGGATTTCCTTGGGCTTATGAGGTCTCCAATGCAATAAGGTCTCCATGGGCTGGAGGCCATGTCCCTTAGTGCCAAATATGTATGTTTCTTGAAAGCCTCCAGGGACAGTGACTCAGCCACCTCCCTGGGCAGCCCGTTTCAGCACATGACCGCACTTGTAGAAGAAATCTTTGCTAATATCCTACCCCCAGACAGATTGACAGTTCCTACCAGCTTGGTGTCATCTGCAGACTTAAGTAAGTGCGTTCGATCCCCTCGTCCAGGTCATCTAAAAAGATACCGAACAGGACAGGCCCCATTACCAACCCCTGTTCAACACCACTCATGACCATTCACCAGCTGGGTGTAACTCCATTCACCACTACTCTCTGGGCCTGGCCATCCATCCAGTTCTTCACCCAGCAAAGAGTGTATCTGCCCAAGCCATGGGCTGACAACTTCTCCAGGAGAATATTGTGGGAGACAGTGTCAAAGGCTTTGCCCTGGGAACAGTGAGGTCACAGCAAGTGGGGCCCTAGAGGCTGTGGGGCTGAGGGATGGAGACTGGGAGCCCCTTTCCCTACCTCAGGGTAAATGTGTTAACTCAAGTTTTATTGATATTTTCGATGTATTTTCAAGCAGAAATGAGAAAAAGCAAATTGCAAACAGTTATGGCAAAATACTGAGGACATGGTTAAAAATGAAGTAACCAGTGAATGTGTTCCGGAAGGAAAATAAGGCTGTGAGCAGGGAATAGGAACATTTCTGAGCAAATCACAGTAATTTAATGAAAAACATTAAAAATATGGTTAGAACAAACTAGAGAATGAATATGTTTAGGGAAGAAGATAGTAGTGTTACTAGGAACAGCAGAATTTCTGATAAAATTGCAGTACTGGAGACATAGTTAGAAAACTAGACCTGTGAATATATAGTGGAAGAAAAATAAGGGTGTGAGAAAGGAATGAAGATTCCTGAGTAAAGTGTGGTAACATAAGGAAATAATAAGCAATACAATTGAAAACTAAACCTGTGAGCAAGATTCCAGTCATAAGCCCAGGCTTGGTGCTTCTGCTCCAAACTGGTGTCATTTGCAAAGAGGGAGGAGTAGGGCTTTGTTATAAAACAGGAAGGAAAATCTACCAGAATTTGTCTGGTGATGACATTAGGATCACACACCCTGTGCCAATCTCAGCTGTACAAATTCCTGTTTATAAGCTACACAGCACTATACATCAGTTACATATGATAAAGAATAGTAATTATAATCTACAGTAAAAGAGATTTGCATGTGTGTATAAAGACACACACAGGCACACATGCATAAAAGCAACAGTCCTTTTACTCTGCTCTTTCATCTCAGTGTGCACCAAGAATTGGAAAAATCCAAAGGTAATGTTGTAAAATTTCAGCAAAAATTGTAGCCAAGCATTTTGGGGAAACGAAGCAAAAAAAAAAACAACCCTCTTTTGCCTGTTAGCTTCATGGTTTTGGGTGATATTTTGCTTTAGGAAGTGCCGGGGCTTAAACCTGAATTTCTGCCCGTTTGTTTTTCTTGGGATTGTTGCCTTCTGCGGTTGTTTCTTTTATAAACAGCCTTCTGAAATAGATTCTGCTTGGGACATGTCGGCCGCTTGGAACGATTCCACATGTTAAGCATGGGTGTGGGTTGGAAAATACCTTGCTTTACAGATACAAATCTGGGAATCCATCCTCTCTGTGATAAATCAGAACCATCAAACCATGGAAGCCCAGAATCACCATGGGATCAGAGAACCTATCATCAGGGAATCTACACAGAGCCAGACAATCTAGAAGTATTGAATCATCATGGAGATATTATGAAATCTGCACTCATTGAATCTAGAACATACAGTCATAGAAGCATCGGCTCATCATAAAATACCAGTCTGGAATAATAGAACCATCATAGAACGTAGAAACAATTAATTAATTTAATTAATTTAATTAACCCCATAAACTACTCTCCCATAAAACTCACCGAATCCTCACAGAATCTGACATAGGCCCACAAGGCATTAAGGACTTCAGCCTGTGTTTCCACCCCTCCATCCCATGAAGGCTGGGGATTCTCCTTTATCCTCCCTTAGCTTCTACTGCACTTAGAGCAGCATTTTTTAAGTGCCTTCAACAGCGGTAGCCAGATGGAACTCCAGCTGCACTTTGCCCTTCTAATTTTCCCTCTGATATCTTTGCAGTCCTCATAGTTTTGTCCTGGGCAGAAACCAATCAGACTAACAGGAGTTGGTGGGCACAAGCATTATTTTGTTTTCTCAGTCCCACAGAGGGAAATTTGGCATGGAGCAAGCTCATAACCGATGGTGTTGAACAGCATCACCCAGCGCTCCTTATGGAATGGGTTATGTAGAAAACCAAAGCACTGCTGCCAGGTACAAGTGCTGAGAGGTTTTCTTCAGAAGATGGATTTTAATATTTTTAATACTTTTTAAATATTTTTAAGACCTTTCCAAAAGAAATCCAACGCTGCTGTGCCCTTCACAAAACCTCCTTTTCCATGACTCAGGAAAAAAAAGTGTTCATATAAAATACACAAGCAAAAAGGAATTCCAGGGAGCCTGACCTCATAGAGTTGCATGTGTGAACCTCAGCGCAGGTCTCCCCATCTGTGGAAGCATTCAGGGCCAGGCTGGATGAGGCCCTGGATGGCCTGATCTGATGGGAGGTGCCCCTGTCCAGGGCAGAAAACTGGGACTGGATGATCTGTCAGGCCTCTTCCAATCTCAGCCGTTCTATGATTCCATGACTTGATGATTCTACAATGATTCTCTGATTCACTGATTCTATGCTTCTGCTATTCAATGATTCTATGATAATTCTGATTCTAAATTCTCTGATTCTGAGAATTCTCTGTTTCTGAGCTTCTTTTATTCAATTATTATGATTCTAGAGCATATAATTAGCTGATTGCATGATTCTGGATTCTCTGATTCTTTGACTCTATGCTTCTGCATTTTGATGGTTTGATGATGCCCTGGTGGTTCTCTCATTCTCTGATTCCATGCCAGAGCATATAGCTGTACATGGAAGCAGCCACTCACATGTAACCCCACTTCTCCTCCATTACATCACCCAGATTTGAGGACATCCATTTCAGCCACTTTTCTGTGGCCAGCGGGATTCTTCCCATCAGCATTATCACCATTCGGGTGTTGGCTCACCAGAGGTATGCAATCTTTCAGTGTGCAATTTGAAAGTGAAATCAAAACTGAAGTATTGGCTGCAACATCCAGGTAACATCTTAGGCATGCTCTAAGTGGGGATCAGATCAGAGCTGATGCAAAGCCCATGGTTTCTTGGTGGCCAGCAACTCCTTCTTCCACTGCATCCTCCAACTTGTGATCTTCTAGGTAGAGTCTGACTCTATGTTACAATTCCTGCATTTCATACTGATTAACAGTGGATCTGCTAAGGGTCCCAGTGACTGAAAAATGGGGTGAAGTAAGGATTCTAGATAATAAGAAAGCTACACTAATTGCTAGATGTTCTGTGGAGCAGTTAGCGACGCTAAGTACTAGAAAAGTAGGCAATGATAAGCAATTCTACTTGCTAAAATGTTTATGTAATTCTGAAACTTGTAACCAGAATGCTGGAGTCTGTCTTCGTCCTGCCAAACATCGTCAAGTGGGATGAGCAGTGGCAGATATCAATCCAAAAGCCCTGTAAGTCCTTGAGGGTGTGCACAGCTGTGTGTGAGTGGCTGTGACAGAAACATCTAGGATAACCAAGAGGAATGAAAGAGGCAAGTAATTGATTCCATATTGATGATTAAACAACTACTGCTGCATATTCTTGACTCTGTTCCTAAGACTATATGTAATAATAAAGCTCTAATATAACACTGTAGTCAGCCCACATTCTGAAGGAACCATGAGAAGATTCTCGGCCCCATGGAGTCAGGTGAGGGGAGTCCTGAAAAACTCTTGCTGTTAAGAATTACATTCTGAACATCTCACAGCTGCAAGCACCACCTGCAGCAGTGTTTCGGTGAACTACGGCATCAGGAGGCAGTATGGACTACATGGTGTCCAATCTCCTATGGCGCGCCCTCAGGCATCTGGGGATGTATATCTTCTCAAAATCCACGAGGGACCTCAGGAAGATCCAGCCCAAGGCGGGCTACGAGCACTGTGAGCTGCAGAGCACGGTGGAGCTGTCAGCAGCTGCACTGGCCGGCCTGCTGTACAGCCACCATGGGCAGCCCCACAGCAGGCAGGTGTCAGCAGATACACAGAGGGGCATGGGATGGATGTAACAGGACGATGTGCTGGAGAAGCCCATGCCCCACAGATGAGGCACAGCAGCCTTCAGGCCCAGCTGGCTTCTGGCCCAGCCCCACTGAGGCACGAGGTCTCAAGTCAGGATGGATCAAGCCTCTGCTGGCAGGGCAGCCCAATTCTGAGGGTGTTTCATGGCTTGGGGTTGTCACTGTTCTGTATCGTTCATTCATTAGCAGCAATCCATTTCCATTTGTAGTATTTTTTAAAGCGTTGGGGGGAAAAAAAAGGAGAGAAACAAAGCGTAAAACTGGTGGGATATCTGACTTCTTTTTTTGTGAAGGTAGTGCATCAATGCCTCGTTTGATGTCAATGGTTGCAATTTTTTGTGAGGTCTTAATGCGTTTGTCAGATTTCTGATGAAACTTTACTCTTGCCATGCTTCATTCTTCGCAATTGTTCACAAGCGTGCTGACTGCCAAAACGCGACGAATAAGGCTTGACTGCAAAGCAAGGGATATTTCTGTCTGTTAAAAGATGTCTGACAGAAGTCCAGTCAGGAGACATGGTTAGATTTTGGAGTCAAATATCTGGTTGGAACTCTAGGCATTCCATTTGAAAACTGGCAGGTAATGCATTTGTATCAACTTAAAACGGGGTCACCCACATAAAGGGATGATTTTTTGGCAAAATTGAAACCGATTTCCAAATTCCTTTATCAAAAGAGAAATCATGGCTGCACATTCTTTGCTGTTCAGAGCACTGCGTGGGGCCGGGGCTGGGCTGCACTGCTGGCTGTGCGGAGCTGCGCATTGGGTACACCTGCTCTGGGTCCCAGAGAGAGCTCCAACACACAAAGTAAAGCAATACGGTGCACAACTCTCTTGCAAAATGCTACTTTAGGATTCAGCATTCACCAAGAAAGAGCAAACCTAGCTTTTACAACGGCTCACACAAATTACCCAAAGACACCTTGTGAGATAGAAAGCATGAAGATTCATGGAGGCAATCAGCTTTTTTTGGGGTGGAGTTTCAAGCACGCAGCCCAGTCTGGAGCACAGCCCCAGGTGCCCCTTTTCCGTTTGTAATCCTGCAGGAGTAGAGCACCTGCTGGGGCACAGAGCATCATCTGGACAGTTTCCACTGACAGAAGTAGAGCATCATACTGGGGCAGAAAAAGAAAAAAAAAAAAAAAAAGAAAAGAGCATAGCAACATTAAAATACTTTGAACTGAACTTTTCACCCTGCAGGATGAGCTCACTTCAGGACTCACATCGTGAGAGGTTTGGAAAAAAATATTCAAACATCCTGATTTGTGTTTCCAGTGCTACGGATTAAAAGCTGCAGAAATGCCTTCTCCTCCACCATCCATCAACTCTGATCCTGGGACAGAGACCCACAAACTCCTCAGGGTTGGAAGGGTCCTCTGAGGGCCATCCGCACCAACCCCCCTGCAGCGCACAGGGACACCGCAGCTGGGTCAGGTCTCCAGGGACAGAGCACCCAGCGCACCTCTGTGCGACCTGTGCCAGTGCCTCACCACCTCTCTGCAGAAGATTTCGTCCCTATAGCGAACCTAAATCTCCCCTCTTGGAGCTTGCAGCCATTTCCCTCTTGGAGCTGGAAACCACACTGACACTTTGGTCAGTTTTGGAGCAGAAAATGAGATGAGATGTAGATAGACAGATAACTCGATGTTTTTCTTCCTTGATTTACTATTTATTATGACCTCGCTGACCGACTGCACGCCGCACGCCCAGCACCGCCGCCAGCTCCAAGCACCACCTGCCCGCCGGGCCGCCAGCGCAGCGCCCTTACACCAACGAGCCGCCGCTTCCGCTCTTCTCGGCACATGCGCAGCACGAGCAGGAGGACCCGCTACCATAGAGTTGGAGGGCTGGAGGCACAGAGCAGTCAGAGCAAAGAGGCACCACTTCCGGGTTTCCGGAGGCGTTAGTTTCTGGAGGATTGCTTCGTATTACCGCAGGGACGGGCGGTACGGAGCGGAGAGAGCAGAGCGACGCGTCGTGCCGCTCCGGGACGGCTCTGTGGTGCTCTGCGGGACCGTGCGGGCCCCGGGGGGCCCAGAGCGCCCAGAGCGCTCCCAGAGCTCGTCTGACCCTCCGCTGCCCCTAAAACCGCCGCCGCTGCGGTCCCGACTGCAATTCTGCGCTCCGGTCAAGCGGTGGCAGCAGAGACCGAGAAAAGAGCGGCGCGGGGCGTGGGTACCGGCGATGGGAGCGGTGCGAGCCTGGGGCTTGGCTCTGCTCGGGTAAATGCGTCCATTCCAACTGCATTCAGGCTCGGCTAGCTCTGAGCTCTGCCAAAGTGGTTGGCATTTGTCATTGCTGAGCGCACAAGAGGTTCGACCAAAGGTGACGATGCCCGGAAGGCAGAAGGATGGAGAAAAGCGTGGCCACATCCCTGGCACGGAGCCGAGCCCGTAGCTGGAGAAGGGGGTTGTTCTGCCGGATGTGGACTGGGAGCGGTTCTGTGCCACGGCCCGAATCTGCCCTTCTTTGGCTCCGGTCGGGCCAGGAGCTGCTGCGCGGTGCCGCACACCGTGCGTGTGCCGTAACCCCACGCTGCTCCGTGTGCACGGTGGTTGTGGAGGGCCGTGGTTGTGGGGGGGACCCGAGACCGCCTTCAGCCGGGCGACTGACTCCTGGCTTCTCCGCTGTACTTGGTACAACCTGTGTTTGTTGTGCACCTTTCACAAGCGTGTGACAGTACAGTGTTTGCTCTGATGCCTTCACAAGGCTGTCACAGCCATGTCTCCTGTCTCCGGTTAGCCACAGGTCCACCTGTGAACCAGACAGAAAGAGGACGAGAATTCACAGTGTTACAGTTCTGTATGGCGTTGTCACAGTCTGAGCCACAAAGAAACACGTTGCTTCCTTCACACGCCTACAGAGTATTGAGAGTGAGACATAAATATGTGCGTATACATGCATACAGAGCGTCTGATCCTTCACCAATCGTAATGGAACTTCTTTTCACCAGCTGCGTATTCACATAGGTTTCACCTTTATAAATGTCCACAGTCCATAAATGCCTCATGAAGCTCATGCAGACTGGGACGTGCTTGATTGTTTTTCCAAATCATTTCACTGATGGGCTCCGCCACAAGCTCACCTGAAGCGCAATGGTGCCCAAGCCCAGTGAAAAGTGTTGAAAAGCAGCAAGGGGCTGGAGATGGAGAAGGGTGAAAGAAGAGCTCGGGTGATGTTTGCACAAAGAACAGAATGTGGAGAGGAACAGCATCCCCAGGTCTTCAAACTGACAGAAGTGTTGAGATTGTTTCACTCCCTTCTTCAAGAGTGGATGTGCAGTGGGGTTCATGCCAGCTGACCAGAAAGACACCGAACCTCTAATTCATCAGGGGAAGAGAAGGGTTAGGATGAGCCTGGAAATTATCAACTACTTGGTGTACCATCAAGTCCTGGGACAATTCTAGAAGCCATCACCCAAAAAGTCTTTCTCAAAAGGTGAAATTTCCTAATGATTTTTAAAGTAGAAGTCACTCTAAGAGGAAATCAGATACAGTTGCACATACAGCACACAGTCCAGTTGCGCAGAAATTTCAGTGCAAACTGTGCAAAACAAAATGATAACAAACTCGTGAATGCCTCAGAACAAAAACTGTGCTGCCATGCTCCTGCGAAAGGTGCAGAACAAACATGTTGTGCGTGAGCACAATGGAGAAGTCTGGAGTTTGTTGTCTTGCTTAAGGCGGTCTCGGTTCGATCCCCAGCCCCCCACACAACCACCACGCAATGGGAGAAGCATGACTGGTATGGCATGCACACGGTACATGGCACCAGGCACACTCCACGCCATCTGGAAACTGCTCCTGAGCCAATTGGAAGGGCCCATCCTATGGCATAAAATGCATCGCCGACTCCACAGTAGGACTGTCACCCCAGACTTTGGGAGAGCAGGACCTCCTCAGTGGGCCTGCTTGGAGGTATCCCATGGACGGGAGCTTTGGCAAGTAGACCCGAGAGAGCTGCTTGACACTTAAACACCGCTTCCTCCAAGCTCAAGATGGATGCACCCCTGAGAGCAAGAAAGCAGGGAAAAGTGGCAGGAGAACTGCTGGATAAGCAAGGGGCTCATGGATGAACTCAAAGGGAAGAGGAGTGTACACAGCACGTGGAAGAAGGGCATTTCTACCTGGAAAGAATGTATGAGCGTTGTCAGGGCCTGCAAGGATGCAATGAGGAAGGCTAAGGCACCCTTGGGATTAAATCCAGGAAAGGCGGTCGAGGAGAACAACAAGGGCTTTTGTGAGAATGTTGGTAGTAAAACTAAGACTGGAACACATGCGGGTCTGCCACTGAATGCCTTGGTAACAGGGGACAAAGAGAAGGCAGAGGTACTGAATGCCTTCTTTGCTTCCGTCTTTCCTACCAAGATTGCCCCTCTGAAATCTCTGAAATATTTTTTCCAATTCTCTCACGGTGGGAGTTCTTAAATGAGCTCGTACTACCTGTTGAAATGTTCAGTTAAAAATATTTTAATGTATTAAAAGTATTTTATTGTAATAATGTAATTAAAAGTATTTTGATATAATTAATAATTTTGATAAAAATCATGTTAATGTAACTTAACATGAAATTTATAATATTCCACCAGTTTTACGCTTTGTTTCTCTCCTGTTTTTTCCCCCCAACGCTTTAAAAAATACTACAAATGGAAATGGTTTGCTGCTAATGAATGAACGATACAGAACAGTGACAACCCCAAGCCATGAAACACCCCCAGAATTGGGCTGCCCTGCCAGCAGAGGCTTGATCCATCCTGACTTGAGACCTCGTGCCTCAGTGGGGCTGGGCCAGAAGCCAGCTGGGCCTGAAGGCAGCTGTGCCTCATCTGTGGGCCTGGGAACATGGCGGGGTGGATCCTCCTGGAGGAGATGTGAAGGCACACGCGAGATGGGGAGGCGACCTAAGACAGCCAGCACGGCTTCAGCAAGGGCGGCTGTGCCTGAGCCATCTGGAGGCCTCTGGTGATGGAGTGATGGCTGTGATGGACAAAGGAAGGGCGACTGATGTCTTCTGCCTGGACTCGTGCAAGGCCTCTGACGTGGTCCCACAGCACCTCCTAATGTCTGAAGTGGAGAGATGTGCATTTGAGTGTTGGACAGACAGGTGGATGCAGGTTGTTTGGATGTTGTGCCCGAGGATTGCTGCCAGCGGCTCTGTGTCCAGGTGGAGGCCGAGCACCCAGGGGTCCGTCTGGGGACTGATGCTCGTGAACATTTTTATCAAGGACACAGACGGTGGGATTGAGTGCACCCCCAGCTGACGGCACCGAGCTGACGGTGCGCTTGGCACAGCAGAAGGCAGAGACGCTATCCAGAGGGACCTGGACCCAGGCTGGAATACAGGGCACGTGAGCATCCCGTGAGGTTTAACAAGGCCCAGTGCAAGGTGTTGCGATTGGGTTGAGGCAGTCGCAGATATGGGTGGAGACTGGGAGGAGAAGACAGCGAGAGAAGCCCTGTGGAGAAGGACCTGGGGGTCGTAATGGCCAAAAAGCCGGAGATGAGCCAGCAGCGCGTGCCTGCAGCCCGGAAGGCCTGAGGAAGGTGTCCAGCAGGGCAGGGTGGTGATTGTCCGTCTCTGCTGTGCCCTTGCGAGGCCCCATCTGGAGTACTGCGCCCAAGCCTGGGGTGTCAAGCACAGGAGGGGTGTGGAGCGGTGGGAGGGGAGGTCCGGAGGAGGGCCGCAAAGAGGAGACAAGGCCTGGAGCACCGCACCTCAGAAGGCAGGTTGAGGGAGTGGGGTTCACTTCGCTTTAAGAACAGAAGGCTCTGAGGAGACCTCGTTGCAGCCTTCTCGTACTTTTAAGGGTCCTGCCAAGCTGGAGGAGGACTGACTTTTTCATGCGTTCTGATAGTGACAGGACAAGGGGGAATGGCATGAAACTAAAAGAGGATAGAGAGAGATGAGGTGTTAGAAAGAAACTGTTTCCTCAGGGAGTGGCGAGGCACTGGAACAGCGAGGTTCCGCCCTGAGGGGTTCAGGACACCCTGTCGCTGGAGTCCTTTGAGGCCAGGTTGGATGGGATCCTGGGCATCCTGATCTGGTGGTGCATGAGCCTGCTCACGGCAAGGGGGTTAGAGCCGGATGATATTTAAGGGCCCCTCCAACCTGAGCCATTCTGCTGGGGAGAAGGCAACCCTGTGGTTGAGGTCTGAACTCTGCCCACCCCAGGAAAAGACGAGAAGAATGAAGCTGATGGGGGTGGGTGTGGGATTTATTGTCTTGGCTGATGTTGACCAAGTTGAGCAAGCTGATGTAAATGAGCATGGATTTGTCGTCTTGGCTGATGTTGACCAAGTTGAGCAGGTGTCATTGGCACCCGGCTGCTCCTGTGCAGACTGAGGTCTGGCTGTGGGGATGTGGTTCTGCAGATGGACCTGGGAGCAGCTTTGTGCCCAGGCTGGCCGCTGCTGTTGGGTTTGGCTGCTGCGGCGTGCTGGGGTCTGTGTGGGAAGTCGCAGCCTGACATCCCGCTGCGGAAGGGCTTCATGTGTGGGCCCTCCTTTGCTGCCTGGAGGGTCTTCTGTGTCCCGGCAGCGGGGAACCCCTCGAGGGCCTCGATGTCACTGGGGCGGCTGAGCAGAGCGTGCTGCTCTGTGCAGCTCGGCGTGGCGTTTGTCTGCTGCCACGGCTTCTTCTGGGCCGGCTCTGGGAACGTGAGGCCCGATCTTGAAGCGGGGAGTGGCTTCGTGCCCGGCCCGTCCCCTGCTGCCTGGGGCTCCTTCTGGGTGCAGCCACCGGGGAGTCGCTGGAGGGACGCGGTGCCCTCCGTGGGGTGGACCTGCGGGAGCTGCTGCTGGTGCGCGGGGCTGTTGCACGGCCGCTCCCACGGCGTCCTCGGCGCCGCAGAGATGCCTCCTGATCCTCAGGGAGGCGTGGGCCGATTGCCCTCTGCCCTGTCCCAGGCTCACTGGGCAGGCGGCTGTTCTGAGGCAGCTGGGACCGGTGTGAGGGGCCCGATGCTGCCTGGCTGCTGGAGCCGGAGCTGATGTTCTCCGGTCCCTGGGAGCCACGGGGAGGCTCCGGAGCCCCTTGGCTGGAAGTACTGGGGAAGGCGCGCTCTGTGTTGCTGCTGGAGGCTGTAAAGGAAAGCAGGAAGGTGATCATTGGGATGAAGCTGCAGCCTTGAGTCGCAATGGGCTACCCTCCTTCCTGGGGCAGAGAGCGCCTGGCAGGGCCGCCTTGAGCAGCACCCACTGCCAGGCGTTGCCCGGCCCCTGCCTAGGGAGCCACAGCTGTTTGCATCTTACCGGTGCCTATGCCAGCACAGCTGTCACACTCCCAGCTGTTAACTCTGTTGCTCAGGTAGGAGCATTGTCGGTGGGTCCCTTCTGCAGCACAGGAGCTGCAGAGCAGCAGCTGCCAGGGCCTGGGGAAGCAAACGGGTTGTGGTTGTGAGGACAAAGTGTGCCAAGCCAGGCAGCGGCCGGCACATCTGCGGTGCTCAGCCCTGGTTCCCCATCCGGTGTTGAGGGGGACATCCCCTGCAGAAGCCCAGAGGGCTGCTGAGGTAACTCACCCATTCACCTCTGCCTGCTCCCTGCCTCCTGGGTAAAGGCACTTGCTGACATCACAGCGCCTGTGCCTCCGCAGAAGTGATGGGTAGGTGTTGTCATCCCACCAAGATGGTCTCCTACAAGAGAAGGGAGGGAATGCGATGAGTCCCCGGATCCCTGCCATGTGTGATCCGGGGTATCCCTGTTCATCCAAGGCAACCCCATTTCCAGCTTCTCCGTGAAGCTGAGGCCTGTCCTGGTGAGACAGCAAAGGGCCAGGCCTGCCGGGACAGTCCCTGGGCAGGCCCAGCGCTCGCGCTTTCCCATCTGCAGCGCTGGGGAGAAGGACACCAACCTGACTGGGACTTGGATCCCCAGAGTGGACATTTCTGCACGGAATTGCTCCGTGTCTTGACAAATGGGGCACTGGAAGCACATGGTGCCGGCGTTCGTGGCCTGCCCCTGCCGGAGAAGCAGAAGCAGCATGAGCGGGGCCCGGTGCTGCTGAGCGCGGGCCGTGGCCGCAGGGTGAGGGGAGGGCTTCTACCTGGACGCAGCGGCGGTGGAACCAGGTGTGCTTGCACGCTGGGCACCACAGGGTCTGGTAGGATGTGCTGTCCTCCAGGGGCTCCAGGCAGATGACGCAGTTGGTGCCTTGGGGTGGAGCTGCCTCCGCTGACTGTCGCGGGCGGTGCTCGCAGCAGAAGGACCTGGGGAACGATGCGAGTGATGGGCACGGTGAGAAGCACTGCCAGGAGGGCAGAGCAGCAGGCAGGAGCCCCAGGCCCCGTCTCTGGCAGGCTGCCGGGAGCTGTCGCTGTGGGTTCCTCCCTGGCTTGGCTGCTGCTGACAGCCCTTACCTGTGCTGCCCAAAGAACTGGGTGACGCATTCACCGTCCGCGGCGCAGGGCAGGTGGAAGCTGCGTGCACAGCCTCCCTCTGCGCAGCTGATGGCGGCTCCTCTCTCACCACAAACAAAGCATTGCTGAAAGGAACAAGGCAGCCCCGATCAGCAGCAGGCTCAGGGCCTCCACGGCCGGCCCCACACCTCTGGGCAGGGCACAGGCTGCGGAAGCTCCTGGGCCCCACTCTGCAGAGCCGCCTGGCAGAGAAGGCTCGTCTGCTATGGCAGGACTTTGCCCTGGAGCCCTCTGGAAGGGCTGCCATTGCTTTCTCTGGGTGCAGACTAAGCTGGCGTGAGCCTCTCCTGGCACAAAGCTCACCTTCTGGTCCGCCTGCTTGATTCTGCATCTGATGGTCCCAACGGGGAGGCACAGCGTTTCCTCCCAGGGGTCGCTTTCTTCAAAGAATGTGTTTTTCTTCAAAGAAAAAAGCTGTGGGAAAGAGCAGAGCAGGATCTCGTTAGGACAGACAGGAAGGGAGCATCCCTGGCAGAAAGCTGGCAGGAGCCCTTGAGGGTTGGAACTCACCAAGCAGAACTCATGCACGCAAAGGTCACTCTTGGCAAAGGTGCGCCCGCAGATGTTCGGGTCGACATCCGCCCGGCGACACAGCATGCACACTGGAGAGGAGAGAGCAAAGGCGGGCAGCAGTGAGCACCTTGCGGGGCCAGGTGTCCCTGAGGGCGGTCCCCAGGGCCGTGCTCTTTGCTCCTGCCCCTTCCTTCCCTCTCAGCCGCTGGCAGACCCCCAGCACCCCTCTGCCAGGCGGCGGGGAGCTGCGCGCAGGGATGCTTTGCTCTCACCTTGCTCCCCGGAGTCGGGGGCCTTCCGCTTCCTACTGGACATGTTGCGCGTCAACGGTGAGCACTTGAAGAGTCCCTACTCTCTCTGCACCTCACCAGGCCGCACTGACCACACTCTGAGCCCGGCAGCCTTTGCTCTGCTCCCAGCCCCACGGGTCACAATGGCCGCTCCCTGCCACCACTGTGACATCACGGTTACCCCCTCGGGGCGGAATGCGTCCCAGGCTCCCAAGCAAGATGGCGGCAGCCCTGGGCAACTGTTCCAGTGTGTCCCCACCCTCAGAATCAGCAATTGCCGGCCAACAGCCAGTCTGTATCTCCCCTCTTTTTTCAGCATTACGCATCACCTCCAGAAGAGCTGGTGCCCTCAGGCACACCTTTCCCCACGGTGGACCGCTTGCCTGGGTAACATACCAGATCTTCTTTGAAGGGACTCCTTTCCCTCTCGGCCCTTAGGGAGAGTCACCTCCACGAGGGGAAGGCTCATGCCTCATTTCCAAGGGCTTTGCCAATGCCCCCTGCCCGTGAAAGGGATCCCAGATGCCTGCCTTTGCTGCCCACCTAGTCCAGGCTTGTGGCCCCGTTCTCCCAGTGTCAGAGTGCTCCCCTGCATGACAGCTGAAGTCTTTTCACATATCAGCTCACTCGTGCTCAGGAGTCAAATGGTTCTCGTCTCCTTTATGAGTTCTGCCTCTTCCTCCTGCCGTTCTTGTCATGGCCTGGCTTCATTCTCATCCTCTTCTTCTACCCTCGTCTTAGAATGTATTTCCTTTCTTACTAAAGGAGCTGATTTTCACAGCCTCATTTTGCACTTTTTAATAAGGGCTATGGATACTGGCACAGTTGGGTTCTCTGGTTGAACCACGTGGGCTGTCACGAAGTCGGGTGCTGGTACAGGGCCAGCTGGAGGCCTTTGGTGATGGAGTGACAGGCTGGAAAGGTGGGCCTGGGTGAACCTGATGAGGTTCAACACAGCAAAGTGCAGAGTTTGGCATTGGGCTGGAGGAATCCCAGGCATCCTTACAGACTGGAAGGAGCTCCTTGAGAGCAGGGGACCTGGGACCTTGAGAGAGAGGGACCTGGGAGTCTTGATAGATGAAAAACAAAACATGAGCCAGCAGTGTGCTCTTGTGGCTTGGAAGGCAAATGGTATCCTGTGCTCCATCAGAAGAAGGCTGGCCAGCAGGGACAGGGAGGTGATTGTCCCCCTCTACTCTGCTCTTGTGAGGCCCCCTCTGCAGTACTGTGTCCAGGTCTGGAACCCCCAGTACAAAAAAGACAGGGAGCTGTTGGAGAGGGTCTAGGGGAGAGCCATGAAGATGATCAGGGGCTGGAACAGCTCCCCTACAAAGACAGACTGAGAGAGCTGGGTTTGTTCAGCCTTCAGAAAAGAAGGCTGTGGGGTGAGCTCATTGCAGCCTTTCAGCTCCTAAAGGGAGCCTACAAACAGGAGGGGAATCAACTCTGAAAGGATAGATAACTGCAGGACAAGGGGAAATGATTTGATGTTGAGGGAGGGAAAATTGAGGTAGGATGTTAGGGGGAAATTCTTTACAGAGAGAGTGGTGAGGTGCTGGAACAGCTGCCCAGAGAGGCTGTGGATGCCCCGTCCATCCCTGGAGGTGTTCAAGGCCAGGCTGGATGGGGTCCTGGTCAATCTGGTCTAGTATTAAATGGGGAGGTTGGTGGCCCTGCATGTGGCAGGAAGGCTGGAGCTTCATGATCCTTGAGGTCCCTTCTAACCCTGGCCATTCTGTGATTGTGTGATTCTGTAATTATAACTCCTTCTGGAGCTTGGATGCCTCCCCAGGCTTTGCCGTCACATCCAGCACCCGACTGGAAAGCAGCAAAATGGGTGTAGTTAGGCACAAGGGCTGGAGAGCAGAAACAGCTGGAGAAGGAATAGGTGTGGGCAGATGGATGTGGGATCCCACCCTCCCAGGTGCTCTCCCACCAGCTGAGAAGCCCACAGAGGTTCTGTTTGGACACAGATTTGCAGCAGCTCAGCTCTGTTTGCATGTGCAGCAATGTGCTGGTAAGGCAGTGGGGTACCCACAGCTCACCTGGGTTCTACTGTGCCCAAATCCTAGACGTACGCTGCCAGCACTAAGTGGGAATCAGCATCACTCCCGAGGTGCCTCTACCTGCCTCCTTTTGTGATGTGGGAACAGGATTCAAGCACTGAGAAACGTTGTTTTCAGAGAACGAGGAACAGAGGATCTTGTGCCTGATTGGAGCCTCTTTGTACATACAGTTTAAAGCCTCAAGCTGAGATCCAACAATAACCTGATCCTTTTCATTTGGACACTTGGTGGCTCCTCTGTCTTTTCTGATTCCATATTCTACTGAGATATGCATTAGTATCTCATATGAGAGTGGAAAGTTTGAGGAAATTTGGTGAAGTTTTCAGTGATTTCTGTTGCTTTTCTGTTGTCACCTCTCTCTGTCCATGCCCAGTGGCTGGTTGTCACACTGTTAGGTCCAACAGTCCACGAGCTGGTAAGAGTATTTAAAATTTGTCATTTCATATAAAAATCCTCTTAAAAAGGTGTTTGCCAATGGTATTACTGCTGAAAATCCCTCCAGCACCTGAGATTTAAACCTGATCAGTGGATACTGTTGAGTCAACTTTATTGTTTTAAAATGCAGAAGTGGGAGGGGAGGAAGGGTGAAGCTGGGGGCACTGCTCAGTGGCTCTGTCACTCCACCAGACTGCATTCAGAGCTAAGGGCAGGACGTGTGCTGCCATGCAGCTCGCTGGTGGAGGCTCCCATCCCCACGCTGGCCCACCTACCTCGCCTCACAGAACCTCTTCGTAAGCCTGGGACGGTCCTGGGCCCGCCGCTGCCGGAACCAGCTCTGCACTGTTCTGACTGGCAGGCCGCTTTGCTTGGCCACTGAAATCAGGTCCTCCTGCAGAACAGATGGGGAAAGCAGCGCCTTGCCTCCCTGACTCTTTCTGTCTCCATGTGGGGGCAGGGGCTGCTTCTGCCCCTCGGGGTCGGTGCTTCCCCAGAGACCGCCTCTCTTTGGGAAAGAACTGCATCTGCTGTGCTTGCACTGCTGACCTCCCGCATCACTTTGGCCGTCCTAAAACTCCATGCAGAAATATGTAAACCCAGGTTTGGAGCTTAGCACCGGCTCTCTGTCCAACTTTTCCAGCAGTGGGACTCAGTGCCTGCTCTGAAAGCCTAACTACAATTTTTTCACCTCTGAAGGTGAGTTTCTTCAGACCTCAGCCCAGGAGTCTTTCTGAACACCTTTGCAAAGCACTACCAGCAGGTTCTCTCCTCTGCATAAACTTGTTGACTCTTTGGGAGAACTCTGGCAGAGAAAGACATGATTTCCTCACACACAACACATGGGAGCTCTTTCCCACAACGTAATGTTCACACACGTTTCCAGTAACTCATGGTACGTTGTGCCAATCTGCTCGGACCAGATGTCAGCAGCTCCTCACATTTCCACCTGGGACTTCCATCAGTTTCTGACACCACCATGGTTTGAAACAACAGCGACCCTGCTCAGTTGGTAGCTGAACTCTTTATTGTGTCAGCTCCCTCTTGGCTCTTGGGTGAATACCACCCAGGCTGAAGGTTTGCTGTTATTCCATTGCTGTTTCTTATAGAACCCCTTCATGCCCATCATTTGGTGGGATGCAGCCTCAGCAAGAAGACAGCTGATGTGGACACCGCCTGCTTCCAAGTAGGAAAGCCTTATGCAGGCAGCAACAGGCAGCTCCAGCCTGATCCCTTCTCACCCTTATTATTTTAAGTCTCCTACAGTTTTCCCAGTGTTTTTCAGAGCAGATTACTGCTGCCCTTTGTTTCTCGGTGTATTTCCTGGTATGTCCAGATCAATCTGCCAAGCTTACGAGTCCTTTCCTTGTTTAGACATGACTTCAGCTTTCTGCTGTTTCTTAGGGACGCCCCTGCCTGCAGGCACTGTCTGTTGCACACGTGCAGATGAGAAAAGCAATGTTGTTTGAAGCGCAGTCATCCAGTAAAGGCTCCCTTGGGCATACGTGTCTGAATCAAGAAACACAGTGGATGCACTTCTCCCATGTTTCCAGTGCGTGCTTTAAAAACACGACCCCAAGCAGTGCCCACTGGAGCCAGCAGCTCGGTGCCAGCTGCCAGCCCTGGGGCCCAGCTGTTCCAGTCTCCAGCTCAGCACTGCACAGCTGCCTAAAGACACCAGGAGAGGTTCTCTTTCTCACAGCTCACCTGGAGCTGGACATTCCATCTCTCCTGCAGCTTGATGACACTGGCGCACACATGGTGCAGTGCACTCCTTTGTTGCACACAGGGCTGATAAGGATCAATTGCAAAGAGATTCTGCTGTTGCACCCGGAGCTCCATTCGCTCTGCTGGGTTATTTTAGCAGATGTGACACAGAGTTTTGCTGCAGGTTTTTACAGCAGCTTCTCAGTTTTGAGGTCTGTGATGCTCCAAGAGGAACTGCGTCCATGGGTGGTGATAAAGGGAGTTGATGCAATGAATTCAGAAATACTAATGCAGCACTCACAAACTTCCTGACACCAGAGCAGACATAGAGCGAATGTGGAGCCATTGTGGGGAGAAAGCAGCACACAGAGCTTCGCTGAGCCATAGCAATTTGATGGCAAGAAAAATTCTGCTGTGTGATGGGCCGCAGTGATTCACCGCTGCCATGCTCAGTTACTCAGTTGAAGTGTCCTAATTCAGCCCCCAAGAGCCCTCCCAAATCCTTGATGCATCCTTTCACAGTGATCAGATCAGCCTTACAATGAGCCTGGGCAGAGCATTCTGCTCCTCAGATGTGTTGTGATTTTACAGCATCAATCCTTGCCACCCTTCTGAAACCTCACGACAAAGAAGACTCCAGATGCATTTCCCTTCCCACGTCCCCACAGCTCCAAATCACCCACCAGACTGTGGACTCCCATTGCTCTGTCAGTGCCACGTCACCTGGACTGCCTCTAGATTTAACACAGGGGTGCCCCAAACTGCTTCAGGGCCAAATGAAGCTTCACCAAGCAGGACACAAAGGAGGCAGCTGCTGCTCTTTTCTGGCCGGCCTGATACGGCTGAATGCTCTGCAGCATCACCTCCATGCACGCTGAGTGTTCAACAGCCCTGGCAACAGCACCAAGACGTGTCACCAACCAGCCTGCTCACCTCCTGAGAGTCCAAGAAGTAGAAAAGAGCCCAGAGAGCCAAGCCATTCAAAAGTAATTTACAAAGAACTGTTACATTCAGTAGTACAAAATGATACATAACCATTCCTCCTGAGCTCACCGCCTGCAGAGGAGTGGCAAGATTGCACATGTGGATTACAGAAACATGACCGTATACAGAAATTGTACTCTGAACTCTAAATTACCCCAACATCCAGAGAGAAGCTGTCTTCAACAAACATGGATTTAATGATCCGCATGAAATGATGATGCAGGAAGAGATGCTCTGCTCTGAGTATGTCACTGCCCTGGAATCAATCACCTGTGCTGGAACCACTTTTCCCTCTGAAGTTATCCAATATATTTTGATTGAAACCTAAGACCAAAGGCTAAAATCAAAGCTTCCCCAGTCATATTTCAGGTGAACTTGGTGAGCTGCTGAAAACCGTCATCCTACTAGACTGTCATTTGCCTCTTAACTTTATAAATGTGCACCACCTCCTAGAATTGGGCATTTCCTTGGTCCGTGTCCATCAGTTAGCACTGGACCTTGCCAGGCACAGACAGGGAAGCGTCTGCATGGCCTGCACAGACTAAGTCCCTGCTATTGTAACAGCAAATCTGTTAGTAATGTGGTTTCATAGTTTAATAGATCTATAAGACAGAAATCTGTGCCATACCTATTTAACTCTCCTAAGGCATTACAGAATCAAAAGTCTAAAACTACACAGGATATAAGATACAAAACGTCTAAAGGAATGAATCAGAATTGCATCATGACTTCACTGCCTACTGCTTTAAACTCCCAGCACATCTAGGCAGCGGCCCCAGAATTAGAAGCCTAAATTAAAGCATTGTGCCATGAAGTTCAGCAGATCTTCTCTGATTCTTCTCCCTCTGAGAACAGGGGTGTTCTATTCCCTTCTTACCACAAGCTGACTGCAAATATCTCCCACTGTGCCAATCATCCTACATAAAAACATGAGCACTGGATCGGTGTTGTCCTCTAGAATATCAATTTCCTTGTCCCCCCTCTTCTCCTGAAATTGTTACTTTCCAAGATGGGATTCATTATCTGACAGCTGAGACACAACTGCTTGGATTTTCTAGCCCCTACAACCACGACTGGGGTGGGAACTCTCTTCATTACAGCCTTTGGAGTTCCCCCCCTTTGAGGCAACAGTGCTGACAAGAGAAGGGACTGAGATCCATACGTTACAAAACCAGTCACATGGCACACAGCAGCATTTCCTGTACGAAAATGTTTTCTCCTGTATCTTTCCAAAGCTTTTATACCACTATACACAGTTTCAATGTTATGAGTACGTATTGGGCACCTCTGCTCTTGAAGTGTCCCTGTGTTAAGGTTTAGAGTTTCACACTTCCTGTCCATAGTCATTAGTGGCAGTGGGCTTTGGCTTCCAGAGGCCATTCCAAATAGATTCCTATCAAACAGCATTAGGCAGTTAAGAGGTGACATTGTCCAACATCATCCACTGTTCTGAGTGTTTTTCAAGATCAACATGTTTAACACCTGCTGTGATATTGTCTAGTTTAAGTCAAACCACCTGGATCCCCTTCTATTTGCCTCAAGGCTACAACCTACAGAAAACTTACGTTGAAGAAAGACCAAAAACTCCCCTCAGATATCACTAACTGTACACAATTCTGTTTACAATAAAAACAAATTTAGTTATGATACTGCAATTGCAATCTTTTGTATCTATACAACAAGCAAAACTGCTTCTAAAGATGGTGGACCGGATTCATGACAGACACAAAGAGGGCTATCTTTCCTTGACGTGGCCATTGGTGAGATGGGCTCTGCTGTTCAGTGGCTCAGACCCATTCCTCTGGATGTCATTGCTGCTCGTGACATTGCTGAAACGTGCAATCCCATTTTTCTCTTTTTCCATCATGTTTTCTCTTTCTTCATCCACGTCACTCTCTTCTGTTTCACTTCTCATGTCCTTTTCCATCTACAAAAAATGTAAACGAGAAACAGTTCAAATGCAGAAGTGTACAAAAAGCAGTGCTAGCTGAGCCACAGGCTGAAACTGCTCCTTCAGCCACCTGCCTGCAGCATGCATTTCTGCAGTGTGCTTTTAGCTTTAGCTCACCTTTGCAAACAGTTTCATTTCTGTCCCAATTAAATCTTAACTGTGACCCTGATATTCATTATACAAACAGGTTGAAGCAGCCCCAAATCACAGCTGCCCAGGAGTGAGGACAACCGTGTCAGAGTGAAGAGATCCACACTGCTGCTTTGGGCATCACCGTGCATAAGAAGGGAGGGGAAAGGCTGTGCATCAAAATCTTACATTTTCCAAAGGAGACATGAAAATGGGTGCTGCAAGTCCAGCACTCAGAATCACAGGATCACAGCACCGCCTGAGTGGGAAGGGACCCACAGGATCCCTGAGTCCAGCTCTGGCTCCACAGCACCACCAAAACCCAAACCCTGATGGTGTCCCAACGCTCCCTGAACTCCAGCAGCTCAGGGCTGTGGGGCCTTTGGTCTCCAGGGCACGCTGCTGCCTCAGATCCAACTTGCTCTTGACCAGAATCCCCAGGTCCTGCTCTGCAGGCTGCTGTCCGGCCTCTGATCTCCCTATTGTAGCCATGGCCAGGGGCTGCACACCCAGGGGCAGGATTTGGCCCTTGCTCTGGCTGGACTTTATGATGCTGGGAATTGCCCAGCCCTGCCATTTGTCAAGGACTGTGCAAGGTCTCTTCACCCTTGAGGAGGTCAACAGCTTCTCCAATTTCAAGTGCTGTATCTTGTATCCAGTGTGTCCAGTAAAAAGGACAGGCTCTAGAATGGAGTCCTATTGCTGGCTGCCAGCCTGATGTAGCCCCATTTATCATAACTGTGAGCACAACCCATCAGCCAACTTTTTACCTATCACATTATGGTTTGGTCTAGCTGTACGCTAGATATTTTGTCCTGAAGGATACCATCTGAAAGAGTACTGAAAGCTTTGGGGACATCCAAAAAGATCACACTAACTGGCTCCCCTTGGTCAGTGAGGTGGGATCCTTGTTAAGCGCGTTAAACAGGACCTTCCTCTCATGAACCTGTGTTGGCTGTGATCAGTGAGCGCAGGCTGTTTTCTTCCCAGCCACTGAAGTCAATTTGACAGGCCTATAATTAGCATGATCTTTTTTCTCGCCTTTCTTGAAAACTGGGAGAATGTTTGCCAACTTCCAGTTTACTGGGACCTCTCCAGACTCCTAAGACTGTTGAAAAATACTTGAGAAAACTCTTGGAGTACCCTGGGATGAATCCATCAGGCCCTATAGACTGAAGTGCATCCAGCTGGAGCAGCACATCCCACATCACAGAGCTACTCAACTCTGCATTCACATTTATATTCAGGTTTTTTTTTCCCTTGCTATCAAGAGATCCGCAGTCCACTTTTGTAAATATTTATTTCCTTGCCTAAATAAAGTGATAAATAAAGTGATAAAATGACAGATTAGAGAAAGCAACCTAACATTCATTGGCTTCTCAGGCTGCTTTTACTCTGCCATACAAGATGCCAAAATTGGGAACCCATTCACAGTGTCCATGCTCTTTGGTGGGAAGTGAACTGAGAGCTGCAAGCTTCGTAAAGACCGTGTCCATTGATGAACATACTCTATGGCCTCAATTTTCTATGTATGTTCTTCTGGATATATTTCTTGGATCACATTAAGCAGACTGAAGTCTGAAGCCTTTTTTAAAGATCTCCAATCCCCAAAGCAGTTAGGAATAAGAATCTGAACTTGCAGTGAATTCATATTGCCCGGAAGAGCAATAAGAATAGGAGATGCCACATTTTGTGAGCAATCTATGTCATTCTGGAATTGGCAGTTGAGGAGCTATGCACAAAGAGCACTGATCTGCACCATAAGTGCAATTAGTAATCGGTAGTACTCTTCTAAGTGTTTTTTTTTAATTCAGAAATGCAGAATGTGGCTGAGGCCTTACACCTAGCAAGGTCCCCAGAGGAACTAACTAGACAGCTGCATGAACTAAAAAGGTGGTTGCCTTTATGAGGAAGTGAAACCTCTTACGTCAGGATTTGGCTGAACCCTGATTACTGAGGATTAGAGAACACCATACGTAAAGGTGATGCAGATAAACCTGGAGCCATGGAGGAAAATTACAGGGGTCAGCTGGGTGGGCACAAGGGGCTGTGGACAGTGAACTCAAACTGGCCAAAGGGATATTCCATGCTGTATAACATCAGCAATAAAAGCTGGGGTAAAGGAAGAAGAAGGGCATGTGCAGAGTGATGGTGTTTGCTCTCCCAAGAAAGCATTATGCAAGATAAGCCCTGCTTTCCTTGAAGTGGGAAGCAGTGCATGAAGTCCATGGGAAGCAGTGAATGAATTCCTTGTTTTGCTTCGCCTGATCAACTGTCTTTATCTCAACCCAACAGTTCTAATATTTTTCCCTTTCTGATTGTCTCCCATCCCACCGTTGGTGAGTAATGAGTAGCTGTGTGGCATTCAGATGCCTGCCAGGGTTAAGCCACAACACTTACAGATAAAACATGAAAAAATCTGAATGTGCTCCAGCCTTCCTGATAGCTCATTTATTTCTAATAAGACCACTTATTACCTCATCATTTAACACTGTAATAACTGTAGTGGCATTTCACCCCACATGAGAATTAGGAAAACAGCAGAAAGGCCTCTTCAGTCACCTCTTCATTTTCTGCAGCGTGTGAAGTTTCTTGTTTTAATTTGTAAGTAATTTGCTCTGTGCTACCTTAAGGGAAGGCTGATGAGGAAGCTCTGGACAATATGGATGAAGATAAGTTATTCATGCTTGTTCTTAGTTCCCCTAAGACAGAATTCATAGAATCATAGAATCATAGAATCACCAAGGTTGGAAAAGACCTCAAAGCTCATCCAGTCCAACCGTTCACCTTTTACCAACAGCTCCCACTGAATCACGTCCCTCAACACAACATCCAGCCTTTCCTTCAACACCCCCAGGGTCGGTGACTCCACCACCTCCCTGGGCATCCATTCCAGTGCCTGACCACCCTTTCTGAAAAGTAATACTTCCTCATGTCCAGCCTGAATCGCCCCTGCCGTAGCTTGAAACCATTCCCTCTGGTCCTATCACGACATGACACGAGACTCTCTCCTATGACACGAGAGAAGAGGCCGACCCCCAGCTCACTACAGCCTCCTTTCAGGAAGTTATAGAATTCCCCAGTTGGAGGGTAAGAAAACAACTCATCCCAGGGTATGAGGTCAACTCCCACAGAGCACGAACTCGTTTCTCCTAGACTGTGTCCGTGGCAGATGGCCAACCTGATGACTTGAGGTCATGTCTTTGATTCTGAGAAGAATTTCATGCTGAGCAGCAGTTTGGTTTCACAGCAGATGCCACATGCTGTAGTCAGAAAGAATGGGATGCATTTCACTAAAGTTTATGCAGCTGCATCTCAGGCATGGAACACTGCTCTATGACTGATAGAGACAAACAGGCAATACCTAGCTGCGATCTCGAATGGATTATGCTTACTGAGTGCCCCTTTTGCCAGATGGATAGGAGTCTACATATGTAATTACATTAGTACAAGAAAGAATCAATCCCAAATAAACTTGTGTGTTCCCAAGTAGCTTTAGGGCACCCTCCCTTCCCGTGTTATGCACAAGGGACTACAAGCTGATTCCTACCGTGCCCTGGAGCATGAACTTGTAGACCATATGAATAATGAGGCAGGACCAGAAGATGTGAAGCAACTGTAGAGTTATCAGGAGAGCATTCACAAAGTAGTATCCAAAGAAGGGCTGGAATATCTCCATGGAGTAGTAGTAGGTGTTATAGAGCACTCTGCAAGAGAGAAAGAATTGCACTGAAGGGTACTCATGTTCTTAGCAGGGCTGTAAGCCCCCAAAAGCTCCTTGTCATAGAGGAAGTTTCAGGTCAGTCATTTCCTTCTTCCATATAACATGTGAGTTTCCCACTGGAAACAGAGTAGAGCCAAAAGACAAGGACTCTTCTGCAGTATACATCAGGTCTTTACGACTCCTCTATGAACTCCAAAGCAGACCACCCTTGTTTACCCCAAGGCAGGTGCAACAGCCATATGACACTGTAATCTACACAGATATCAGAGACATGAGCTCAAGGATTGAAAAGCAAAGGCTGTAGCAAAAGATTCAGTCCACAGCTGAATTATCCTGCCTCTAAGAAGGCAGTTTTTTATTTTCCTTGACTGCAGCAGACTCACGTGTAGGGGAAAATGACCAGGCGGCTGATGAGGAAGACAGCTGAGAAGATCATAAAGAGGCTGTCACAGGTTTTTTTCCACTTCATGTAATTGAATATCTTAGTTGGCTGGAAGGAGAAAGAACAATAAAACAAAGCAGGCCTAGACACTGCATCTGCACATGCTCCAAGAAGCTAATAAACCAGATATAATACTATCCACATGCAGGTAATCATCTCTCCTCTGTAGGGCACCTTAAGCTAGGTCAGGAGATCAGCAATGAGTTATCAGTGGAATAATGCTTGGCCCTTACTGCATTAGATCAAAAGACAGCATTTGGCTGAGGAGCATGGCTGCCAGCTAGGTTTTACCTGGCAAATAACCTTGGAGCTCACCTCTAGGAAGCAATCAGAAGCATCATGAATCACCATCACCAGTGTCCCAATGCGGATGTAATTGGCACAATATGAGAAACTGATCAGGAAGATGGTTGCAGCATGATGGACTATCTGCTCCTTGAAGTCCTGAAGAAAAAGGGGACAGGAGAAATAAAACACACGGTGTACCTTCTGTCTCAGTTAGAGCATGACTCCTGCAGGAAGCGATAAAATCTCTCAAAAAACCTCTCACTGTAATGTCTCAGAATAATAGAATCATTGAAACCTTGGAGTTGGAAGGGACCTCTGAAGGTCATCTAGTCCATCTCCCCTGCAGTAAACAAGGACATCCACAGCTAGATATCAGGTTGCTCAGTCTTGTCCAGCCTGATTCTGAGCATCTCCAATGACAGACATCTACCACATCCATGGGCAACCTGTGCCAGTGCCTCGTCACCCTCACTGTTAAAGACATTTTCCTTATATCCAATCTGAATCTCCCCTCTTTTAGTTTGAAACCATTTCCCGTTGCTCTACGACCATACACTCTGCTAAAGAATCTGTCCCCTTCTTTCCTGTAGTTTTTCTTTAGATACTGAAAGGCTGCTTCAGATCTCCTCAGAGCCTTTCCTTCTCCAGGCTGCACAGCCCCAGCTCTCAGCATGTCCTCATAGGAGAGGTGCTCTGGCCATGGGATCATTTTTGTGGCCCCCTTCTGGATGCGCTCCAACAGCTCCATGTCTCTCCTGTACTGAATCCTCCCCACCTGGACACAGTGCTCTAGGCAAATCTACAGTACTGAGCAGAAGGGCAGGGGAACCCCCCTCACCCTGCAGACCACACTGCTTTTGATGCAGCCCAGGATACGGTTGGCTTTCTGGGCACATTGCTGGCTCACGCCCAGCTTCCTGTTCACCAGTACCCCCAAGTACTTTTTGGCAGGACTGTGCTCTATCCTTATATCCCCAGCTCGTATTGGCAGTGGGGGTTGCCTTGACCTGGGTACGAGGCCTTGCACTTAACTTTGTTGAACCTCGTGAGGTTCTCCCACACCCACTGCTCAAGTCTGTCTAGGTCCCTCTGGATTGCATCCCATCCCTCTCGTGTGTCTATCGCATCCCATGTGGCAGCTCACACCTTCCCATGCCAGGGTTTGCATTCCCCACCTCCCAGAGGAAAAGGAAGTGAGTGACTGGGAATGGAAACTCCTGGCAATGAGCAAGGCCAGAGTGCCACAGAACATCAGAAAGGCACTGTAGGCGCTACACACTCCTGAACACTCTCCCGAGCTTTAAGCTTACATTCTCTTTACGCTTGACTCTTCCCTGGTGCTGTCACTCACCTTCCTCTTCACATCAAAGGGCAAGGTGAAGACCAGTGAGCAGTAGAAGGAAAGCTCCAGCATGTAGTACCAGAACAGAGAGGGCTGGAGAGGCTGCAACACCAAGGGAGAGACAGTGATATACCCATCAGATAAAGCAGAGAGAGAGATGGAAACCACAGCTCCTCTCTATGCAAAAAAAAAAAAAAAAAAAAAAAAAAAAAAAAAAAAAAAAAAAAAGAAAAAACAACCCACGAGATCACCACCATGAAAAGATCTGGTTCCTGCAGCATCAGGGGGACAAAAATCAACACAACAATCTAGTCACTAAACAAACATCAGCTGTGCTGAGGTAGAAACAAACAGCAGGGGACACTCTACTTTGCATTACCATGAGGAATATTGGGGAACTGGGGGAAGTTGCAGAAAGTCTTTGCTCTCTTCAGCACTGTGTGAATTCCTGAGCTGTCACTGCAGACCTTAGCAAACTCTATTTACTGTTTCACTGCAGTGGAGCAGATTAGGACTTGAATAAATCATTCCCTTTGACAGCGTTCAGGGAGACGCTTCAGATTTCTTGGACTCTGTCACAGGTTTTTCAGTCTAATCAAATTATTGGGCAAAGGTACAGTGCTCCTATGTGTGAACAGGAGATCATACAGCATGAACTCATCTACATTCTTCTGAGTAATTTTTTCTGGGGTTTTACACGTGGAAGACTAAAAGCTCCAACGCAATTAGCAAGGTGTGTGCAAATTAAGCAGTAATTTTTCTGTTGGGAGCTCTGGATCAGAAGGCATTCATTTTGGGAGAAGAGATTTGGGAGAACAGATGCTTCTTTTGCCCTTGTCTGTACCACAGAGCATGGTTTGTTTAACAGAAATTATATTTAGAATATTCTTTGCTCCTGTTAGGACACAGGTATGTTCTTGACCCTTCCTACTCTTTTCCAGTGGAATGTTACCAGATCTGGTTTTGGTCTTTTCTATTTATTACAGCTGTTAGAAAGAGTTTTGTTATGAGGGTTTAAATTTTTCTGGAAAATACATGTACTGCAAATGTACAGAAGAGAAAATGAGGATCCGTAGAGTCCTATTCATACACCATCTGTTTGCACAAATTCACCCTTAAAATTTCTGCCTTTGGGTGACTAAAGATATTTGGAGGCTTGGTCTGAAAGATAGTACCTCACTCCTCACTCATATGCCCCATCATTGCTTCTGTGCTTAAACCTATGCACTGTATTTCCCTTTACAGGTTAGCAAATCTCAATGGACATTCAATTGCTCTAACTCTGACTGCCAGACCAAGCAGCCCTGCAGCACAAGCAGGGCTTGTCTCACTTTGTCTTGCTGCTGGAATCAAATTGTACTTCAACCTTTCCTTCAATTAATGAAGAACTTTTTTCTCACCCAGGATGTTCTTGCATTGTAAAACCCTATGCATGGGAGCTCCCTGCACGATACCAGTGGAAATTATTATCCTGCCAGAAACACTTCGTAGCCTTTGGATTGCAGTGAGCAAATGCTGAAGGGAATCAAAGTCTACCAAGTCAATAGCAGCCTTTTTGCCTCCTTCACTGAGCTCTGAATTGCACTGTCAGAACTCTGAGCATACCAGCAGACTCTGCAAAGGATTCCTCTGAGGGGGTTTAGCTGCCTGTGGTCAAGATCAGTTTCTCAGAGGGCCCATCTGTTTCACCTCAAATCACAAGAGCTGTGAATGAGCTGTGTGAGAAAGAGCAGTCAGTACCTCATTGAGGCCCTCCTCTCTCGGCTCAGGAGCTGTGTTTCAATTCCAGACTTTGTGTCAGTTCTTGCTTGAACTATGTTATAGGTACATTGTGTGTGCTGATGTACTTTACTCTCCTGGATCCACACACTCCATTTTAGACTTATCCTCTACCTGCAGACTTGCCTGGTGACCTGAGCACTCAGCTGATCCCATCTGTATCCGCTCTTGTGCTTTTCCTCTTGACACCGACTGCTGCTGTCAACCTTTTCTCCCAGTTGGTTTCCCTTGTAGGGCAACACACTCCTTTGGTATCTGACATAAAAGGCAGATTTCATCTGCTCAGGAAGAAGTAACTTAACTAAAGATACTGAACTATTTTTCACAGAATCACAGAATGGCTGAGGTTGGCCCATCTGGAGGCCACCTGGACCAACCCCTGCTCAAGCAGGGCCACCCAGAGCAGAGCAGCACTGCATTCAGTTAATTAGAGCCTTCTGGGCAGAGGGTTAGAATCATAGAATCATATGTGGGGGTTCCAGCACTCAGTCACTTACACAGTGGAAAGTGCTCCCTTTTCCTTTTGCTCTTCTTAGCTCTGACATGAGTTCAGACTCCTCTAGTTTTGCCACAATACTCTGAAAATATTTCCCAGATGAAGCCTGTGGGATTCGTTTAGTTTGCAAAGGCTTTGTCAGCTCTGTGACGACCAACGATTCTTGCCTTTCACTGACAAGGACACAGTCCTGCAGCACACCAAAAATGGTTCACTCTTGAAGAAGGAATGAAATGATACCCAGGTGTCTCACTAATTGATTCATAATGCTAATCAAGCCTGTATTTAAGAAGGCTGCTGCTATATAACAGTCATAAAAACATAAAGAAAAAAGGTGGAACAGTCAGTGGTTTGTGCACTCAGTGGGTGAAGCCCCATCCTAACTTGTCAACTTCTGAAGTATGAATAGCTGGGGAGGCAGATGGGCAAGAATATATTCGATTTTGTGATCCTTTAGCTGATAGGAGATGCTGGAGATCTCCAGCCCTCTGGACAGCTTCTCACAGTGCTGTTGTGGGAAAAAACAAACAAACACAGAATATACATTGGAGAACTGTAAAATAACATCCTACAAAATTAAAGGAAATGATGCTGTGTTGCTACTGGCCATAGTGCCAGTTCCTCTGGGAAACAAGCTCATGGGGAGCACTGTGGACATGATTCTTTGGTGTAGTGGAAGGATTACACCTCTCAGAGCATGTCCTCTGCTCTGTATGCTCTCCAATTTTCACTCCTAGATGACTTACCTGTTGCGGGTAACCTGTCCAGCACTCTCTATGGTCCCAAAGCCAAGGCTTCTGGAAAGAAAATGCAACATGAATGACAGGAAGCCAGAGAAAGTCTTTTCTTATAAGCTACCTAAATCTCTTACTTGTTGGCTATCACAGATTTGCTTCATGTTATTACAAAAAGAGCTGGTAAGCTGTTAAGTATTGTTAAGTATTGCAGGCCACACACCCCTGCCAGGAACATGTTTTTCCTTCAAATGGCAAGGATCATGCTGCAGGCTGCTAAGTAACGAACCTCTGAAAAGATACTGCTTTGTTTACACTTCAAAGAAAACTGAAGTTTAAAGCTTGTAGTTTGACAGGGCTTTACACTAGGTTTGAAGGGAGAAAGGGGTGACAGCAAGCCTGCCCATGACAAGGTGTGGGATGGCATAGCTCAGTTAGCAGGACAAGGTGCTAGCGGAGGCCCTTAACCTGCTGCATCTTATGATGATGAAGGCAAGAAGGAGACTCAGAGTAAAAAATTCAAAGGAATTAAGGAGCTGTTCTCCAAGGTGACAACACCAACTGCCCAGCTAAACTGCCTCTATACCAATGCATGCAGCTTGGGAAACAAAACAGGAGAAGTTGGAAGCCACCATGCCACTGGAAAATCATGATGTAGTTGTTGTCATTGAAACCAGAGGGATAATTCCTACTAGTGGAATGTGGCTACTGACAGCTACAAGCTGTTCAGAAGGGACAGGTGAGGAAGGAGGGTAGGACACATTGCTCCCTACATATAGGAAGGAATAGAGTGTGAAGAGCTGTCTCTGAAGAATGACCACAAGCAAGTCAATAGCCTTTGGGTGAGAGTTACAGACTGAGGCAACAAAGGGAGCCTTGTGGCTGGCATCTACTACAGGCTGCCTGAGCAAGTGGAGCCTGTTGATGAAGCCTTCTTCCTCCAGCTACAGGAGACTGCAGACTCTCATCCTGCTGGGGGACCTCAACCACCTGGACATCTGCGGGAAAAGTAGCAGTGAGCTGTAGGCAATCCAGGAGGCTCCTGGAATGCATCAAGGACAACTTCCTGAGCCACATAACAGACAGCTCTATCAGGAGGGATGCAATGCTGGACCTACTGTTCACTAACTGGAGTGAACTGATTGGTAACATCAGAATTGGAGGCTGCTTGGGCTGCAGTGACCATGTAACAGTGGAGCTCACAGTCTTGATTGATATTGGACAAAGAATAAAATCAGGAAACTTAATTTTAGGAATGCCACATTCTAGCTCTTCATGGAGTTAGTCAACAAACCCCTTCAGAATCAGCTCTTGAGGACAAGGAAGTGGAGCAGAGCTGGCAGATCTTTAGGGAAGCCTTACTTAGGGCACAAGAGCATCCCCAGGTGTAGGATGTCAGGAAAGGAATGTGAGAGACCAGCATGGCTGAGCTGGGACCTGCCGGTCACACTGAAGAGCAAGAAGAAAATGCACAGGCAGTGGAAACAGGGACAGGTAATCTGTGAGGAGTATAGGGACGTTGCTGGGCTGTGAGGGGATGGGGTCAGGAAGGCCCAACTGGAACAGGACTTAGCAATGCAACAGAAGAACAAGAAAGGCTCCTATAGGTACATCTACCAGAAAAGAAAAGCCCAGGAGGGCATAGCCCCCTAGAGAGCAACACAGGCAGGCTGCTTACAACAGACAAGGAGAAACTGGGGTATTCAACAGCTCTTTTGCCTCATCTTTACTGGTGACTGTTCTACACACAGCTCTTAAGCGGATGATTTGGAAGGTGGGAACTGAGGGGAATTGCCCCTCCCACTGTATGTGTCGTTGAGGATCACAACCTGAGGAACCTGAACATCCATTAGAATGCAGAAGAGAAGGAAGAAGTACTGCAAATCAGAGGCAGTGGTAAGTAGGAGTAGATACAGCCTCCTTCTGGGTGGAAGGTGGGATTCACAGCAAATACAGGTAAGGAACCAGAGATGTGTGATGCAGTATCAGAGACGTTGAAGTAAACACCCTGAAACAACTGGGACCCAGAAAGGAATCTCACATCTCTGCAGCCTATCATTCCTATACCAACAGCAAATAAATCTCTTTTCTGGTAATCTGTGAGATAAAGTTATACTGTTACTTGCTGATATACTAACTCTAATACACTAACTCATGTGGCAGAGGGTCGTGCAGCCAGCTGAAAGCTAATAGTATAGAATTTAAGCTTCAAATTTTCTTGTTTTTCTTTTTGTAGACAAACAAGAAAGTTTCACAGAAGTTTTGTGTGTGTGTGTGTGTGTAAGATATCTAATGAATGAAGAAAAGATTTTCAGGAAAAGTGCAGGTGGTCTCATTCCTAGAATGGGCAGGTGACGTGCAGAACAAGATTTTGTTCCTTCTGTCACAACAGGGATCTTGAGCTATGCTGAGCAGGTCGTTCATTCCAAGCTTTCACAGCTGGCTTCACAGAACAGCCTTCTATTTTGATGTAAAGAACTACAAAACAGTATAGGTTTAGATACCTTCATTCCTGTGTTAGCTCATCCTACCTCATACTCATCAGGTACCTTGCATTCTGCCTTGAAAGTTTCTGAGTTTCACAGTTCTTCAGTTATTATAATAAGCAGCTTCAGCACAGTCTGTACCCATGTCTTAGGATCTGCAGATTTCTCCACTCCAGAAGGTCTCAGGGGAGAACACTTTTACAAAGCTCACCGAGGAAACTGGGTTGAGCACAAGGGCCAGGGGAAACTTTATCCCACACTCAAAGGAGGAAGGTGCCCCTCGTCCCAGCACAGTGACCACACTCAGGATGAGAGTGTGTGGCATGATTTCCACTACCTCCTCTGCCTCAGTGATTCAACCCATAACATTTAAGTCCCAGCCTTCTCTTGTTGAAGCTAGTCTATCTGTATAAAGAGGAATCACTATTTATCAGATCAGAGAAAAGGCAGACACATGAACTTCACCTCACCTCTTGGCTAAGGAAAACACATACATAAAATTTTTGAACTGCAGCCCACCCTCCAAAAGAAATAAGAGTACGAACCCAGTACTGGACACAACACACAAACAAGCCATGCAGCTTCTGTCCCAGATAAATGTTCCATCTCTCACACCATACACTGTCTCACAATTGTAATGATCTACTGCTGTGTCAGAGGAAGATGAAATCTCCTGGTTTTGCCTTAGAGCTCTTAAGGTACGCACGATTCCTTGTTCTTGTGAGCTCAACAGTGTGCTGTGCAGAGGACATATCTGATGGGAAAATCTCTATAAGGTTTGAAAGCAAAGGTTTGGCACCAAAAACTGCCATTCTTGAGGCACTTCCCAGATAGGACAGAAGGTGGCACTGCTTCTATACTCACATCATACAGTACAGCCAGCCCAGTGAAGAAAGAAATGATGTAAAACGCAAACCTCCAGCTACAAAGAAAGAAAGAAGGATGTCAGTAACCCATTAACCACGAAGGTACAATTCTGTGTATTAATCCCACTCACAAATGATGCCATTAAAGCAAGCAAAAACATCAAAATGTTCAAGGTTTGCCCAGATCCTAACAGATTCTGTATATTGTTAGCACATTCAACAGGCGCCACAAAGGCTGTTGAAATCACCCAGATAATGATCTAGGTGATTATCATTTTCCAGATAATCATTTTCTGGATGATTACCTGGAAATAGCCCAGATAATCATACCAACCCTTCCCAGCCCAATCAGATGCATGTGTAAAATTCCAACAGTGCCAATCTCCTCCTTAGGCTTTTGAAGATTAGGTATGCTAAGTTCATTGTCATGTAAAGCAAATGAACTGTTGTCATGTTTGGTCTCAGTGAGAGTTGCTAATGAGTTAGCCACATTAAACCCACAGAGATGTACATATAAAATACGTATAAAATAGAAGTTCAGTGGAAAGTGATGTGTCATGGTGCATATTTACACATACAGTAAGGAATGAGGGAAATTTTATCCCAGCAGAACAAACAAGCAGCTAACAGACTAAACACAGAAAATCTGCAAACGGGTAAAACTGCCTATAACAGCTCTTAAATTACCAAGCATCTCTGTAACAAATTGGAAGCAGCTTTATGTTTTGAAAGACTCCATTCGTCCATGAAACACTCAGGACTCCAAGAAAGACATAAGCTACTATTTCATGTTGGAAGGGCATTCTTTGTGTAGATTGCAAACAGCAACAGAGGGCAGGCAGAAAGACATTATAGTCAGTGGGCTCAGTTAGAAACCTATTTACTGTTTAGTGTTCACTGCTACTATTTACTGCAAGGCAGCTGAGTGCAGGGAGAGCTTGGATTTCATCTTGATAGAAGCAGATTAAGCATGTTTGTTTTACAACTCTTTGTCCACAGTGCAGTAAATCTTTCTAACTGTAATGATCAGGAATGCTGTAAATAAATAATATGCACCCTTTTTGTTTTGTTTTCTCCATTAGGGGGTTAGATAGGAGTTCTGAATTAGAGTCTGAATAGTAAATGGATTGTCATCAGCTCAGAGGTGATGCCTACCCTACAGATACACTTTTAGTTAGACGAATGTCACTGTAGGTATTTATTTTCTCCTTCATCTCTGTGGCCTTCCTGTAAGAACCTCGTTCTCCACAAGTGAAGCAGATCAAGCACTCAGCAGTTTGACATTTCACCCAAGCTCAGGAGAGTTCTCCTCCTTTGTGGAAAGCTGAGCCAAAGCTAACATTTCTAAGAGGGCTAATTTCTAAAGTTTTACCAAAACATTCTTGGCATTCCTCTACCCACAATTCTGTATTCTGGGTTCACTTCTTCTCCCACCAAACCCAACATACAGGAACTTTATATAGTTTATTATAGCTTATATTATAGTTATATAGTTCCAATTATATATAGTATAACTTTATATAATTGGTAGAACCAATTGCTGAGTGATGGTCTACCACGTACTATTACAGAGCATAACCTCTCAGATCTTAACATCTGTAACAACCTTAGGTTGAGATTTTCATAGCCTTTGCACAAGCATGAGGATCAAGTGGGGTCCTGAGACGGAATCACAAAGACACAGACTGGGGAATAGCTGGGGCATGCTCACGGGGGTATGGGCATCAGCGTAGAACAGTTTCCTAAAGGGCTTTACAGTCTGATTTTTTGCTGTAAAATGGCCTTGATGATAATTCATCTAGATTCTGGCAAGGAGGAAATCCCAGCCTAGAAAGTCTGTCTAAGCATGGGGACAAGGATGGACAGTCATGGAGCCCCAAGAGTTGCACAGCTTCTGACCTCAGCTGTGCAACAGGCTGCCCCCAGCCAGCTCACCAGCACCTCCAAGGGCAGCAGTGAACATGCAAGCATGCAGCCACCACAAGTCTGTTGGGACTATTGCTGTGCTACCACTTCAATCTGCATTAGTTGAAGTAACTAAAAAGTGAGAAGTCCAATTATAGTCCTCCTTTGCCAGACCTGCTTGTGTCTCCCACGAAAATCTTTTGTACAAGCTCTCTTTCCTGACATTATAAAAGGATTGTACTTTCTGGCTTTCAGGGAAGTTGAGAGTCAGCTGCCAACAAAATGCAGTCTAGCCCAGTGTCTGTGACTCTTGAAAGTAGCACTGTGGAAAATAGCTGCAGAAAAGATGCAGCAGAATCATGATAGAATCATAGAATGGCCTGGGCTGAAAAGGACCACAATGATCATCTAGTTTCAACCCCCCTGCTATGTGCAAGGTCACCAACCACCAGACTGGGCTACCACCAGGGCCACATCCAGCCTGAGCTTGAATGTCTCCAGGGATGGGGCATCCACAACCTCCTTGGACAACCTGTTCCAGTGTGTTACCATGCTCTGCATGAAAAAGTTCATCCTAATATCCAACCTAAACCTCTCCTGTCTCAGTTTAAAACCATTCCTCCTTCTCCTATCACTATCCACCCTCGTAAACAGCTGTTCCCCCTCCTGTTTATACGCTCTTTTCAAGTATTGGAAGGCTGCAATGAGCTCTCCCCTGAGCCTTCTCCATTTATCAGCTTGCAGTGAAGCAAATGGGAGAGAAACAGAGAGGCAATGGTAGGCTGCTCTGGCATCATAGAAGCAGTAGCAAAGCAGCAGGAAGCAATACGAAGCAAAACAATATTGAATTTCTCAGATATTATGTTTCAAAGCAGAGTGTCAGTCTTGCGAAGTCAAAAACAGGCATCCTAAAAAGCATAAAGTGAGATAGGAGTAAAAGGAATCTTGGGGATGAAAATAAAGGGGAGAAACAAGGAACAATTCAGGAACTGGTAAGCAGCAGCAGAGCCACAAAAGAATCAAGTGGGGCAGAGAAGGTTCAGGAAGCTCTCTATGGATGAGTGCAGGCAGGCTGGAGGCAGCAAGATGCTTGCCAAGCTCAGAGCCAGCAAGAGGCCCTGCAGCTCACAGCTTGTGCTCCTGCTCACCAGGCCTCACAGAACTTCTTCGACAGGCTCGGTCGGTCGGTGTTCCTCCGGCGCCGGAACCACCTCTCCACCTTTCTCACTGGCAGGTCACATTGTTTGGCTAAACTGATCAGCTCACCCTGGAAAACAGGTGAGGAGGTGGGATTCAGATTCAGGTTTGAGGGTCAGAAGGCTCCAGGGCTGTCTGGTCTGGGCCATCACAGAACACCGCTGAAGTTCCGGGCAAGCCCAGGTGTGTTCAAGCTAAGGCATCTTTCAGCAAGCTGTCCATTCCTAGCATAGAGATTTCAGGTAACAGAAAATCTTTCACTTCTGCTTGCAAGCAAATGGTTATTAATGCTAAATGTTAAAACCTTACATTTTAATTTTTATGACAAAGTCTCAGGTTTAGAGTTTCAAACCGTGGTCTCTTCTCACAGGTGTTTCTTCTTGAATTATTTCATTTGTCTTTAGTGTCCAAGTCCCTTAAATCTGTCACTCCAATAAGGTTTTACTGAAGCTTAAATAACTTCTAAAGTTCTACACTGGATCTTGTCAAGTCTTTCAGCATTCCCATCCAGTATCAGAGAACAACATGACCAGTGTAATGAGCAACATCATTTTCCTACCAGTTATTCTCCTTTTGTGGTAAATTCAATGGATTACTCACAGAAATACTGCAATTACCTTCCTTCTTGCCCTTGGGCTCCTAAAGAGTTTGCTGCGCGACACAGAAGTTGTTCATCATTTTCTATATTCCTTCTGAAAGCGTCATCAAGGATAGCTTAGTAAAGCAATAGGCTTTCAATGAATGCACTCACCTTAAAGGTCTCACATACAGTGCTTTACATACCCTGAGAGTGCTGTAAAGATCTGTGTCCACTACCATTGTCAAATATATTTCTTTCTACTTTTACCTAATGCTCTTGGGGTGGAGTCACACAGATGACTGTGATTTCAATTCTCCAATTGCTCCATGAAGTGATATCCCTCTCAAGGTGAGGGCTGCTGAGAACAGCAAAATTACATCTTATAAAAGCTGCCACATAAGCAGGATTCTGAGAGCTCACAGGAGGGGAAGGAAGCCAAAAGACTGGCTGAGATGCAAGTGGTGAATGAGAGTAGGGCATTGGCCGGTTGCAGAGTTTTGCTCTGTGACACACTGATATCAGAAGTCTCACAGCCAGATACACTCTGATATCCCAGATTTTCTAGGACAGAAGTGCAGATTTCTGCTCCTTCAGTGCACTGGGGTGCAGTAACAGCTGTATAGAAAGTCTGCCTGCAGAGACAGGCCTTGAGTTAGATCTCTGCAACAGGAGTAGCTCTACTGAGAAATGTGCAAATTTCTCAGACAGGCACAGAGAAGGTCGGAGACCATGGCAAGTGATCCTGAGAACATTCCTTCCCATTGCTAGGGAAAGAGGCTGGCTGCACAATCCAGATGAATGCCTGCATTCTTACTTTAGCCTCTATTATTTTACCTTCAAGCTGCTGCTGAATGTCCTGGGGCTCCATATGCCCCACTGCCATATGAAACATGCTGAAACAGCCATGACAAGGCATTAACTTGTTTGCACTAGGACTGTCCAGTGGGACTGGAATCCCTACTCCTTGGTAGTGGCTATTAGCTTTTGCTTCAAGGCCAAGACAGCCTGCAAAAAGGAGATGAAAGGTAATGTTGCAATTGGGCTTACACAGCAAGGTTTTGTTAGCAGAGGTGGCCTCTGTGAGCATAGCCCAGCAGCTGCCCCTCGTCGGATTAGATCCAGATCCAGCTGCTCCAAAAGGGACCTGCTACTGCCAGAGCTCAGCTGTGAGCGATGCTTGTTACACACACTGAAGAAAGGGAAAAACTGCTGTTACTGAAAGAGAGGGAAGAGGAACAGAGAGATGAGCAGCTCTGCAGCCACCGAAGTAGGCACAGAAGGAGAGCAGGAGGAGCTCCAGAAGCAGAGTAGAAGATCCCTGAAGCCCAGGAGAGGTCATGGTGGATCACATTATCCCCCTTCAGCCCACAGGCACTGCGTGGAGCAGATCTCCACACACAGCCATGGAGGAGCCCACAGTGCAGCAGCAGATGTGGACTGGAGGAGACTGCAGCCCACAGAACCCAGCAGGAGCAGCTCTGGGCCGGAGCTGCCATCGGTGGTGATCAGTTTGAGGGAGGCTGGACAAGCTGCCACTCATGGGGCCCCATGTTGGAGCAGTGCTTGGAAAGCTGCAGCCTGTGGAAGGCCATGCAGGGTCAGTTCAAGAAGGATGGCATTCATGGGAGGGGCAAACATGGAGCAGGGGCAGATAGTGACCAAGGTGGAGCAGTAGAGATAGAGCATCGTGGACCGACCACAGTTCCATTCCCTGTCTCTCTGTGCTGCTTGGGGGGAGCAGGTAGAGGAGTGTTTGAGTAAAGGTATTTTAGTTGGCTTTTGGTTCTCTCTGCTCGGTGCCGTTACTAATAGGCAATGAATTATATTAATCTCTCTATGCTGACTCTGTTTTGCTTGTGATTGTAATTAGTGAGCACTCTCTCTGTTCTCATCTCAACCCTTGAGTCCTTTTCTCTCTCATTTTCTCCTCTCATTCTTCTGATGAGAGAGAGTGAGATAGTGGTGTGGGGAGCTTTTGCTAGCCATCAATTTGATATTTGAACTCACCACAGTAATTCCCTTACATACAACACAGAGTTACATCCAGGGACTTAACTGACAAGGTTAAATCCCAATACAGAATATCTGCAGTTCTGCCACTGCTTTTTTTCCTCAGCCACAGCCATTATAATTCCAAATTATCCTGCCAAGATCACCCTTTTTCTCTCTCATGGGAAAGCTATCTACTACTTGTGCCTGCCGTATTCTGATGGTCCTTATTGTGTCTCTGATGAGAGAGAAGATTTTAATTGGATTCCTGAAAGATCAATCAAAAAAACTGTGGATTGTATAGCAACAGAACAATTTGCCTTCCAGAACTAAAAGAATCATGCAATCCACATGTGCTAAGCTGCAAGGGAAAGTCAGTTCAAGTGAGCTGATATGACAGCAATTTGCTAATACACGAAGAAAAGCCATGTACAAGGCAAACAAGAGCAAACAGGTGTTTGGAGAGAAGTCTCCTGTCCAAACAAGTCTGAGATTCAATTCCTTTGAGTGCTGTCCCTGGAAAGCTGTTATTCTCACATGTTCAGAAGCAGAACTGATGACTTACAGCATCTGCAGGATGATCTTTGCGGCACACTGGTGTCAGGAGGCCAATGCTACAGTGTTTCCTTATGGTCTGCTGAATGTTCAAATGCAAGATTCCGAATGTGATTTCATTTAGGCAAATAGACAGCGGTTAAATCTAGAGGAAAGCAAAGGAAAAAAGGACTCACCTCTTTAGGGTTCCTACAATTCACAGTGTAGAATGTTTCCAGAATGGAGATGGGCTGAGCTTTAGGTCTCAACTTGTCCTTCACACCTAGTTTGGCACTGAGAGGCAGGGCTATGGCTCTGCAAAAGAAAAGATAAAAGTTCAGCCCAGAACAGAACAGTGATTTCTAATGCTGTAACACTGTAAAACATTGCGTGTACGTAACGGTTTCCTCCTACAGTTGCCTCCTACAATTCCGAGTCACAGTACAAGTATCACATCAATCAGGTGAGGAAGACAAGTACAAAACCTTGCAGCAGAAACAGCAAGACTTGTATTCTGCAGGTCTGAGTTCTGTTCAACATTGAATGAGTTTGGAAATGCTACGTCCTGCTTTGTCAGTGCTTGCAGAGACAGCTGTGATCCCTGCCGTTGCTTTTTGGCTTACCTGAAGCTTATGCAGAGTGCCACACTGATGGTAAGGCCTAAATCTAGGTGACATTGGGGTCCGACAGAGACATCTGTGTCCCATCCCACGTTTACATCTGGGCGATAGTGGGGGCCCCTCAGTCCCATCCCATGTGGACATCTGTGTGACACTGAGGACATCTGAGTCCCATCCCAGGTGGACATCTGGGTGACCCTGTGGACAAAGGGGCCCCATAAGGACACAAGGGTGACAAACTGGGGTCATCTAGGTGACCTTGGGGACATCATGGCCCATCCCATGAGGACGGACATCTGAGTAACACTGGGAACATTTGGGTGACATTCAGGACATCTCTGGTCCCCTCCCACACAGACATGTGGCCTAATCGAGGTGCTCCTGCTCCGGCAGGGGGATTGGACTAGATGATCTTTGGAAGTCCCTTCCAATTTCTGATATTCTGTGATTTTGTGATTCTGTGAAATGCTGTTCAGTTTTTATGTGGTCATACAAGGGCACTCACTTGAACTAAGGACTTGGCTCAGGATCAAAAGAGAGACTCTGAGACATGCAGAATTAATGGAAAAAGACTTCCTGATGAAACAGGAGGCCGCTTGGTCTTCATTGGAAAAATGTTCCTCAGTTTTTCCTATGGCAAGTCAAACTGAGAAAATAAAGGGCACAGCAACGTCATATTTAACCACAAGGACTTGTGCTACCTGTGCACCTTCACTCTTTCAAAGTGAAACAATGCAAAGAAAAACATCTGTATAACAAGGAATAAGTACCAAGAGATGACAAAACTTCCTGTGCTCAACAACTCAACTTCTGCACTACAACCCTTCTTCTATTCCTTGGCACAAAGTAATAATGTAGTGTGAAGCATCTAAGTATTCCCTGACCTGATCCTCTTCCACCAAGGGTATATGTTCCTGTTTCTAAACATGAAATGTGCAAAATGTCTGGGAAACCTTATTTCTGCATTTTGGAGATCTTTTATTTTGCTCAGAGTGCTTAAAGCTTACTTGAATGGTCACTGAGTTATCAACTGTAAATCAGTGCTGACAGTGGTTGTGAGCTGATGAATATGCAGCAAGTACTGAGACGCAGGCCTGCCCTGCCTGGCCAGACTTAATTCTGTTCAGGCAGCTCCTCTGGTAAGTTATCCCAAACGATTCAGATATCAAACAAGAATTCTTCTTTTCCACAGCAGCAAACAAACTGTGGAACATTCGCTATGCAGGTATTTTAAAAGTGTTTTACTTAACAACAGTATATGATTTGCTGGTTGCCTGTGGTTACCTCTTCTAGCTACACAGACTATACTCCACATGTTCATGTGCTCAGGGACTATTATAGATCAAAAATCCTATCAGGGGGTTCTTCTGGAAGTTTAATTTTCAAAAACCTGTATCATCAATTAATAAACAGGTATCAGAAGCAATTTTCTGAAGAACCCAACTACACACAGAATTTTGCAGCTTGTATTACATCAAACCATAAAACACAAAATGGTTTGCACATTTGGCTTCTTTGTGCAGCAGTTGATTTCAAACATTCTTTGCATGGCCAGCTCCGAATGGCCAGCTGTTGTTTTTTACCTTCTCTTTAGCTTTCCAAGAAGGTTGATTCAAGCTCCTCTGAAAATGAAGATGTAATCAGTTTCTGTTGTTTAAGAAGAACCTTACTGCAGTTTCCTATAGGCTGGAAACAGAATGGTCTGAAATTTTTCCGACAGATTAAAGGGAAAGAGAATGTTTCTGCTGGGTGCCAGGGCAGCCAACAAGTTTGAAAAGCTATTTAAATTATCCTTAATTTTGGTTAATGCTTATTTTCTCTTTCTTAATGTTTTGCCACAGTATAAAATCTCACTGTAACAAAAACAAGCCAGTTGCAGCTGAAGAAGACAGGGTGTGAGTAACCGAAGTTCCAATTACTTTGTTGTTGAGGTACTGAATTTAACCATCAATTATAGGACCAATCCTAGTTTTATGGACATTATTGGGAAATCAAGCCGTGAAATTCCTCCAAAGGGATGTTTGTACATGTTGAATGCGTGCTCTGACTCACTTCTAAGTTTAATCTTGTTCCAAGCACAGCCCTAAGAGAATGGTGCTTGTACTGATTTCAACATCACAGGTCCATGGTATCAATTGCCAGGGATTGTCTCATCAATGGAATCTTCACAGCTTGCTAAAACATGGAAGAAGAGAGCCTGAAGACCATATTGGACAGTTTCCATAGCTACGTAAGGCAAGCCACAGTCAGTGATATGATTCAACTCAAACCTGTTTCCTCTTCTCAGGTTGAGGTGAAAATAGTTTCTCCAAAGTTTACAAAAGAAAGTTCACACTAAGGCATTTTATTCAGTAACCACCAATGAGCAAACTGTCTTGTGCAAAACCTGCTGACACTGAAACTAAATGGATCAATAATGAAGGGCATAAATCCATAATCCCTCACCTGCAGAGGCTTCCACAGCTAGTATGAAACAAAATAATTTAGCTTTTGTGAGTTTATTTTCCACAAATGTTACAGAATTTCTAAGGTTCTAAGGGTTAAGAATTTCTACAGGATAATTTCAAACAACTCTGCCAGTATCTTCCAGCACCAACAGCCAGTGACTGCTGCAACTTCTACCCTTGGAATTGCACAGTTCCTTGAAGCCTCATACACTGCGTGGGCTCTCTGTGCTCTTGACATCTCTTCTACGTGGTTCCAGGAGAATTCTACCAGAAGCTATCATCACAGCTATGTTGTACAGAACAGCCAGTTAACACTTCTGCACCAAAAAAAAAACAACCAACCCAGAGCACCTAAGAGGAAGATGCTCTCAGGTACGTTTCAATTTCTGATTAATAACAAAAATCTTTGTGGAAAATGAACTGCAGATAAACGCATTTTCAAATAAGCTGCTTGAAAAGGGTTTTCTCTTCCATCTTTTTTTCCTGGTTCTGAGTTCATATATTCTCTGCAGATGAACAATATTTCTTTCTTATAACGCACAAAGCATGAGTAATAAACTGCCACAACCCTCCTAAAGAAGAGACATAACCATTCTGACTGAACCAGGAGTCTGTTTAAAGAGCCATTAAAAACAGTCCGGATTTAAGACATTTTCTAATGCTCTTTTATCTCCCATCAATAACTTCTTGCCATCTTGACCCCTCCACATCTTCCACACAGCTATTGCCACGGAAATTTCTGCATTAGCTACATTTGAAAAAGTGAGATAAAATTTATGATTTTTCTTGTTAATAATCCTGATTTACTGCTCTTCTCCCATGAGAAATGCACCAGTTCACATTAACAGGCACTTCCTCTTTTATAGACATAGAAATTATTCAAAATTTGCTAACTTGGGAGAAGTTATACTCAGTGGGCTGCAGTTGTTCACCTTTCATTGGCAATATGCTCAGTTACTTCTGAATTAACAGGCTTACATGGAGAAATAGCTATCTCAACAGCGTAACAGCCAGCCTCCTCCAGCCCCATAGACCTGAGGAATGCCAGAGGCAGGCAGGTAGAGGAAGGAACTGGAGCTAAACTAAAATAAAGCTATTTTTCTCCCATTCTTCCCTGCACTCGGGGAGTCTGAAGGAAGGTAAATCAATGAATTAGGAGGTAACAGGTATGCTCGTGGTGAAGACTTTCTCCAGAATGTGGGGCACTTTGGTGTAGTTCTATCCTCTGACTCAGAAGATACAAGACAGTAACAGCCAGCGGATCAAGGAGGGTGTCTGGAACATCTGCCCCAAGTCCTTCTGGTTTATACCATTCCATTTGGAGGAAAATGCTCAAATATTGATTGAATTTCCAGGTAAATTCTGTCTACCGTACTAAACAAGTGTATGTTAATTTCATTAAAATAATAAATTTTGTAAAGTCTTACAATGACAGCTAAGTAATATAAATACATATATGGATAGGAATCAGAGTTACACTGTTGTTTTTGCGCACTTGTTAAGAACATGTTCCATTTGTGAGTAAGACTGTGTTTAAAATTTCTTCATTTACTCCCTAGCATTTGATCCTCTGTAAATTAACATGTTGGTCCTAAGCCTTCATATAAAATTTAGACCAATAAAATTTGTCCTAAATGGCTAAAGAGCTTGCAAAGCTTGTTCTTCTTCCACTATTGCACAAGAGGACAGAGGGGTATTTTTTTGCTTTATCGTGTGCATCAGCAGGGAAGCTCCCTTCGTCAAAGGCCAACTAGACGCCAAATCCTCCTCCCACCCCTTCTTCATCTTGAGAAGAAGGAATGTTACAAGGGCTCAGGAAGTGAACTATTCCAGTTCTCCCTGCAACACAATGGCTGAAGTCAATGTCAAGTCACAAACTCGGAGCAGTTTATTGTGCCTTCTGTTCTTGGAAGCTGCCACTAATTCATTGCTCCATGTAGTTACCAAAGACACACAGAAATCAGCAGATTTATGGATCTTGGCACCTGAAGGAAGCATTAGGCTGTGTGAAGCAAGGAGAACAGTTGTAGTCATTCACATTAATGATCTGTTCTTAAATTGTCTGCATGCAGTTTGACTTTCAAATAGAGCAGGTCCCATGCTGAGACAGTAATTCTTGCATTATAACTGCAACTTCTGACTGAGATAATCTCTCAGGATTCCCAAGCTAGACACCTTCTTGAGGCTGTGTCTCCCTTCCCTCTGATCTTCAGTGCCTTTCTGCTCACCCAGCACTACTGGGCTGAGCTGTGCTATGACAGTGAGCTGCAAGTCTCCTAAGACTTCATCCTGAGTTCAGTCAAGGGAGATTGCTAGTAACAAATTTAGCTGCATGTTTTCTCACACTGCAGTCAGCAGCTGCTGCCCAAAAAGGCAGAGAAGTTCTAGGGCAAATGTTAAGAGTGTTAGGGAACAAACTTCTCCCTCTCATAAGGCTTATTTTAACAGCTCTTACTTGCTCAGGACGCAGCATTTGTTCTCTGCCTATAGTAACAAGATATGTTATCTGTAAACTATTGTTTGTGTGTAGGAACATACTCCAATTATCAGTCTCCGTGTATAAAAATATCACAGTGTCAGTGCAGGAATCACAAACACTATGGATAAAGATAAACTACACTGCTATCTGAAGCACCTCCTGCTACAGAATCACAGAATCGCAGGGGTTGGAAGGGACCCCTGCTGACCACTGAGTCCAGGTGGGCTTTGAATATCTCCAGAGAAGGAGACTCCATCACCTCTCTGTGCAGGTTGCTCCAGTGCTCTGTCACCCTCACAGAACAGAAGCTTTTTCCTCATGTTTGTATGGAATTTCTTACGTTCCATTTTGTGCTCATTGCCCCTTGTATTGAATCATTTTTGGAAGATCAAGCACAGAGCAGCTGCTAAACTGAAAGAAGAATTCCCTGTACTCACTACATACGCTTTGTAATTAGGGCCCAAAGACTCTTTATCCACATAATGTGATGCACAAATGCACAAACATTTTCTGGGAATACACAAACCAATACTTGCATGACAATCTGGCAGAGGAAGAAGGAGAGCAAGCTATTTCCACATGAACTATGATAAGAAGAACACAACTATTTTGGCTTAACAGTTAGTAGAACGTGGAGAGGGAGAGATGAAGCCATGGCTTCATGCAGACCAGGAGCGACAAAGAAATTTGTACAGAACTCTTGAGGCACAGCCTGTTCTCGGGGGCACCAACACTCACTTCCCAGCCCTTAAACCACACGGCAGGCATAAAAAGCGCATCTTACAGGATATAGATTCCATGGGAACGAGTCCCTGAAAACGATGGTGGACAGAGGTCAAAACAGGAACCATCCACACAGTCTCTACACGGAGAGCTGGCACAGGAATCACCACCCTTGTAGTTCAGTGCAATGAAAAAGGGTGAGCTGTGATCCTGATGGAAGGTTTTCTTGGAGATGAACCAATCCCAACAGCCAGGTTAGAAGGTTCAGTGCACTCCTGGCAGAACAGCTACTGATACCTCCTTACAAGGAGATGCCACGGCCTTTCTGTGAGACTGTCTGAACTCCAATAAAATGCAAGAAAGTTCTCCTTTGACTTCCGCATTTGAAAATCAAGCCGACTCAAAGCACAGGACCACAGAAAGTGAATAGACAGTCCTAGTTCCCTACATTTCTTCTCCATGTAGCTCGGGAATCAAACCATAATACTACTATAGGTTTCCTGTTCCCCACATGTGTTGCATTACACAAGCTGGTTACAGCTGGAAAGAAATAGGCAGCACCTGAATGAGCTAGAACGTCTTTGAGTGTGAATATGCATTTAAATGAAGCATTAGTTAAACAGCACTTTGCTGTAGTATTTACCTTGAATTCTGCACAAACTGCATTAATTATTATTGGTCTTCTAGCATCAGTGTAACTTGTTGCAGCAAGGAGAACAAAATCATTTTGCATCACAGGAACATGGGAAGACAGAAGCTGCTTTTCAGCTTGAAGAGAAGTTTTCTCTTTCTCATGTGCCCAATTCATGCTTCCAGGCACTGATAACAGCAGTGGTGACAAACACCTACTGTGTTTAAATCAGCTGGATTCTCCGTCCGATGACGAAAGAGGCTCAGCATTCAAATTCCCCACTTCAGAAGAGAAAGGATGTTCACCCAGCAGCAATGGGGATGGGGTCACCCATATCCCCATGTGCCCCTTGAGCTCATGTAGAAATCCAGAGCTCTGGGCTGTACAATGGTCTGTTGCTTTATACTCTGATATAAAGGTGACACTGCGCTCATCTTGACTGTACCTGAGCACTTGTTAGCAGATACTGCATAAATTTGACCTTTATCCTTTTATCCTTTTATTCTTTTCCCAAAGTGAACAATTGGTGCAATGTTTTCTGTATGGTTTTAACTCAAATATTAAACCCTGCTGTAATAATACAATCAATGGCATGGTTTGCATCTTAAGGAAGGGGCTCAGAAGTTTCTAAGGGGCTTTGTTTCTACAGAAATTTACACCACAACCTTCATGCATAAATACAACCACATTCATCAATACTCTTTCTGTATGTGTACTTACAGTGAGGTTGCCAAAGCTAAAGAAGTTGGATGTCTTATGAAGCCAAGTTGATCGGAAATAAATCAGAAAGCTGGATTAGAAGCTAACCAGAAGCTTCCAGCCAGTAGTAGATGGTTCAAATGAAAACTGGGATCACTGCTAATTTTTAACTGTGAGGGAGCAGCATCTGACCTAATTACTGATCTGGACTTCACTATGATGCATTTGTTGGAGCCTGGTGTTGATGGAGCATGAATTTAGAACAAGATTTGAGAGCAAATCTCTAAGCCTTTGTATCTGCAGCTAAGGAAGCTGTTGCAGCCAACAAAGATGAACGTGTCATTTCCAACAGAATGCAAACTAATGTTCAGAATGCTTGAACTCCCCCAGGTACATTTAACCAGCATCTGCCAAGATGTGAACTGAGAGATCTGTCTTATGGTTTTTCTGTTTGAAACATCATTTAACCTTTCATTAAACTCACTTTTCAGCTTATACGACATCAGTTTCACTCCGTATGAATCTGCCACAAAGATACACAAAGGAATCAAAATATTTTTTTTTAATTGAGGGAAATGGTAATTTAGAGCATAAAATGGGAGCTTGGAGCAGAAGGCTGAAGTGCTAGTGATGGCAATGGTGATGAGGAGACGGTTGGACTAGGTGATCTTGTAGGTCGTTTCCAACCATGTGATTCCATGATTCTATGAAGGAAATGTAAAGCAGACCCGAGCTAAGTACTGCACACCTCTAAATACATCACATTCATAAACTTTTTTTTAAAAAAAGCAATAACCAAATTCATCACATCTTCGGGCCTTCAGGAATGTCAGAGGATGCCAGAATCCCAGGATCCAGTTAAGCTGAGAGATAATGCACATCACTTACCATTTTACGTTGCATCCTGAAGTGAAAGGAGCAGGAAAATCACTTGTGAGGATTTCTCTAATTTTAAATAGGACTTGGTTGGCTAATTGGTTAAGCATTAATAATCTGTAGGATACAGTCTCCCAACCACTGGACTCTGGGATAAGGAGCTCTGGGGCTTTCAGAATCCACAATTTGCTCTGCTGGGGCTCTTTCCATGTCAAACTTGCGGCTGAAGCACAGAGGCAGCCTAAGGAAGGACACTGCAGACACAGAGCTCCACAGCTGAAACTTCCTTTCTCTTCCTCTTCTGCAAATTGCAAGATTTTGTAATTCAAAATGCATTATCTCTAACTCATTCAATGGCTTACAATGCATCACAAGTCTCTATGCTAACCTAATGGCTGTGGGTGTAACACAGTAACTTTCAACTGCTAATTTTTAGCAGGTCTGACTCCCTCACTGTATTCCGAACAGCAAGGCGTTAATGCTCTCACTTATTTCTGGAGTCCTCGATGGTTACACTTTATAGAAATCAGCAGCCCTGACACTGAGTGAAGAGGTATTTCTTTTTTTCTTTCAAATGCAGCGTTCAAATGCTCTTTATTTCAGAAGTGAGCCATAACAGTAGTCCTCACAAGATGTACTTTAATCACTCTGTGCTACTTGATTTACAAGAATATCAGAGGTGTCAGTTCAGCTACTGATTTCTAACAGATGGTACAAGCAACTGAACTCAGGAGCAACAACGACAATAACAAAACAAAAACCAGAAGTTAAAATAATAATAATTAAAAGATATCTTCAAAGAAATAATTTTGAATATTTTGTAAATTGAGATAGTTTGTCCAGTATCAGTTTTCACGCACCCAGCTGTATTAAACACATAAAAGAGAAGCAGAGCTGTCTTTTCCCCATGCCTCTATGCAACCTTGCTCCAGAATTCAAACTCCTTTGCTTTCCTTTGCTTTTTGAAGACTCTCTGCAGGCTTTCAAGGAATGTCATAACCAAGGGATGAAATACCCCAAACCAGTTGTTCTCAATCACAGAACCATAGGGAAGGGACCTCTGGAGATCCCCCACACCAACCCCTTGCTAAAGCAGGCTCCCTACAGCAGGAACACAAGAAAGCATCCAGGAGATTTTTGACTATCTCCAAATGCAGCTCCAAAACTGCTCTGGTTCAGCATGTGCCAGGGCTCTGCCAGCCTCGCAGTTCTAGTCTAGTTTTAGTTTTAGTGCTAGTGGTGGCAGGCGGTGATGAGGAGACGGTTGGACTAGATGATCTTGTAGGTCGTTTCCAACCTTGCGATTCTATGATTCTTCTTCACGTGTGGATGGAACTCACCAGGCATGGCTGAACAGAGCCTGGCTCCATCCACTTAACCCCCATCCTTCAGATATTGGTCAGCACTGATCAGGTCCCTCTCAGCCTTCTGTTTTCCAGGCAAGCAGCCCCACGGCTCTCAGTTTCCCCACCAGGAGATGCTCTGTGCCCCCCCATCTCTGCAGCCCTCCACTGCGCTCTCTCCAGCAGTTCCCTGTCTTTTTTGAAGTGAGGAGCCCCGCACTGGGCGCAGTGCTCCAGCTGTGCTTCCCCAGAGCAGAGCAGAGGGGAGCAGCACCTCCCTTGCCCTGCTGGCCACGCTCTGTGCAATGCACCCCAGGGTCCCATTGGCTTCTTGGCCACCACAGCGCACTGCTGGTGCATGGTCACCTCTTGGTTACCAGGACACCCAGGTCTTCTCTTCAAGGCTTTTTTCCAGCAGGGCAGCCCCTAACCTGTACTGATGCATGTAGTTTATTCCTCCCCTGGTGCAGGTCTGTGTACTTGTTATCATTTAACTTCCTAAGGTTCCTCTCTGTCCCCTCCATCCTGCCCAGGTCTCTTTGAACGACAACATGGCCTTCTGCTGTGTCAGCTGCTTCTCCCAGCTTTGTATCATCAGCAAACTTGCTGAGGGTGCACATCCCTTCATCTAGGTCACTGATGAAGACGCTGAAAGACCAGGCCTAGCACTGACCCTTGGGGAACACCACTGGTTACAGCCTCCAACCAGACTGTCAGACAGTTCTGCTGATCACAGCCCTCTGAGATCTGCTGGTTAGCCAGTTCTCAATCCATCTCACTGTCCACTCATCTACCCCACCTTTTAAGCTTCATTACAAGGATGTTACATGAGATGGTGTCAAAAGCCTTGCTGAAGTCAAGGTATACAACATTCACTGCCCTCCCCTCATCTACCCAGCTGGTCATGGTACCACAGAAGGCAACCAGGTTGGTCAAGCATGGTGAAACAATGTTGACTACATCTGCCAAACTTATTTTCTTCCACTTGCTTGGAGATGGAACCCAGAAAAAGCCACTCCACCACCTTCCCAGGAACAGAGGTGAGGCCAAGAGGACTGCAGTTTCCCAGGAGGTCATCTTCTGGAGCTTAAAGCTCCACTGAGTATTTAATTATTTTAATTAATTTTAATTATTTTAAGGAAGACATTCATCAGTGTCCTTCACCCTTGGTTCCCCACTGCTTCTGGCTCTCAGCAATACACCCGTGAGGATCTAAGTGTTCAGGAACCTCAAATGTTATTTTCATTAGCATTACCTTTCTGGCTTGTAAGTGTCTACATTCTGTAAGAAAGTTCAGGATAGAAAACCCAGAGTAAATTTATTTCTAAGTCCTATGGAAAGGTAGAAAATGAGAACTGGAGGAGATAGCCTAAAAAAAAGTCTGTTCTGCAACATCTCCAGACTCAGAGAATGAGGTTCATACTCACTACCCACAAAACCTTGGTGACATTTTGGCTACAGAAAGAGCAACAAGCAGAAGCAAAGCTAAGCTTCCATTCAAAATGAGCAGTAGGATGCGCCATATCCAGCCATGTCCATTACAGGCTGGAAACAACTTGAAACATTTTAATAATGCAGAAATAGTGCTTGAAATCTCCTCCTGAAATATCTTCAGTGCAACCCAACTCTGCACAAAAATAGCAGCTCCCATGCTTTCCTGTTTCATTCGTTCTGGCAACCATGAATGATACTGCTACCATCCCCCTGCCCAGGGCAGAGCAGCAATCGCTAGCATCACTAGCATCACTGGCAGCAATTCTTTGCTTTCCTGCTCTTAGGAGTTACACGATAACACTTCTCCCACTCTACAAAAGAACACTGCTCTTGGGAAGATCAAATTGCTACTGCTTAGTAAAGACATTCTGCAAACAGGCAATGATAAGCACTTTTAAAGACATCAATGCAGTTGACGGAGTTATATTTAAATGAGAGCTGAATTATTACCAATGCTATACAGTCCAAATTAAATTGATACAAACGTATGAAGTGCACTTGTATACACACAAACAGGTATGCACTTATATAGTATAGATAATTTATTTAAGCTGATTTTAGTTAACTTGAATGAGAATCAATGGCTCCATGATTTCATGAAGATTTTTAAAGTTTAAAGTAATTTTTGAGTCTTTTATTTTTGTACTGGTGACAACTAGAAACCTGAGATTCCTCAGGATTTTGTTCAGTCAGAATGCTTTGATTTTGATGTGTACTGTTTAATGATCGTTATTTGTGTAGCACCTGAATACACCCAAGTTGCCAGTCCAAGTAGAAACTAATGGACAGAAAAAGCAAATTTAGACTGAAGTATTCTCACATCATAACATCTACAGTGGGTCTGAAGAAAGCTCTGTGCAATTCTGAGCCTATTTTAGCTCCTAGTTTCCTTCAGAAAATTGTTTCACAATTCAGAATTTCAGTGTCTGTACTTGTGCCTGAAAATTGATGTTGCCACATCACCAAGAATCTTGAATCGCTTTGTAATATGTAAGGTTTGTGTTTTATCCTATCGTTTTCTCCTATTAAAAGCTTTTTTCACCATTCACTAGAACTGTTCTTTTATCATCCAAAATTTAGCTAAGAGGCACTCATCTTCCCCTTTGTGCAAAGGAAGCACAAAGGTCTTGAGGAAATGTTAATGTCATAAGCTCCAAAATCATCAAGTTTTTCCCATATAGTTAAGAAAAGAGTCACTGAGACAGCTCTAAACTACAGCTGCAGGGAGATACAAAACACCTGAAACAATCACAATGCATCTAAGACCCTGGCCTTTAAATGCAACTACAGGAAGTTATGAGTGATGTCGGGACACTACAGTTTGAGTATTGGATACAAAGACTCAAAATCAACCTTTGAGCACCAGTGTCCTGTACGAAAACATGGACAGGAGCACAGAAAAGGACAATATAATAGGCAGTGACATAGGACACTTGCCAGCTCAGCATCCTACTTTCACATGTATGATATATTCACCAGTATACAGAATTGTGCTAAGGCTCAGAAGCATCCACCTAGACCTGAGCTTGTGCAGAAATCTGTAAAAAGCAGAGCCTGCTGGGCTGCCAATTATCACAAAAAGGTGGGGTATAAGTACGTCACAGTGCCCAATAAACTAGCATTGGCTGAAAGAGACCTCTGGATTTCTCCAGTCCAATGTCCTGCTCAAAGGGAGACCATTGCTAACATCTAATCAGGACAATAGAGGTTTCAACATGAAGTCTTGGAAACGCACCATAGCTAAGTCTTGAGGACACCAAGTACAGAGATTCTCCATGTCTCTGGTGACATGTCCCAGGCCTGCACCATCCTCCCAGGAATGAAGTTCTTCCTAAAGCCCAAAATGAATCTTCCAGGTTGCTGTTTCTTGACTTTGTCATTTGTTGTACCACTTGACGCCACCAAGGGAAAAGTTCTGTTAAGGCACACAGATGTTTAAAATCTGGCTCCAAATTACGGGTCCAGAACACACTTCATATGTACAAGCACAATCAGAAGAACTGAAGAGGTTCTCGAGTTTTAGCTCCTCTCCTGTGTCAGTACAGAACTACTTACCTCCCCCAACAGCTGGAAATGGCCTGAAGTTGCTCCAGGGGAGGTGCAGCTTAGATATCAGGAAGCATTTATTTATAATAAATTAATTTTCATTTATTTGTACACTCAGAACAAATGGTGAGGCACTGGAACAGGCTGCCCAGGAAGTCTTCAAGAAACATGGAGATGTGGCAGTGAGTGCCATGGCCGAGAGTGTCACCGGTGGGGGTTGCTGGTTGGACAGGATGATCTTATTGGTCTGTCCAACCTCAACAACTCTGTGGTTCTCTGACCTGCCTCAGTACTGTGGCACATGGAGACAAACAGCACTGTATGCTGCTCACCAGCCCTGAACACCCCCTATTTTCCCACCTTACCCAGATCACAGCAGCTCAGAGAGGAGTTGCTTCACAAAGTGTTTTTTCCTCCAGGGTTGCACTCACAGTGTCCTCAGCTCTCCCAGGCCCCACCCAGCTCCTCCACTTCCCACAGCCACCACCTAATCCACTCAACAACTGGCTGTTGGATGTTTTTGTCACAGTTTATCCAAGTTCAGCCCATACATGCCAAGGAGAGGAAAAGAAAAAACACTCCAGGTAGCAGCAGGTAGAAAAACTCCCAAGGTATGAACTCCAAAACCATAAGATGGTACCATTAAAAAATGCCAAGCAAGGCATCCAACGCAGCTGCTGAAATACGGCTCACAGAACCTCCTCTGGGCTTCTCTTGCCTCTTCAGAATTTTCTTGGAATTCTGACAGAGCATTTCTGAAATCCAGAGCAGGAACCACCAGAAACAGAGAGCATACTCAAACAAAAGAAATGCTTTACACCGGATGCACAGTTACAAGTCATAAGGGTAGAATAAATTGACAGAGGCCAAGGGAAAGCCATTTAAACCAATCTTGTAGCTTATTTATGTTCTCCAAACTCACATTTTGATCCACAAACATGCAAAGCTACAGAGTCAGAGCCATCTGCACGGAAAGTGAAAAATAATACGCATCCTTTCAGCCTGCTTTTCTCCAAACTCTGCCAATGAGCCTAAACCATCCTAGCCCACCTGTGCAACGTAACTGAAAGACAGTGGGCTTGATTCACACTAAGGGAGGCTTTCTTTTCCAGGATGAATTGACTGTGAAACAGTAATGATTTAAGAATGTGAAAATTTCCTGCTGAAATAAATGCCTGTAGAGAGTTAGGACAAACAAGAATATGGCTCAGAACATTAGCTTGTAATTTGCATAGGTAAGATAGTGGCATGATTACAGGTTTCCTGGACTTGTAAAATGAGATATTATCTTTTAAAGGGTGTGGCAAGAAGCTTTTATTTAATGAAGTTTGTGAATTAAAACAGCTTTAAAATGCATGAGCAGGCCTAGGCCCATGGAAACCCTCCCAGCTGACGCAGTGTTTGGATAGTAAAGAAAAAAAATCTTTTTATCTGGTTGGAGGTATCTTAAAGGAGACAAAAGATATTCAGGCAGACTAGGACCAATGTGGCAGGAGGAAGAGGAATACAAAGACGCAAAAGCACTGAACTGTTAGAGCTGGAAGGGGCCTCAGGATACCACGCAGCCCAGCTCTGCAGCTCAGGCTGAGGTGGCGAGAGCAGGCTGCTGAGCGGGCAGCGGGGCTTTGAGTTTCTCCACAGAAGAGTGTTCCCTTCCTGTGCGACCTGTCCCAATATCTGACCACCCTTGCAGTAAAAAAGTGTTTTCTTATATTCAGATGGGATATCATGTGTTTTAGTTTGTGTTCAGTGCCTCTTCTTGTCCTGCCACTAGGCATCACTGAGCAGAGTCTGGCTCCTCTGTCTTCACGAGCCCAGAATGGGGCAATTCTGGTCAATGCAGAACATGGAGGTTGATATCTAGCTTCACTCTCCAAGCATGTCTAAGTGGCCAACTGAGATCACCTACCTAAAGAAGACTACAGGTCAGCAAGGAAGAAATGTGATTGACTTCTCTTTTAATGGTTGCTGACAGCAGCTTGGTTCAAACATGAGTGGAGGTAAGTGAGACACCTATGTCCTCAGGTAAGCGGATGATAAAAACAACACAATTTATGGAATGCACCCTAAACATATTCTTTACAAACAATTCCAAGTATCATCATAAAAAGATTCTTTAAATAATCATTCATGCATTTGGTTTTAATAACACTCTACTTGAATGCCAGTACTTTTACATAAAAACATTCTCACAACAGAATTTAGAATCTACTTCAAAGAACTTTTCCATTATGTCCTCGTGTCACAAAAAATCCAGAGAAGAAATCTGTTACTAGCCTACAGAGAGGTCTATTTCCATTTTCTTGTGCACTCTTTTTTGATTTTTAATTTTAATTTTTTTATTTTTTTTCCTAAAAACCACCACCACCATCTTTGACTAAACTATGTAGGTTGCTCCAAAAGTAATGCCTCCCATTTATTTCCATGGACACTACAACAGTTACAGACAGCACAATAGCTCTATTTGATAGAGCACGTTCTCAGCTACGTAACACTGTTTCTCAACATGGTCACCACCTTTAGCTGTGCCTTTCTGCCAACAATGTTTGCAAGCTGCACTCACACAAATCTTCAACGGCAGAGGTGACCCACCTCAATGCCTCCACTGCTGAAATGCACCACCTGTCCCTCACTGTGCTCACATCCACTGTTTGGTCTCCATAAATGTTGATGAACATCAGTGTGTATCATTTTTTCCTCATGGAGGAATTCAATTCACCCCCCTTGCTTCATCCACTTCCATGTCAGACACCATTCTGTCAGACTGCCCTTGTCCTGCTATCCGTCACATGGTAATGGGATGTTGGTGGGGAGGTTCAACCTCTACTGCCATCCCACCACCATCCTTTTCTCATGTTGTGGGCCAACATAATAAACTAGAAAGCATTATTTCTGGAGCAGCCATCGTCCCTTAAAGGAACCCTCTTCAGACAGCAGGTAGGAATAGGATTTCTTCAATCCAGCAAAGACTATTTTAAGTAATTTTCAAAATCATGAAGGCGGATTTATTCTGCAGCCTTGACAGTTGATGACACTATGGTAACTTTCAGTTGATCTGCATACAAATTACATCACACCAACACTAAACAATGGCTAAACTGCCTATATCAATAGCACCAGTTGAGGACCTTCATGAAACCCACCCAGCAAACACTGGGAGATTTCAAGCTGTGCCTCTGCCATAATTCCCAAATTTTCTTCCCTGAAGGGTAAAATTTCCAAATGGCTCCGGCCAAAAAGATCCTAAAACCACAGCAACTCTTGTGTTGTTACTGGAAGACTGCAAAAAGCAGCCACAAAGCAGGGGAAGAGGAGGAGAGATTCTGGCAGCCCAGCACTGTAAGTGGCTCCAGCAGGCCCTGACCTGGAGAAAGCAGCCACAATTCTCCCTGCATGGTGCTCCGAAGGAAATTACACTCCTGAATCCTGAACTGTGGTGAGTGAAATGCATATGTTCATGTGGCTATGCAGTGCTGGTTCTGAGGGCACAAGCTTATGTTAATGCATATTATTTAGGCTGCCCTGTCCGGTGAGATATCCCAGATCCTCACTTTCTGAGATAGAGGGCACCTAAATGTATTTAGGAAGTCTAAACACTATTTCCACTTCACTTGACCCAGAAACAGCCAGCAATGTACAACAGAAACAGTATGTCTGCATTTTGAAGCACAAGCACAAACTAATACCAGGGCTTACCTGTTTTAAGTGTAGGAAGTTACACTGCTTATAATTAGATCTTAAGGGTAAATGCTCTATATTCAACATGCTTCTTTAGTAAATAAATACAGCTGCAAAGTAAGACCTAAAATATCTGTCTCAGCAGAATTTATGATCTGATGTTTCTGTGGTTCTCTTCAATCGTGCACTGGTCCAGACAACAGAGCCACGTTTTGGACCTGCAATGATGCTGTTACCCCCAAAACACCCCAAACATCACTAAAGAACTTACCTTTCAAAGACACATCGAATGACAACCAGGATTAAGGCAAAAGGGATGCTGAGCAGGAGATCACGAGGCTTAGGGTAGTGGATGTCTTCAGACTCCTTCATGTCCTCCCATGTAATTCCTGGGGGGAGCCAGAACTCGTGCTGCCATAGCCATTCATTCAAAGAGTGTGCCATCCTGGAAGGAAAAGAGACCAGAGTACACTGAGGATGCACAGCACACAGCAAACCTGTCAGCACAAGCATGTGAGCCAGAGAAAGGATTACACCCTAGCTGAGGTAGCATCTGGCTATGAAGGCAGGTGTGGAACACCTCAGTGCCCAAGGGACCGATAAACTACTCACAGATTTTTATCAGGTGCTCAGTGATTGCAGATTCCTGGCAAGGAAAAGGAAGGAAAAAAAAAAAAAGAAAGCTAAAATGGGATTAAGTGTCTCAAAATTCAACAGAACACTGGTGTAATCCTCAGCAAGATCTATCAGGAAGTTTTAAGTCTAATGCTGCAACTTCACAGGCAAAACAGAGTCCCTTCTACAGGAATGACAGCTTGGTGAAGATATGCTCCCAGGCTGGCTACCAGCACCCCTCTATATCTACATATCCTTACCTTTTAGTCTTCTCCTCAATATGTACATATCTGTACCATCTAGCCTTTGATCTTTTGTATTTATTTGCTTCTATTTACACACTGCAATTTCACTCTGTGTGTGTGAGCACTCTAATTACTATTATTTTGAGGCTTGCCCTTAAAAAAGGAAGAAGAAAAAAAGAGAAGCTTATCTTCTGCTTTACATGATTGAGGAAAGTATGTCCAATTTCAGTGGTAAGCTGGATTCCCAGTGTATAAAGACCATGACTGAAAGTGTTATTTACATACACTATCAGAGAGTTTAACAGCATAAAAGGCAGCGAAATGGGTGTAATGAAGCATTCAGCATGAAAATATCACTGCTAGATAATTCTAGCTCATTCACAAATATGAGTGGTTTTGCCCTCAAATAGAGGCTGCTCATTCTAACTAGTAACAAAACAGAGAACACAAGTTCTGAATGTGTCAAACAAACTCTGCGTAGGTAAGGAATAAGAGGGAAGGCATGGGAATGAGATGCCCATTGAGATTATTTGAAGAGCACACAGGAAATGCCCTGTTAGGAAACCAACAGAAAAAGCATGTAATTTGAGTGTCAGACCTGATAATCATAAAACATCTGATCCAGAGGAGGACCAAACTCTGGCCCATTTTCTGCAAGAAGTGCATAACTGGTTGAAAATGAATCATAAATTTGACTTTGAAGACATCTTCAATTCGAGAACAGATGCTTTGTTAGCTAAAATGAAGATCAGGCTTATTCCAGAATTTTGCAGAGTCTGATGGATACCATCTGAAGCACAAACTCTCTTCTTGATTTGGACTTTATTATTGGAGAGATCAGCAGGGAGGAACAATGATGTTTAACATGAGCAAGCGTAGAGTCCAGCTCTTGGGGAGGAATACTCACATGCATCTGTACAGGTTAGGGGATGACCTGCTGGAGGCGATCGCTGCACAGCAGGACCTGGGGGTCCTGGTGGACAACAGGTTGGCCATGAGCCAGCAGAAGGCTAAGGGGATCCTGGGATGCAATAAAAAGAGCATGGCCAGAAGGGCAAGGGAGGTGGTTCTTTCCTCTGCTCTGCCCTGGGGAGGCCACATTCAGATTAATGTGTCCAGTTCTGGGCTCCCAAGTTCTAAAAAGACAGGAATCTCTTCAAAGGAGTCCAGTGGAGGGCCACAAAGACGATGAAGGACCAGGAGCATCTCCCATATGAGAAGAAGCCAAGTAACACGGGGCTATTTAGCCTGGGGAAAAGACTAAGGGGGATATCCGATCAATGTTTATAAACGTCTGAAGGCAGGTGGGAGGCTAATGGATGAGGTCAGGCTCTTCTTGGTGGTGCACAAGGAGTAATGGCCCAAAACTTGACTATGGGAAGTTCTGTACTAACACATGAAAGAACTTCTTTATAGCAAGGGTGATGCAGCACAGGAACAGGCTGCCCATATTGCTGGGGAATATCTCTATGGAGATATTCAAGACCCGTCTGGATGCCCACCTGAGCCACCTACTGTAGGGAACTGCTTTAGCAAAGGGTTGGACCAATTGATCTCTTAAGGTCTCTTGCAATCCCTGCAATGCTGTGATTCATCTCAACGTGCCTTTTGATCTCATCATAACAGGGAAGAACTGGACCCCATTGCTTCACATTTGACTCTCATTTTTCCTGAAGTATTCACAGTCAATTCACCATGATGACAAAGCTGAATATGAGAATATTTGACATAAAGTGAATGCAGATTTTCTGAGCATTTAAGATATGCAAAGCAGGAAAACGCTTTTCCCTTTCCAACAAAGGAAAAAAAAAACATACTAAAAATGCATTCTTCTTCATGCATTTCCTCATTTCAGCATGTGATATCTAGATAGACAGCACAGAAATAACTCCTAAAAATCAAGAGCCTGATATACTGTAGAACTGTATACAAAAGTATGACGGCTGCTCCAAAAGTAATGCCTCCTAATTTATGATGTCAACCCACAACACCAGAGGCAGATGTTGGTGGGATGGCAGTAGAGTTTGAACCTTCCCACCCATTAAATTTTGTTGCCGTGTGGCAGATGGCAGCAGAGGGACAGTCTGACAAAATGGAATCTGACATGGAAATGTGCATGAAGCAAAGGAGTGGAACTGAATTCCTCCATGTGGAAAAAAAGGCACCCGCTCTTATTCATGGATGCTTGCTGAATACTTATGGGGACCAACCATTGGATGTGACACAGTGAGGGACAGGAGAGGCATTTCAGCAGTGGCAACAGAGATATGAAAGACAAGCCATGTGCTAGATGGCCATGAAGATTTTGACAAGTACAGCGTGAAGCTCTTGTTCCTTGATGGCAAAAATGCACAGCTAATGGTGGTGACTATTGTCTTGTTTTGTAGCTGAGAATTTGTTCTATCAAATAATGTTATTGTGCCCTTTCATCTCTTTCAGTTTCCAAGGAAATAAATAGGAAGCATTATTTTCACAGCAATCTACTTAGTAACAGTTAAAGCCACAAGAATAATATTCATCCTTGCTCCAGCACCCAACTTCACTAACTCTGAAAAGAAAACCCAATTCTTCACCTGATTCCAGTTTGACAATAATCACAGCATTTTCTTCTTTCTGGTGCAGCTTTTGGGACTCTGGGAACTGCTGTTTTGCTCCCATTTCCAGGCTGTTATTCATTCTTTCTGTTACCCCTTCTATCAGTGCAATGTCTGGATAAAGACCACTGACACATAAAATGAAGATAACATCTGTTTTAAGAGCCTAACAATCAAGATGTAACAGATTTTAAGTCGCCTGCCAAATCTGGCCTGGACTTCCCGGAGAGTTGGGCAGAGAAGAACCCTAGGAAGTTCAACAACAGCAAGTGCAGAGCCCTGCGTCTGGGAGGAATAACTACACGCATCAGTACAAGAAGACCTGGGTGTCCTGGTAACCAAGAGGTGACCACGCACCAGCAGTGCGCTGTGGTGGCCAAGAAGCCAATGGGACCCTGGGGTGCATTGCACAGAGCGTGGCCAGCAGGGCAAGGGAGGTGCTGCTCCCCTCTGCTCTGCTCTGGGGAAGCACAGCTGGAGCACTGCGCCCAGTGCGGGGCTCCTCACTTCAAAAAAGACAGGGAACTGCTGGAGAGAGCGCAGTGGAGGGCTGCAGAGATGGGGGGGCACAGAGCATCTCCTGGTGGGGAAACTGAGAGCCGTGGGGCTGCTTGCCTGGAAAACAGAAGGCTGAGAGGGACCTGATCAGTGCTGACCAATATCTGAAGGATGGGGGTTAAGTGGATGGAGCCAGGCTCTGTTCAGCCATGCCTGGTGACAGAACAAGGGACACTGGGCAAAACTGGAACCCAGGGAGTTTCATCCGAACATGAGGAAGAACTTCTTTACTGTGAGGCTGGCAGAGCCCTGGCACATGCTGCCCACAGAGGTGGTGGGGTCTCCTTCTCTAGAGATATTCCCCAGACGCTTTCCTATGCAGCTGCTGTAGGGAACTGCTTTGGAGAAGCCAGACTGGGGGATCTCCAGAGGTCCCTTCCAGCCCCTCTGGTTCTGAGATTCTGGGATCTTTCAAGTCTCAATAATTCTGGGGCAAAGTGCAACCTAATTTCTCCTACAATGGATGTTTTAAGTTGGGAACATCTGCTACCTGCTGCTATCCCCTTTTCTTCTGCCTTGCCTGTTGTGATTCAGCAAAGGCAACTGAAACCAGAACCATAGCAGAGTGGTGACAGGACTCACACTACATTAAAAAGAGAGAAGTGAGTTGAAGCATACATACTTTCACGCAAGATAAATCCTTTCAGACTACTCAGTAAGCATGCTGTTCATCAGTACAGCTCTGTATGGATCACACAATTGCACTAAACCAAAGAGCCAAGTTTTCAGGATGTCCTCAAGACTCCCAGATTTCTGCACAAAATCATACAGTTTCAGATCAGAAATTGTATATGTAGAAACAAATAAGGTGAGTATGGACTTAGCCAGCAATTAATTCAGTATATTGTCACTGTGAAGCATGGTGATCATTTTCCAAAACAGCTTATGCACTTCAGATAGGTAGCAAATAGCAACCAGAAAAGTAAGGTAACCTAAGCAAGGGGTTTGAACCAAAAACAGCTCTACAAGACATGAAAGACACTGATTTCAAAAGCGTTTGTAAGTCCTCTCAGCTGTTAAAAATCTCAACTGTAGTCAGAAGAAGCAATACATTGGAGAGTTTTTTCACTCTGGTATGAAACTATGAAATTTGAATTGGTCTTCTCATCCTCAACATTCATCTCCATACTTTAGCCTGAGAAGATCTCCAGCTTGCAATTAGATACTGTAACTATAAAGGACACCAAGAATACCAAAGAGAACTACAAGGAGAAATTACACTTTCTTCCTGTCCCAGCTCTTTGGAATACATTTCTTAAGTGCTACTGGGCTGTTCCACAGTGCAGATAACAGGTATGTCAGGGAAAGTTGCTGTAATAGCAATCACACAACCACAAATCCTCCCTCCAGAGTTCCGCATATCTGATAGCAGCATGGGCCTGATGGAGGACAGAAACTAACTGCTAACAGTTCTCTGTGGGGAGCATACAAAATGAGTCTTCCCATTTACTTCGGGGGAATATAGACTCAAAGCACTAAGGAAGTAAACAGCCATTATCTAATCTACTCCCATGTGCAAAACACAGTCGGGATCATCTTCCTGAAAGATTTATTTATCTCTGCAGCTATCTTTACACAGCACAAATATAGAAAAGGATAAAGGATGAAGCAACATATTTCCCTTTTTGCAATTCAGACAGGCTGAGCTCTCAAGCTGAGGCAGCTGGAAAGTTGAAGACAATGGTGTTTCTGAAATGCTCTTTGAGCATCCCCAGAAAAGCATAAACCAGTCCATTTCTTTTTGAAAAGTTCTTTAGGACTCTCAGAACATCCTGGGTAACTTTGTAATAACACTCAGGATGGAGCTCTATCTCTCCAGCTCTGATACAAGAGTCACAAAAAGACAACTTCTTTCACAGAGAAGAGTTCAGCAGGAACAAAGGAAAAAACAGCACTGCAAACACTCCCCTATATGTGACATGCAGCAGAGCAGCGTCCGGATTTCACAGACAGCAAATACCATGCTAGACGCTGAAGGAATAGCAGTAAGTTTGTAGTAAAATACATATGTGAAGATTAAATCCGAAATAGTGAAGTATCACAATTATGCCAAGGGGCATAAAGGAAGGCTCAGGCTGTAACTCAGGCTGTAACTGTGGGAAGGCACCCTACATATACACTGATAAGACTCCGGGAAGTCGACACAAAATGTCCTGAAGCAACTGTCCTGACTGGTGCACTGACATCGCTACATTTTGCCACTCTTGATTTTTTGCTTTTTAACTTGTGATAAACCTCTCCTCTGAGCTGCAGCAAACTGCAGAAATGGCTCTGCTGTGCAGATGGAATGCGCTGCAGCATCTGAGCACTGCAGAGAGCAGCACAACGGGGCTCCATGAAACCTGAGCCGAAGCTTAGTAACACTGCTATGCCTGAACCCCTCAGGGACATAGTTCTGTAGTTTCACTTTCAAAGCAGAACGGTTGGAGAAGCAGCTGGAAAGGTTACTCCTCGCCTCGTAGTTAAAACAGCCAAGCAGGTTTACCCAGACAGCATAACTGTTGCTTACATCTTCAAAGAGTTATTCTGCTGCTTCACCTGCAGAATCTATTCCCAGGCTAAGCATTAATACCCAAGTGCATGATACTCATATAACTTTGCGTATGTGAAATAGGAGTGAGAGAGAGAGAAACAAGTCTTCTTAAAGAACTAGGTAATTACAATGTATAAATAATATAAATGTCCATAATAATAAATACAAAATATGCCAGAGTTTTTAATTTGCTTTTTGACTCATCAGCATTCCCTCCCTCAACCATTTTGCTCGTCTTAATGTCTCCACAGCACTCACTGGGAACACAGATGTGGCAGTGATTCAGGTCTCTGCTGTTGCAATTCTTACCCCACAGCAGAGAACTTCCAACACCTTTCCAAGTTTCAATATGCAACTCACTAATCGCCTTCCTCCTCTCCTCCACATGAGGAAGCGTTTAGATTTAGGAACATCCCAGCCTGCGTTCAGCCACTTTCTGCTTTTTGCTACGACAGGCAACAACCTTCTTACAGAAGGGTACCATACTAGAGGTTTTTGCAGCAATCACTTACATTGAAAACCATTCCTAAACTTCATCCTCGGTGCGTACTAATCTATAATCAAGAATGTGAATGCCATTTGCTTTTGTATCAGCACAGGTTCTTACTGTTCATAGATGAGCAGTACTCTTCTCTCATCCTTCATTTGTCCCAGCTAAACAAGTATGTGACTTCTAATTATCTCCTAACATAATGAGCCACAGCTGAAGAAACAGAAAATCTCTCTTTGCACGTTCTTCCATTCATGGCTACACTGTGAACAAAACTTCTGAGGGAAGCGTCTACCTTTAACATCACCATTTTTAATATAAATGTATGTTATTAGCTCCCACATTCACAACCCTTCCCTTCACCTGATTCCTCTGACTCGGCCTAGGAAGGCCTTCCAGTTCTCCATCACACCACAGGCGGTCCGTTGTCCAAAGATGGATTAGCCGAGTTGTGTGGATAATGCCACAGACAGAAACATCCACAAAGCGCCTCTGGGCCGGGCACAAGTCTGCCAAGCCTAATTAGCGTAAGTGTATCATTATGCTAACTACCTCACTGCCAGAACCAGCTCAGGTATTCCTGCAGCAGACTTCCTGGTGGAGCCAGTTTTCCCAGGATTTAATTAACCACCAGCAGCACAGAAGTGCCACAGGGGAAATTATTAATTAATGTGGAATCACACCCCCATGTGGATGCAGTTACATTGCTTCTGAATTCAAATCGCTTTATGTTTGTTGGTGTTTTCTTTTTGTTGGTGGAGTTTTCTTGTTTTACTTTTGTTTGTTTTTTGTTCTTTTTTTTGCATGAGGCTACAGCTGAAATAACTAAAACCAAAAAATGCATCTCAAATCTTGATAATTTGAGAGTAGATTCAAGAGTGCCCCAAAAAATCATCAATTTTCTGGTTTACTTGTGGCTGTCTTCAGTTGACATAAATACATTTTTTGCCAATTTCCAAATAGAATGTATGGAATTGCAACCCAAAATTCAATCTTGTCTCTTTATCAGATGTTTAAAAGCCCTCTCCTAGCAGGGAGAAATCTCCCTCCCTTCACAGACATGCCTTATTCAGGTCATTGCTTTTTAGCAGTATGTACATCTGTGAGCAGCTGTTTCCAAGAGTGAAGCACAGGAAGAGTAAAACTTCATCAGAAATCTCTAACAAACACCTCAAGACCTCAGTCATTGCAGCCCCTTCCACTGACCCAAACTGATGCGCTACTTTCACAAAAACAAGGTCAAATATCCCACTAGCTTTATGCTGCTGTTGTTGACTATATGTTTTAATTAAAAAAAAATGTCTTGTTACTTTAATACATTAACTATATAATGTATTTTATGAGGGCTGCTCCAAAAGTAGTGCCTCCTATTTCCTCATGTTGGCCCATGACATCAGAGGCAGATGTTGGGGGGACGGCAGTAGAGGTTGAACCTTCCCACCAGTATCCGTTACATTTTGTTGCTGTGTGACAGATGGCAGCAGAGGGGCAGTCTGACAAAATGGGTCTGATGTGCAAGTGCAGATGGAGCAAGGGGGTGGAGCCGAATTCCCTCACGCAGAAAGAATAGCACCCATTGACATTCATTGACACTTGCTGAACGTTTACAGAGACCAACCAGTGGATGCAGCACACCGCGGGGGGTGGCATGCTTCAGCAGCACTGACAGCAACAGAGGTGCAGACTGTTACAAGCACGGCACGCACCTCTTGTTCTCTGCTGGAATGCACAGCTACTGGTGGTCACTACGTTAAGAAACAGAGTTTTGCAGATGAGAACTTGCTGTATCAAATAGCGTTACTGTGCTCCTTGTATCTGTTGTAGTTTCCATGGAAATAAACAGGAGTCATTACTTTTGGAGTGGCACACATACACTTGGTCCAAGACAATTCCTGTTCACTCAGTGCAGCCCAGGCAAGCCAAGAGGTTGGACACCCTAATGGTTAGGTTGTAGAAACAGAGTCCTACTTAAATTTATAAAGGTTCCCTGTTACTTTAAATTCTCAGAGCCACTGTATTCCAGCCCTGCACTTGTCCTTATTTTTTGATTTAAGGTTATCACTGTATGTTATGCACTTGAATCTTTAACTAAGAAATCAATGATTCAGATACTATCTTCATCAGTTCCCTCGCAATAGCTTTCCTAGACAGCTTCTGACCTAATTCATACCTCCCATAATCCTGATGTCTTTCACTGCAGCTAAAACTGCTTGTTAGAATTGTGTGAGTTGCAAGTTCAAACATGAAATGTACTGCAGTTCTCTCACAGAGAAATAAATAATTTTAACAAAGTAAGCTCAGTTTAACATGACAAAGGCTATTTTCTTTGCATGCACTTAACCTTGTCTTCATCTCAGTATCCAGGCTTTTTTGCCCTCTCCAGTCTTTCCTGTAAAAACATTATATTGTGGTCACATTAAGACCACAAACTGGGATTGAGTTGGTGGGATGATTTTCCATCATGTACCATGTATTGTCACTGCGGTAAAATGTACAGATTAAAAAAAAGATCTTTGCCCCCAAATTCTTAAGTTACATGTACCATTATTTTCAGAATGCTAAGACAGAGATTATCCAATTCCAGTCACTTGAAGGGAATGCATTAGCCTTTCCAAATTTCATCCCAGCTTCCATATGCTCATTTCCATCTCCTCATCCCTGGGGATATATCTGCCCTCTGATCTCACCTTATCAATATTTCCTTTGCCTGATATCACTCTCATTCCTTATTTCTGTGTTAGTTTTTCCCCACTTCAATTTTAAGACTTTCTTATCCATCACACAAATTTAACCACAGACAGCCAGTGACTAAGGAACACAGCTGAAATTTATCAGTTAAGAAAAATGCCTTTCTAAGAATGTCCTTTGATAGCAAAAAGCATTCAAACCTTGTAGTAGCACTCCGTTGTCTCTTAGCCTTCAGTCTCTTGGTCTGCCTTCTCCTCATTTTGTCAAAGTCACTTTCCTCAGAAAAACACCACCCTATACACCTCTTTCAACTTCTCCTGGAGGTGTATAGTGGGTCTGCTTACTTTGGCTGTAGCCAATACAGAACCTCCAATCACATGAGTGGCTTCTGGTACTGGATTCTGGATTCTTGGGCACAGACAATTGTTTTCTGCAGCTAGTTCTGCTTTATTTCTCCTCTGTTCCCCAGCTTTCTCATCTTTCTCTCTTGTGATTCTTGTCCTCAAGTTATGGCATAATCTCCACTTCGTTTTTGTGTGAGATAGGACTTTGTCAACCCACTGTCAACCCATTCTAGTGATGAAAAAGAATCTTTTTCCATTCTGTATTTTCAGCACTAAGTTCTCCCAGCCTCACCCTCCTCACCCAGACTTTGTTCTCCACATCCTGTCCTCTGGAAGCTGGCTGTAAACTTGAAATGATTTATACAGCATTGCCTCTCCACCAGTGACTGCTTATCCTCAGCTTCCTGGCTTCCAGATGTTATCACTTTATTCTACCAGTCGATATTTCCTACCAAGTCATCTCATACAATAATAAATTCATTTTGCAATTCATCATTTTCAATGGAATGTGACTATTTGTTTACTTCCACTACTAGTCCAGCAGAAGCTTGATTCTTCACTCCTAGTTTTAAAAGCAGAATCACAAAGTTTGCCTCTGCAACCAGGAAAACATCTCTTTTCAGCCCACAGAGCTGGGTTGTGCTGCTTTCCTACCTAGACTTCCCAGTTATTCACCAACTTCAGCTCTGTCCCATGCTTCAGCATGGGCTGAGCATGGGCTACTCTGTTCAAAAGAGAAAAGTTTCTTTAATATCCACTATCCCAGAAAAAGCATAAACCCCCCCCCCAAAAAATGCTGGAAGCTACAAATCAAAGCCTAGCAAAACGACAAACTTGATTAACTAGATCTTCAAGGAACAACTCTTCCTTACCCAGCATAAGTTACTCCATAACTTCCATACCTTGTGGTCTGCTCACCACCTTCTTGGCTGCTGCTCTGACTGCTGACTGCTCGACTCCCAGGTAGACTGCCAGGTCGACAGCACAGCATTCAGGTTGCCATCAGACAGGCACGTCAGAATGCAAATTACACAGCTGTTCATCCCTTCCTGAGGGGGATGGGTATGATCCTTTGATTTTACTCAGTAAAAAAATAGTGCTAGTTTTTATTGCACTAGTGTAAAACAAGGCCAAAAAAGGCAGTAAGTACCTCTGGTTTCTCCATGTCTTTGGTAAGGAGTGCTTAGAATAGTGGGTTTACATTTTTCTGAGCCTTCCATTTGCTTGCAGAAGCCCTTCACATCCCTCACTCAAGCTCAGCTTTTGCTTTCTCAATTCTTGCGAGCTTAGACAATACTTCTCTATTCCTCCTGCCCAGCCAGCCACATTTCCACCTTTTTCATACTTCCATTCTGTGTTTGAGATCCATCAAAATTTCATGTTTACCCCTTCTTGTCATCCTTGTAAGCACATTTAGAAATAGAAATATCACGGCTGTTCTCCTCCTTCAGACCCTTAAAGAAGCTTCTCTATTAAGGCTGAAGAAACTTGGGTTAAACCACAGCAGCAAATCTCAGAAACAAAGTGCTATCTCATCTGAAAAACAGCAGACAAAAGCTGAAGATCTTCAGATTCCTATGCCTCTATTATGAAATGAAATGTTCCTTTTGACCATGAGGTAGCAAACTTTGAACAAGAATATCATATTCTACCATCACTGTGTCAAAGACTACAAACCATACTCCTGCTATGTAGTAAGAACACCAGACACTGCTAGCAGCCAGGTAAGCCGATGGAGGCATCCCAAGAACCAGCTAGAATGTCCCCTCAAAGTACAGAGGCATGTATTATCACCTCTGCGTTCCTTGAAAGCTTATAAATGTAAGATGCAAGGAGGAGGAACATATAAAATCAGGTCAGCTACTTAGCAATTTCTTTATTATTATTTCTAACGCCTGTCATTTCCTCCAGCCTCTCTGCAGATTGATTGACCTGAGGAAGAAAACCAAGTCATTGGGTTCAGGCGACAGTCAGACCACATAAAGAAATCAAAAGGAAGCTTACTTCAACTTTAAGTGCTCATCTCCTTTCTCTCAATTCATCAATACCAAACAGAGCTAGGCAAAGCAAATCTTAGTAAGACCTTTTCCTTTAAACTGAGTCAGGAGACTGTGAATAACTGCCAAAAAGCCTTCTAAACAGAAATGCTATGTATCCCCAAAGACTGTACAAACAAGCAGAGATTTTGGAGGGAGAAAGGAAGAAAAAAGGAATCACACACTGTGAGAATCCACACTGAATAAGGCTGAAAACTTTAACCATGAAAAACTATTATTACAGGAAATTCTCAAAAAAAAACCCAAATCTTCCAAGGGAAAGTTCTGGCCTTCTAAGCTGAGGTCCAGCACATGGAGGCTCAGATGCAGGAGAAACAGGAACTACATTTCCATATCTTTCATATGTACCCCTGACATCTTTTCCACTGATTTTTCAACTGATTATCAATATTCCTGTTTCTGGACCTCAAAATGTTTAATTCTAACTATTAAGGTGAAAACCTGTGAAAAATAAGTAGTGGAGAGTAGGTTCAAATTTCCAAGTCTTAGGCCATACTTTAATCACATCTTCAAACTTTTTGATGCAATCATAAACGCTAGGAAATGCTCTTGCTGTATAAACCGAAATTATAATACCATTTCCAAGTGAGGAAGAGAAAGGCAGAATTAAAATACCATGCAACTTTCAATAAAGTCTTTTTCACATAAGCTCACGTAACGGCACAGTGCTTGTCCAACGTGTCACCTGATTTTCAGCCCACTCAAAGCATAAACATGCCTTATTAGTCACATGGTTCAGGTTTGACGGCCCTTTGTAGTTTCTCCTCAGGAATCAGCCTTGGCTAGGCTTTCTGCTCTGTTCCATGAGGTCCCACTGAACTCCCAAACCGCTAATCTTAGGTCAAAATGAGAGAATCTGTTGTGATAAATAAGAAAATGGAAAGACAAAGGAACAAAGCTAAAACACCAGAGTGGAATTGGATCATCTTGAATGCCAAAATAAACTAGAAAGGAGCTTATCAATCATTCCACACAAAATGAGTTTGTTTGCATGAGGCTGAAGGAAGCCTCATTACATAACAGCTTGGCACACCTACGGGTGCAGATCATGGCTTTTCACACAATCCCCACTCTCCTCCTTCATGCAGGGAACACACAGGCTTTAATTACTTTCTACCAGCTGGCTCTGAATTTCAGTATCAACAGTTCCATCAGTTTCCCAGGTTATTTGTTCCCACAAACTCCCAGGCAGCTTCAAAGCCCAAGAGAGAAAAAATGAAACATTAATTACTCTAAAATTAAGATTTTTTAAATGATAAGCTTTTAATACATTTTTATTATTATCATTCTTTAATTTCAAAACACAAAACTTACAATTTTATCTGAGATCAACGCCTACATTCCCAGTGATCACTCTGTGACCACTTCTTAATCGGTAATGCAATCTAACATGTGATAATGCTTATTAAAAATATGTATATGTATTTCAGTATCTATCAGTGCACCAACAATTCAAATGTAGAATGTAAAACTCTCAAATTCTTTCAACAGCGATTCTCCCTCTTCATTCTTCTTTTTAGAAAAGTACCCAATATCACGAGAACCTGCACCCCTGTGCTTTACCTCCTACATCAAAACACCATCACGGGCCAGTCAATTATTTACCACATTACTTCACGTTGCAGCTGCTCCGCACCATGCATCCATGCATTCCAGCTTTCTGAATGTGATGCACGATGGGATCATTTCCATGAGAAATCCCAACAAATGCACACAGAGATTCCTTACACTATTCAGCCTAGGTGGCCTTCTGTCTGTTATTAACAGTTCCTCCATAAGCAACAGCTTCTGCCTCTCTCTATTGAGTACTCCCTGTACCACACTGCAGACATGACGGGACTGTGATAGATGACACAGATGCCACATTTCTTCTATTCTGCATTCGCTCTACAATAAATACATGGATCTGCCTATAGCCATATCTGCCCTGTAGCCATCAGTTCAGCCCTGCCTGCGCCGGGACAATCACACCTGTACCGGATACAGAGCCTGAATGAGCCAACGGAGCCAAGGCCAGAGTGACAGCCACAGACATTGTGGCCTCACTGCACAAAGCAAACGTCTTCGGCTGCACTGCTGGCTCAGAGCACTGCCAGCTGAGCTCAGGGTTTATTTTTAAAATACAGATCCTCAGGGTCATTTTCTCCTTTCTTCAGTTCACCACAAATCGATGTCGTCACTGGGGGAAAACAACCTTACAAGAAGAATCCTGTAACAACCACTATTTCAGGAATTCTGAATTTATGGTTTCACTTCAGTGTTATTTCCAAATAGATAAAATCTTCTGGTCTTTTCTTTGAAAATATCAAACGTTCTCTGACATATCTTTCAGATCCCCCAGAATTAGTTGATCATTTACATACATACAAAGGCAGATGGACAATAAGGAAGGAGTTGCCCCAGAAAGCTCAGGCAGTACCCCCAGTGGGTAAAAACATTACCAAAACACAACCTGAGCAGAGCCTGTTTCCCTCCTTCAAGATTCTTATACCTTGTTTTGATGCAGAGCCCTGGCACTCGTTCTGCTGGAAGGCACATGCCATACTCGTGTCTGCTGCCATCTGCACAATAACCTCATAAACATCTGAAGAGCCTTTTGATTTTTGGAACTGACTTTTAAAGTAAAGAAACTCATAACCAGCTTCAAAAAAACCTAAATCTTTAGACTAATGGGATTACCACAGTTGATATTCTTAGACCATATTTTCTATGTTTTCAAACTAAGTCTACTCTTGCATTAACTAAAACCAAAGCATATTTTTAAAAGGAATGGAGAACATATATTGGGTCCTCAACACAGTATGCAATTATGATCAAACCATGCCAAGGTGTGCTCTGCAGCAAACACAAATACCTACAGAAATCAGCCTCAACAGAACAAACAGCCCTTAGTCTGTTTTCAAATCTGGGAAGAACAGATTCATTTCTCTTTAGCTTGAAGACCGTACCATGAAATGCCAGTGGAATTAAATATCAAATTTTGATGCAGACATCCTAAAGGCTAATTTATGCATACAACAGGGACCCACAATGAAACGAAAGCCTTTACCTCAAAGACAACAGAAGTTGAGGATATGGAACAAGGGCACTGGCATGAGGACCAGGGAGCGTAGTTCTGTCTTCCTCTTCAGAAAGTAGTGATGTGCTGGTGGAGCACACTGGGTTGCACAGCTTAGCCCTTCAATGGCAGCCTTGCAACAGACATCAGCCTAGGTAGGTAACAGCTCCTGGAACTGTCTGGTGCTGCGTAATGAAACAAGACTGCACTGCCTATGCTTTATCTCCTGCTGGGCAAGGATGCAGTGCCCTGGCCCTTGGCAGTGTTTTCTATACACTTGTTCATCAGATGTTCTCCAGATCCAGAGACAGAGCTATCTGGAACTTCTACAACACAGCCTGCAGTGCACTGCATTGCAATGCAAATAGCAGCATAAATTCTACACCTGTGATATGTTACACTACAGATGTGTATGCAATAATTAATGCATTAATTCTGTTTACTATTAAGAAATAATTATATAATCTATTTTTAAGTAAGTTCTTGTATCAGATAACAACCTCTGCTTTCCTCTTTGCCCTCAGGTGAACATACATGTGTTCTTGCTACAGCAAAGAAAGTTGGAATGGACATCAGCAGTGCAAGCAGAAGATAAGACACAGACCACAATAAACCATCCTGACACTGGAAATCTCATTACAATTTTGTTCTTATCAACAGGCTCCATTTTCACAACTGAAGCAGAGTCAGCTCAAAACTGCTCTCCCTTGTTTACATTGGATTTTAGTGTGAACCTGTTATGACACAGAAACATTTGGATGCACTCAAAGCGTTCAAATTAAAAAAGAACAAAAAACATCTATCTATCTAGAATTATGCACTCAGTTTTCAGTATTTCAGAGAACAAACATGCCAGTTAGAGCCCCTAGTACAGAAAATCAAGATGGACTATTTCTTTTGACTTACAAACGTTATTCCTTTGAAATTCTATATTCTCCCCTCTTCTAACTTCGCTTTCACCTGAATAAAGACTGAAACACAGGCAACTACAGTGAGGGAGGAAGCAGATATTTCCTTTGCAATTCTCTTAATGATTCTTTCAATTCTACAGCTAACTCAAGAGAGGGGAGGAGTGTGGGTCTCTTCTCCCGGGCAGCAAGAGATGGAACAAGAGGAAACAGCCTTGATTTGCACCAGGGGAGCTTTAGGTTGTATATCAGGAAAAAAAACTTTTTCTGAAGGGGTTGTGAAGCAGCTTTCCAGGGAAGTACACAGGTCACTTCAAAAGCAATGCCTCCTGTTTATTTCCACAGAAAATAAAGCAGCTACAAAGAACACAACCACACAATTGATAAAGCACGTTCTCAGCTACAAAAGCACTATTTTTCAACACAGTCACCACATTACCTATGCATTTTCACCAGTGATGAACAAGCTTGCATGCTGCACTTATAAAAATCTGCACAAGTGGAGGTGACCCACTGTTTCACAACTGCTATGATGGTGACATTGCTAGGAAAATATTGCCCAAGCAGTCCAACTTCTACTGCGCTCATATCAACTGTTTGGTTTCCATCCACGTTCAGCAAGTGTCAACAAATGTCAATGGGTGCTATTTTTTCCACATGGAGGAATGCAAGTTCACACCTTTGCTTCATCTGCACTTCCACATCAGACCCATCCTGTCAGACTGCCCCTCTGCTGCCATCTGTCACACAGCAAAAAAACGTAACAGGATATTGGTTGGAAGGTTCAACCTCTACTGCCATCCCACCAACATCTGCCTCTGACACCGTGGGCCAGCATAATTATAAATATAGGAGGCATTACTTTTGGAGCAGCCTTCATAGTTCAGTCACCATTCCTGGAGGTATTTAAAACACACGGAGATGCAGTGCTCATGAACGTGGCTTAGTGGTAGACCTGGCAGTGCTGGGTTAAGGGATGGACCTGATGATCTTTGAGCTCTTTTCCAACCTATATGATTCTTCGATTTTAATGGGTGGAGAGATCCACCAGCCTTGAAATGAAACTGCTGCTCTTTCCAGAGTGAATGGACTCCCCTGCTGTCTCTGGTTTTGGTAACATACAGACAGGGTAAACCAATAATGCCAACTCACCTGGGCTCCGACCTCCACCCATCCCTGAGCAGCACACCCACTTCAGTGCCACATCTCTGTACACAGCACAGACGCTCGAGAGGACACATGGGCAGTAAGGCTGGGAAAATCATTTCAGTTAGAATTCTTATTCTTTATGCTTGGGGTAATTTCACCTCGTACCAGTTCATCTGTGCTCTTCACTACCTAGCTTCAAAATCATTTGTTCTGATGAAGCAAGAGGTAGGGAAGACAAGCACAAGTGGCCTGGCAGGGTAGAAGAGTTCATTTCTCTCTACAGGAATGCAGCTCAAGCTGCTGCAGAAAACACCTCCCCTGAACTCCAAACCTTCAACTGTTACACCATACCTGGAAATTTCTAGATTCATGTCATCAAGTCCTTATTGACCTATGGAAGAGGAATCTGCAACACAAAAAAGAAAAACAAATCATAAGTATTTTACATACATGGCCCAAAGTAAATTCAACTAACTTGCATGGACCTTCAGCTTCTCAACACACAAAATGCTCTGTGTTTCTCCTGGATTTCTAATAGAAGTGAGTGGGAAGCCGATCTTTGATCTGAAAGAAACATATACAGTACATGATAGCATCAAAGATGCATTTTAGAGAGAAGATGAAGAACCTGTCTAAATTCAAGAGCCAGAAAGTAGATTTATTTCAAAAAGCTTTGCATGGATATTGCAAGATATTGCAAGAAATCTGAGTGCTTTAGAAACTGGAGTTATAATGTAGAATAAACATTTAGAAAACACTGCCAGTTTTCTTGTCTTCAGATACTATTTTGTTTTTATAAGAACTTCTCACCATCAAATATACAAAAAAGGTGTAGTCTTTATATGCAGAAGCTTCTCTGAAATCAGTTCTTCCAAAGCTTTGTAAATGATTAGAAACAAAAAAAGAAAACAGCACAATTAACAGAATTAGTAAGAAAAATGATACACTTGTCAAAGGAATTAAGAATGCATCTTCCTCTTTGAACTGCTGCCTTGAGGCAAATCTCAACGCGACATCTACATCCAGGAGAACAGCTCTTAACCAGAGGTGGAATTATCCTCATGACATGGACGCTGTTTATTACTTTTTGCTCATTCTAGAAAGTGATTTTTAGGTGAAGATCCAGGTAAAACTTGTTTGAAGACTGACATACTAACATTCACTAAGGTCTTCAAGTTTCTAGACACTCAGGCTTCTGCTCTAGCACTGCTGACTGTCTTCACTTCTACTTGCAAAGTAGTACTACTAAAAACTTGGGGCCTGAGGATTCAGAAACTTTTCAGAAACCTTTAGACAATGATCAGACTTGCATCAGCTATTTTTCCAACAAAACACCCTTTGATCTCTCTTGAAGGCATCTGTTAATGTGCTGTTACCAACACCAAAGGAGCTGTAAAAAAGAAAGTAGTTCCCCACCTGTATGGCAATGAGAGCTGTCAAAATATCCTGCTACAGATCACAGTTTATTTTCAGGTCTTCCTTTCATATTACAAGTGCTCTCAAATCCATGATACTGTAGATCAACATGTGAACCACTAATGACTGACAGGTGAAGCCCCAGTGACTGGAAAAGTAAAAAAATCACTCCTATTTTAAAAGCGTTAGAAGGGAAGACCTCAGGAATTACAAAACAGTCAGCCCCACCTCTGTGCCTGAGAAAACCATGGAACAGATCCTCCTGGAAGCTATATTAAGGCAAGTGGAAAACAAGGGAGGTGATTTGAGACAGCCAGCACAGCTTCACCAAGGGTAAATCAGGTCTGACCAATCTGGTGGCCTTCTACGATGGAGTGAATGCATCACTGGACAAGGGAAGAGTGACAAATGTCATCTACTTGAAGTTCTGTAAGGCCTTTAACGTGGCCCCACACAACATCCTTGTCTCTGAATAGAGAGAGGTGGATTTGAAGGGTGGACTGTTCAGTGCATAAGGAATTGGCTGGATAGCTGCAGCCAAGGAGTTGTGGTCAATGGCTTGATAGCTGGGTGGAGATCAGAGATAAGTGATGTCCCATAGTGGCCCCAGTAGTTTAATATCTTCATTAACAACACAGAAGTGGGAGCGAGCACACCCTCAGCGAGTCTGAGGATGACACCAACCTGAACGGTGCAGCCAAAATACCATCCAGGAGAAATGCCACCCAGAGGGAACTTGACAGGCTTAAGAAGTGGGTTCACGTGAACCTCATAAAGATCAATGATGCCAAGTGCAATGATGCCACCTGGGTTGGGGCAATCTCATACATCAGCACAGACATGGGGATGGATGGAGAGAAGCCCTGTGGAGCAGGACTTCAGGATCCTGGTGGATGAAAAGCTGGATGCGAGGCAGCAGTGTGTTCTTGCGGCCCAGAATGCCAACAGCATCTTTTTACAATGGCATGTAGTGACAGGAGAAGAGGCAATGGTTTCAAACCGAAAGAGTGAATTTAGATTAGATACAAGGAAGAAATTTTTCATAATGAGGGTGGTGAGGCACTGGAACAGGTTGTCTGAAGAAGCTGTGGAATAGCATTTTGTAAGTGCTCAGTGCCAGGTTGGACATGGCCCTGCTCCAGCCAAAGAAGCCATGGCAGGGTGGTTGGACTCGACGATGCCTAAAGGCCTCCTCCAACTCAAACCACTTATGAGTTCATAAACACAAAAACAACTCAAGTTATAATAACAGGGATATCTATCTCAAAGGGCAGAAAACTATCAGATTTCTGACATCTTTTTCTCTCTTGGCCCCATTTGGGCCTATGAATATAATAAAAAAGTCCAAATCAGTTGTCATTCAGAAGAACTCCTGATTGCAGGAATGACTGACAAATTAAGTCCCATGCTTACTAGGTCTATAAAAGCCAGGTTACTTTTGTGATATTGGCTCTTCAGAGCTTGCTCCTTCTTTAGGCCAAACATTACTTAAGTTCTGCATTCAAAAGGTTGTCAGAACACTACAGAATAAAAATGATTAAATTATTTTAAGTGATTAAAAATGATAAAAATTATTCTGGTTAGAACCAGAATAAAAATGCCTTCAATCAAGTTGGTCACCACATGGGGAGAAAAAGAAATTCCTCAAGTCGAGGAGAAGGGAGCTTTAAAAGATGCTTTCCTCAGCTCTATTTCTGCAAGAAAAGTGAGTAATAAACTGAAATGTTAAGTCTCCGATGATGATATCAAGGGTGATATCACAAGGACACAGCCACTGAGCTTCTGATTTCAGACATGTTATGAAGCATCCCCAGGTAAACTTGGGAAGAAAGAGTGAATAGCTTAGATATCCCTAAGCACCACCATTCATCTTTATTTCTACATGTGTTAGAGTCTCCTTAGACACTCTAAAAAGTAACAGAAAGGGCACCCACCCGGAAGAAACATTTTTATTTTGCTTAGAGCTAAAATATAGCAATAGTTTCTGCCAGTGATCATGCAGTTTGTATAGCAGGAACCCAATCCTTGACTTAAGTAAATAGAAAAGCAGAGTCCCTTTGAATTACCAGACTGACAGACTGCAAAATAAGCCTAGTTTCTGTGGGCTCAGGAGATTATAATGCAATAATATAATAACCATTTTTCACTGTATATATTGCTCTCCTTTCCTGCCTGGAAACAACAATCAAACAGAGAAATCCCTCTCCTCTACCTCCTCAATTCTAACACATGAAGGGAATGAGATTAATAAAATTAACATTTCATACAAATTTCACAAGTTTGTAACAGTTTATAATCCAGAACAAGCATTCCTCAACAAGTTGTCTTAACTCCAGACAGTGAGAAATTCTGGCTTAATATCAGGTGCACGGTTCAATTTTGCCAGCTTCTTTACTGGCATGAGCACCTGACCGCCTGTTCTGTCTGTAATCTTCCAGCACACAGCCTTGGGTTAACAATACAAAAGCTTTTTTCTTTTTTTTCTTTTTTTTCTTTTTTTTCTTTTTTTTCTTTTTTTTTAGCAGAAATGGAGAAAAGGCTCCTCTGTGATGGCAAGGCTCTGTAACTCTCCTGAATACCTCGATAAACCTGAGCTTGCAGGCAGATGAGTCATCAGCACATTTTCACATCTTGCAGTTGTCCCTGGTCAGTCAGAGGCAGCCCGACTCCTCCGGAGGGCCGAAGTCCCACATTTGTCCCCTCCAACAGATCTTCAATTTGACTTTCGCACAACTTACAAATACAACCTCACCATCAACTTGCAAAATGAGAACGGCTTGCCTTCAGCTGCAGATCAGTAGCGTAAGCAACCTCAGCAAACATTTTCAAACCTCGCTAGCTAAAATTCAGAAGCCTAAACTCATATTATTCATCAATGCCCAATCTGGAAACATTCACCTCACGCTCTGACACCCAATTTTTCTCTCATTCAACCGCCAGTGCCTCTAAAATCCACTGCTTCAAATGATTCCAGAAGTGGAAGCTGCAATATAGCGCCTCCTCTTTTTCGGGAGCAGCTGTCGTTGCTCGCAAGAAAAGAAAATGCTTCTTTAATTCCACCGCTCTTCCACGCGAAGCGCTCGGAGCGCAGACGCCCAGACGCCCACCCGAAGGGCTTTTGCGACCTTCCTCACCGCGAACAGCTCGACGCCACCCCTCCCCTCTGTTCTGATCTCATTCTGCCTCGCTGCGCTCCGACAGCGAGCAAAGAACTCTCCCCGTGCAGAAGAGCGGTGTGGCGGATCGCCCTTTTCCTCCGGACCGCCAGCCAGGCCGACCGGCCCCGCTCTACGGCGCGGCAGCAGGTGGGACGCGGATCCGCCCGGCCGCTGCACAGCACGGCCCGGCGGTGCCCCGCGCCGCTCCCGCAGCCCCTCCGCGGTCACCGCCTCCCCTCCCCGCAGCCTCCGCCCTCCGCTCCCCGACCTCGATGACTCCGCGCAGCCCCCGGCCCGCCGCCTCCCCGCGCTGGCCCGTTCCGTCCCCGCCAGCGCTCGCTCCCTCTCCCCGCTCCCTCACCTCCGCCTCCCCCGGGCCGCTGCCTCGCTCTCCTCTCCCCCGGGGGCGGCGCTGACCCGGTCTCTCCGGAGACCCGCTCGGCGTCCGGGCCGTGCGCGCCCCGGGCGTGAGGAGGAGGCGGTGTCCGCGGGGCGGGGCCGGGAGGACCGTGCGGTTGAGGAAGGGTCGCCCGCAGACTGTAGGGCTTTAGTGGCCGCTGGGGGCGGGGGAGGCGTCGCTGCGGCCTTCTGGTGCCCAAAAGGAGCGCAGGAACAGGAGGGAGAGCTACTTTTTATGCTTATAGTGATAGGCCAAGGGGGAATGGGTTCTGAACAAAAGGAGGGGAGATTTAGGTCAGGTGCGGGGAAGAAATTTTTCACTCTGAGGGCAGCGAGGCCCCGGCACTGCCCGCAGCTGCCCCAGGTCGTGGATGGGCCCTGGACAGGCTGAGCTGGGGGCACCCAGCCCATGGCACAAGTGGGGCTGGGGGGGATGTGAGGTCCCTTCCAATTAAAACCATTCAGTGATTCTATGAAGAGGGTTTGAGGGCACCAACAAGCGAGGACAGACTGCTTCTAGTGACCCTGCAATCTGAGCTTTACCAGGAGTGATGTGCTCAGGAGGCTGAGGGCTCTAATAGGAAGGCTCATGTGTTACAATAATTGATGGAGATGTGGTCTTTTTGCCTTACCCAGAGTGCATTGGTATTTCCAGGACAAATCATACGGATATCAGAGAACCATTAAGGTTGCAAAAGATCACCAAGATCATCTAGTCCAACCATCATCATCATGCCCACTAAAGCCTAATTGACCCTAGGTGCCTTTTCTTGAACATCTTTGTGGTTGTGATTCCATCACCTCCCTGGGCAGCCTGTTCCCAATGCCTGACCCTTCTTTCCAATAAGTTTTTCCTAATAAGAGAAGCGGGAGTCAGCTGGAAGGGACAACTGTGCTAGGACGTGTATAGAATGGTGTATGTGCCATGGCAGCCCTAATAACAGAATGGCATACCACAGGAACAAAGACACCAGAGACCTTATATTCTCTGTCATTGTATGACAGTGTTTGCATGGTGCCATTTATCGCTGGCAAACTGAAAATGTAAGGCTAATGAATTAGACTGTTAGTTTATATGCAGTTTTCATGAGTTTGAATGAAAAAATGTAGGTGCAGTTGGAATCTTCATCCTGAGACTCTTGCTTCCCGATCTTGCCAACAGTGAGGGTGGTTAGTTGAACCCAGTATTTTCTTCACAAATGCAGAAAAAAAGGAGGAGTGAGGTCTCCCAGCAAACTGCAGCTGCCCTTGATGTGGAGAACCAATGATTTGGGTACTACATGTTATTTCAGCTTCTTGATGGGACAAGTCAAAACAAAGAGGAAACGCTGAGACAGTGGACTACAGCTTTGGAATCACTGCAATACAGCTGTGTAGATTTTAAGGCCAGAAAAAAAAAAAAAAAAAAAAAAAGGCAAGAGTCATCTATTCTGTCTTCTGCATTACATAGGCCAAAAAAAATTCCACCCCATCATTCTTGCTTTCAAGTCTAGGGAATACAGATCATGTGTACTGTTGTTTGCCAGTGTGCTGTAATGCATTCTAGGAGCACTTAAGACTGTTCCCTCATCTTACTAAAACGCTTTCCATCAGCTCGTTATTTCCAGGCTTTTCTGAAGCTGTAGCCAGGATGGATATGATAAGCGTTGTTATAAATACCTGTCTTGATAGCAATGTTAACAATTTGAAAACAAATATAATCACTTCTTACAGTTTTCTCTCTTACATATTATATTTCACATGCTCAGTTCCAGTGAAGCAAGATAGAATCATGCTTGTAACAGACTGATGGCTTGAAAATAGTTTGCTGTAGTAACTGGGTTGCCATTAATGCTTTAGCATCTGGGCAAACAAACTGGTGAATATTTACACGAAGAGTTCCAGCCCTAAAGTTACAATAAATTTAGGAATCTTTGGCTCTATCATACTCCCTTGGCAGAACGTGCATTAATATTCCTGTAGCTGATTGTCTAAACCCAGTTTAATACAGTGCTCAGCCTGCAGTGTCTGTATTTATAAATCCAGCTTCTCTGAATCTGATCCAAAGCCCACTGACATCAGTGAAAAACTCCCAGTGACTTTGAACGGATATGAACTGGGCCTTCCATGAGTATAAATCTGCTCATTTCAGTGTAATGCAGAGGGTGAAACAAAAGCATCTAAGACTGCTGGAGCAAAAGAAGGGGCTTTGCCCAGTCTGTTCCCCCCTCCACAGCCACCCGTCCCCCCCCAGATAGTGCTGACTTCCTCAGTTTGGAGGTGTAATATGAGTCATACTATCAGGAGCAGCAGTTTCTGCATAATCACAGCAATGACCAGCATAGAAGCAGCAAAGCACATCGCAAACCTGAACATTTCCATGCAGCAGAGCAATTCAGGACACAAAACCTCGTTGAGTAGCCTTGACCAGGAGCACAGAGACATGACCTGTGCTTGTCTTGTTGTTTATATAAATCACAGTGACTTTGAACTGTGGCTAGGAGTGCTTCTCATTCTGATGGAAGAGAGTGGTTCCTTAAAGCATTAAAAGGTGTCAGTTGTTTTAGGGGGATGTATGTTGATACATCCAAAGGGGTCTAATGCAAGGAAGCATACACCATCCCTAAATATCAGATGTCTTTGAGTTGTTTCATGAAACAATTAGGGTTTGAGGTACTTAAAAATAGCTCTAGAACATAGGCTGCTGAACTCATTTCAGGTTATTATATTACTCTATATCTGTGAGCTAAAAACAACAACTCGTGTTGTTAGAAAGTAGTCACCCACCAGCCGCTCAGTGTGGACAATACTGTGTTCAGATCTCCCAAAAATCCTCTAGTTACAGCCCATGAAAGAGTCATCCTCTGAAATGCTTTTCAACACGTTCTCCTAAGGCTCTGACAGGCTGAAGGTCACTTTGCCTGCAATCTCTGGTTATGATGTGCAGGAAGACTCGAATGTGTCTGTGTCAGAGTGCACAGCACCCTCATGTGGAAAGCCAAAGCACATGCACACCCATCTCTTGGTATGACCAAACTCCATTTATACGCGTATGAATGGATTATGGCATGGAAAATAGCGTGGCAATAAATAAAGTAACTGTTGCAAATTACATGCTGCCTAAATGGCATACTACAGAGTGGAGCACTGGGCATTACTGCGGGGGAAATAACTGAAAGGCACAATTAGGTTTTGATGGTTTGTGACTGGTGGCATAGGAGGTTATGTGGGCTGGGTTCCTCCCTTTTTCCAGCAGATTTATGTAGGAGAAAGTAATAAAATAATACAGATCAAGGAACAGAGAATGGCCAACAGCAAACAAGGGAGGCTGAAAGAGATAAGACAGCAGTTCCAAGCAAGGAGGAAATTGGCTGTGTGCTTAATTTGGGACAATAAAGTTTGTGTTTGTTCTCAGGATTTGTAAATGCATTTATCTATCTTCCATACAAAGTGCAGATGTGCTCTTTGTAGCAGTGACTGAGGCACCAAAGGAAAGCACCTTCCTTTCTGAACCATGCACTTGCTCACTGTTGCCCATCACCTCACCTCCCTGTGTACGGGCTGGATTCTGGGATGCATGACAAGAAACCTTGATGAGAAAAATCCTAGAAATCCTCCCTGCACTGGTTTTCAGGGGATTTAGAAACAGGAATATCTGCTTGTGTAGGTGAAAGAAAGGTGCAGAAGATCTGCTGGTACAGAGGCACCTGTGGATACCCACAGCAGCACAGCTCCAGATGCATGAGGACTTGCTAGTGTGAGCTGTGCTGTGAGAGTTCGGAATGGCCGCAGAGCAATGCTCTCCAATACCATTGTTCTGGCAGCTGATCATGCATTTATCTTTCCAATAATAAAGCTTCACTTTTGCCAAAACTCAAACACAGAATGGATCGTGTGCTTTTTGTTAGTGACTCTGTGATGAGCCAAATGCCAGCCTTTTCTTGCTGTTAAATTGCCTCTCTCACTTTGATTTCATATGCACAAATGCAGACAGGGCTGTGCTTCCTCACCTCACAGAGTAACAAGTTACGTAAACAGGGTCCACTTCCACTTTTTAGTGACTCCCAAATGCTCTAATAGAAGTGCCATAATCTTCTGCAATGATCCCAAACATTGCAGCTCGCAGTGATGTTAGACTGTTTTGGAACAAAACTGAACTCTTTTGCCCTTGATTACTTTTCAGTCTGTTTACCTCTGCACATTCCAGTGACCTTTTCAGACCTCAGAGGGAGGTTGTTTCAGCAGTTCAAGTGTTGATAATGTTTGCAGTGCTGTGGTAGTCAGGGAGAGTGGCAGTGAGAGGTGACCCGAGGTGTGAAACGCTGCTTGCACACTGGGGGACCGGCTCAGATGGACACATGTATGAGTGCACATACAGTCCCGTGCAGTTCAACGGCAAATGAAACTGACCTGTTTCAGTGAGTTATAAACCTGCACCAAACTTCATGGTCTTCATATTTTCCTTGCACCAACACTGGCATTGATGCAGAGGCATGCTAAGCCAGCTCAAGGACATGATGTCACTGAAAATTAAAAAAAAAAAAAAAGATTTTCTACTCACACAGTCTTAATTTAACAAAGAAATCCAAGCCCTGATGGTGTTCCAGTGTACATACCCAATTTTTGCCGCCTATCAGCTGCAGCAAGTAGGGGTAGAAGGGAAACTATAATCAAAAGTACCAGCAGAGAAATCTGACAGGTGTCCACATTAACTGCCAAGCAGAATGAAGCAGCAGTGAGCTGGAAACAACTCTGATGCCAAGATGGTGCAAACAAGATCTATTACTTATCTGCACCTCGTTCCTTTAGCTGCATTTATTGTCAGCCACTTTAAAAAACAAACCAAAAAACATATGCTTGTGGCAATTTGGATATAAAGCAAGTATTTCTGTCCTGTTGCATTCTTTATGGTCACTGTAGTGTGCCTGGTACAAACATTTCATTGAGCAGCTCCAGGAATATTGGCAACATTTCTTTTTAAAAGTACCTTATGTTCATCTTTCTATGAGCATCACAACATGCTCAATCTTGTTCTTGAGGATAAATCCTACATATTTCTGCTCTCCAAGACTGCAAAGACAATGGCGTGGGTCCTGACACAATCATTTTTCAGAAATAAAGCTGTTTTAACTCATTTTGATTGAAGTAATGCTCTTGGTGGATGCAGGCTGAACAGCAGGTCAGTTAAGGCATGACAGCTTACTTTAGAAACAAATAATTGTACTGGAAGCATACAGGGACTTCCCTTTTCATCCGAGAATGATATTTTTTACTAAACAAGGAATACTGCCACTTTAAATTTAATCTTCTCAACTGTCACACAGCTGACATGGGAAAGTCTGCTCAGCAGCTGTGTCTGGAAAGATTAGGGGAAGGTTTAAGGCTGTGTGTTGCTGGAGGAAAGCCTCTGAAGATAAGCTTTAGTTATTTAAAATAAATCAGCTGTAAAAGCCAATGTGGTGAGAAATCTCACAATGAAATATTAATACAGATAAATAGATGGGAAGGGTGCATTCATGGTCACTCTCCTTGCAACGTGGGCAAAGAACAGGCATTGTCCTTGGACATCCAGACAGTTGAGCTGTGCAGACTGCTTTCCTGATGTGAACCTAAGAGATGATGCTAACTTTATATTCCAGCAAGGGCAGAATCTCTACAATGCCATGGGCAGTAGCACCGAGAATGTGATGCTTCACTGATGTATTTATTATGACTGCAATCAAACAGCAAGCAATGTTGAACAATTTTACGGTAGCACGACCTTTAAGTAATACTGAAACCCAGCCTATATCAGTATCCTCCTGTCAGCTGCTGATCCCCTTCCCACAGCTGTTTTGCAGCATCTCTCCTGCATTTGGATTGGAGTCACAAGAATCCTCTGGTGGTGTCTGCATTCACACTGCCCGCTCCAGCACGACTTGGCTCTGCCTGTTTCCTCCTGCAGTGTGGAAAGTCGTCTGGGAACCTTTATGCTGGCTTTGTGCTGTGCAGGGATCGCGTCCTATGAAGTTGAACTCCTGGGTGTTCAGTAACCTGGCCTGACGTTTCTTCTGTGCAAGCACATCAATACAGTGTTGCTTCTGAACTTCCTGTTAGGTAGCTGAAGTTTCCCACTGCACTGTCTGCAGCTGATGCCTTGAGAGCAGCTCTGTCCTAAGTAAACTGAGGACGATTGTTCTCTTCACAGCATAATTCCAATGAACTATGTAGGAATCATGCCAAGATATGTGTTTTGTCTCAGGAGATAAAAGTGGCGCTGTTGAGTTCTTTGCATGTATTAAAATAAGAATTTCCAGACAGATGATGATAATAGAAATTACAGTCGAAGCAAGAGAGCAAAACATTACGTGCTTAACGAGCAGCTGCCTTAATTTGCTAGATAAATGCCAATATACCATCACTAAGTCCGATTAGCTCCTCAGGTAGGTCATGTTGTACTGTATGAAACAGACCTGTTATATTGTGATGTTTTCAATTGCTGTCTAAATAACCCATCAAAAAACCTATTTTTAAGTTCAAATGCCTTTAACATAACATTTTTGACTATAGCACAGAACTGCATGATGAGGAACAAACTTTTGGTTTGCGAACTTCATGCATTCTGACTACATTCTAGTTCATCATGCTTATCTCCTGTGTTTACTGAGAGGAAAGTATCCCTAAGTCAGACTTTCAAAGATGTTAGACAACCACAGATGCCAGCAGCTACCTGATGGGATTTACAGGACTCTCTTGGAGAGAGCTCACCATGTGCTTTAACTTACTGTATCTTCAGAAGGCCTTAGGAGCAGTTGCATGCACTGTGCCCCTGTTTTACCACCGACTTTATGATGACTGTCCTGTCTTACACTGGAAGCACTGGCTTATACATAGCATGTGTTGTGGTTACACTGAAAGATATTTGGTTTGGGGACTTATATCCAGATCTCCGGCCTATTGTACTCATGAAGCACAATAAGCAGCATAAACATTGCAAGAGAAATCCTTTATATACCCTCCTAGATAGAATGCAATCAGAGTGCTTTGAGCAGTGCTGTCTTAGATTACCTGAAATGCAGAATATATTAAGATTTAAAGAATATCTTAATTAGGAAGAGATTATATACATTTGCAAGCTTTGTAGGTCCTTTATTCTTTTAATCCACCAATGGCTAGTCCTGTAAAAGCAGTGCCTTCATTAATTTCTTGAAGTAATAGATCTCTTTTGAGGTCAACACTATACCAGTAGACTGCAGTGCTACTGGGCATAGTATCTCCTAGGAGGGTAATGAACAGCAACTTGCTGCCACGACTATAAGGAAATTTTTTTTAATTGCTTTCCTTTTTCCCTTTTCCCACTTAGATTGTCTGTAACTCTGTGCCTTTTAGTTTCCTCCCTTGTTTCATGTCTGATTCAGAATGTTTTATTCAGGAATACTGAATCCTTGCCCCGAGTCTGTCCCTGAACTGCCCTCTGCCACCTAAAGATTGCAGGTGACAGCTGATGGCCCATTAACACAACTCCACTTCCTCTCTTCTTCTCTGCTCACCCCAGCCACATCTGCTGACGTAAGTTTCTGCCCTCACTATGCAATTTGGTTTCTAAACTCTACCATGACACTGAGCCACACTCAACAGGAAAATATGGGGCAGAGCTGCATTGTTGAGTGACCAAGTGTGTTTAATTGCTTGTTTATCATCGTAATCAGATGGAAATGTGATTTCTGGTTGCACTTACAAGCAAAATTCTAGCTGTACACATCTCTTTCCCTTCCAGCGTCGCATGCTGTTCCTCCATGCCTCCTCCAGGTCATTTCTACTCAGAAGTGGACATCCCTCCCTCTACGAGTACTCCCAGTCCTATGTCAAGGCTGAAACTTGAAAATCTCTTGCATGAAAAATATTTATTACTTTTCATGTGGTGAAAAAAGAAATGAGTAAGGACTAGTCACATATCTGGAAGAAGAGTGAAACTGCGGCACCAGTTCTGAAATCATAAAAGGGAAAATAGGGAAACTATATCCTTCTATTCTAAAAGGAAGCCTGTGCGGTTCCTAAGCCTTTGATACACCCCACTTTTTATATGTCTTAATTATACTCAGGTCCTATACTACTGTGGTTCAAGAGTAACCTTCCAAAATCTGTTCTGGGTGCCTCAGAGAGGAGAGAACATTCCTCAAAAGGGAAATTTTATTTTTTATTTTATTAAGCAGGGAAACATTGGCTCAGAGTCAAGTCACTAAGGAAGGATACCCAAAACCTAGGGCTCAGCTGAATTACTGTTGTTTTGGACAAGGATTTGTGCATTATCTAAGTTCCAGTTTGTTCACCTATTAGAAACACTCCTCTTTCAGGTGCATGGTTGAAACTCTTGCTTTGGCGGAAGCTCACACATAACTACAGCACAAAACTGCTTGTGGACAATTTCTGAATGTGAATTTGGTATTAAGACATTCAGGCTGAACATTCAGTCTGACCTGAGGACTTTCGTACTCATGTTGTCACCAGTGTTTCTAAACATCTGCCATTATGAGTCTGAAATCCCTGTAATTAAGGGTCAGACTCCCTTGGGGGTTGCTGGTTCATCTGCCATCACAGCACTGCACTTTTGAATTTGAGAAGAAAAGGTGAAGGTGAGGTCCTGAGTTCTGTCTGCTGTCCTCCCAACAACGATGCAAGCAGTCAGATGGGTGATGAGCACAACTGAACCATGAGGGCAGTTTGGATTTCCCTGCCTGGCAGGGTGGGTGACCTGCAGGGTACTTCTCTCAGCCACAGCAGCAGTCCGTCTGTATGCCAGCAGTGCCCTCACCCTATCCAGAAAGTGGCTTTGGGAATGTAACAGACAAAAGAGAAATCCAGAAACCATGACTGCTCTTCCCAGGCTCAGGCTCTATGGGGATGTGCGTGGGAGCAGCTTTGTTGCTATTTTAAGGACAGGCTGAAGAAGCCAAGAGCCATTTTGTCTCCCCTACACAGCCTGGCAGGATCTGTGTTTCAAACCTCAAGGGACTGCTGCTGAGTGTGCTGCTTCAGGGGTTACAGAGAGGAAAGCTGTCCCGGGATCTCTGTCCTTAACAGAGCTAGAGAAGAGTACTGTGGCTATCATTAGATACTGCAACTTCATCAAGCAGTCACGTGTCCTTTCTTTACTGCCTGGCTCTGCCCACTCCTCCTGTGAGCTCAGCCTGCAGAACCATTTTCAGGGTGAATGTCAGGACTGATACCAATGATTCTCACTGAGGTCCTTGCTCTTCCAGTCTGAGAAAACTGTCCCGAGAGCACTGAGCACATCATAAGAGTGTCCGAGCATCCTGCCTCTGCCTTTCTCCTTGCACAGCTCTGCAGCAAAGCTCAGAGTGATACCGTATAGGTGATATAACTTTAAGCAGAATTGATTTATTAATACTCCTTAAATTTCATTTACTGAGGTGTAAAGGATCTCTGTGTAGGCATAGCATCAAGAACCATCCCTGCTAAAGGGGAGATCCTGCAAGGCAATCTGAAGAAGGAAGACGGGAGTGAGGAAGAAGTAGTGGGGGGAATGCAGCGTCACTTCTCCACGTGTTGGCAGGACTAATCACTGACTCGTTCTTTTTCTGGCTTACTGTAAGCAGGTTATCCTTTGTAGTAGGCTGTCCTTGGTTTTCCTGCCTTGACAGTTTTGGGAACTAGAAATCAACATTCTGGTGATGACTTTCTACTCTAGGTGCCTTCATCATGTGCCATTCTTTAACCCTTCTGCAGTTTCAACTGGTGCTTCAGGTATGCAGGCTTCTGGCAGTTTAAATGGTTCTTTACCATTTTCTACAAACCTCAAAGGTAGACAAAACATCTCTCCAGATATGGTTGGACTGTTTAGAATATTCATGATAATGGCTTCTAGCACTGTCCTGAGGCAAGGGACACAAACCTATCAAAGCTACTAATTTGAGAGCAAGCTCAATGGAAAGTGTAATTGCTGCAAGTTTTCTAGGCACTGGAGTACAAACTCAAGGAGAACAGGAGCCATAGAGAACTTGGAAAGCTGCAGATGTGAAGTAAGTCTGAAAGAAGAATGCTCTTCAGTTTCTTGCAAACCATGGCAGTTGTAGAAGCTGTTTCTATTTTTTTCCCCCATAGTATTGACAGAGGATAATTGGTCTATCCCTGAAGCAGATTCCCAAAGACAAAGGAAAATGGCAAGCAGAATAGCAGGGGAATTGCATATGAGTCATGCAAAGTGCTGAGACAAGAGTGAGGAAGCAAGTTCTTAAAACTACCAGGCTGACCGACTGGAGCTACTCACACTTCAGAAACTAGATGGCAGTCTCGTATCTAAAGACTAGGTTTCCGGAAAAGTTCCAAGAAATGCGGCTGTGACCCAAGCATCTGGTCTGAAATCATACATGGCTGCAAGAAAGCAGCAGGAGAATCCTCCTCCCCAGAAGAATTGTCATCTCCCTGTTGTGTTTAGGGACCTGGCCCAAGTGATGTGGGTATAGGGAGAGCCCAGCTGTGCAGCCACTGCCTGGTAGGAATCTTTCTGCTTGCTGATGCTCTGTGGGTTGAGGATGGCCTTCAAGAGAAAGGGTAGCAGGAGCTTCAGGAGTGGTGATGCCAAACAGGTGTGCAAAGAGTTCCTTGGGTAGGTATCACTACTGTGAAAGGCTCTAGGTAGGTGGAATGCAGTAACTTTAGGCTGTGGGTGGAGGGGTTGTTGATTATCTGTGCAGAGTTCATTACAAAAGTAGCTCTCTGTGCATTAGGCAGCCAAAACACCTTCCTTTTACAGCTAGAAGGGAAACAGGTACCTCTAGGGAGTGTGTCACCTCATCTGGATCCTGCTTCTTCTGAAACCTCTGGAATAAACTGAATAAACTGAATAAACTGACAGCATTTGGTGAGGACAGAGACACATCAGCGTGCTTTCAGCTGAGTCTTATTTCTGCACATGGATTGTTTTGAAGTTCCAGACTCTTGGGCCAGGCATGTGATTGCCTTGTGATTATGCACGAGGTAAGCACCTTGTTTCTTCTTCAGAATCCCAAATGTAACCCATCTTTCCAAAATGCACAGTAAAGGCACACAAGCCCAGACTTCCCAGGCATCACGGAGATGCCTGACTGCAACCCTGAATTAGATGTTAGATGTGAGATTGACTCGGACGTGTTCCTTTCCCAGGTTTTTTCCTTGGTTATCTTACACATTCCTTCACGGGCCTCATGGCTCTTGTAAGGGTTGTCTTTGTGTGACATACTGAGTCCCACACGTTCTCTTACATGTACAGATGAGCCTTAATTCCTGGACTGGATTTGACTCATGGTAAAGTTGAAGATCTGAAGAACTGAAAACCAGCTCAGATGCTGAGCAAACAGAGAGCTCAGATCTCTGTGTCAGGACCACTGGAAGGGGCTCTCCTACAGATGCACACTGATACAGAAGGACCAGGAGAAGGAAGGAGGAACCAATGGGATACTCGAGTTTCAAGTGAGTTATTAAGCTTATTTGGAAAAAGTCATTTAATTTCCTGTCATTTGACTCTCTCTCTGTCTAACTATCCCATAGCTTTGGAAGCTTTCCTCTCATGCAGGTTATCAAATAGAGTATATCTCCTGGAATTCAGTATATTTGATTAAGGATAGACATTTGAAATCAAGTAGTGTGTGAAGTCATGAGGAAAAAAAAAAACCAAAAACCAGAAGAAACTCAGGAAAACTTGCATGTCAGATTAGAAACTGTTAGCACTTTTATTAGTGCTTCATTTGAAGCTAGGCAGTTTTCAAGGAAAGATCTTAGAGAGGTGATTCCAGTTATTAATGGAGTCAATTCAGAATCGTGGCATTTCAGAAGATCAGTAACTGTTCAATAGCTGTGTATTAAATGTGGAGGTTGGTGGCCCTGCCTGTGGCAGGAGGGTTGGAGCTTCATGATCCTTGAGGTCCCTTCCAACCCATTCTGTGATTCTGGGCCATTCTGTGATTCTGATTTTGTGATCATAAGAGTTTCTGATGAAGGCTCACAGATACTGCCAGGCACTGGCTATTGGTTGCCCATGGGGGAAGTAGAGGGCACAACAGCAAAACTTGCAACAGAAAATGACTGCTGTATTCATGCTAACCATGAGGAAGAAAGTCCCATGGAGCCCCCAGATTTATCTGAATGCATGTAATAAGTTCCAGACTGAAGATGAGCTTTAGACTACTCAGACCATTTGATGCAAGGCAGAATATAGTTGAAAAGAAGCACTGTGGTCTCATTTCAGAGGTTTTGTGTGCTTTTACATTTGTAAAAGTAAGTATCTGAGTGTTCACGTGTGGATGTTGTTTCTGTTCCCACTGACATCTCTTTTAAAGGTCACTGGTCACCAGCATTGGGCTGCAGCCATTGTTTAAAGGATTGATTTCTTATTTTTCTTCAGCATGTGCCTTCAGGACAGGCCAAGGAGAGATTATATATTTTAATAGATCATGGCATCATATAATTGTAGAATAGTTAGTATTACTGGAAAAAGTAGATAAACCTTTGAATGCGCAAGCTATTATTTGTGTGCATTGAGTGCATCTACATTTAATTTGTTAGGGGTAACTCTTGCTTCACTAGTAAGCCTGATAACTGTTTAGCTCAAGAAAGCATTCTGACAAGTCTACCTCCTGTGGAAGAAGGGACCTGGGGAGAGAAGAAAGCAACCTGGGGAGAGTAAAAGAAGCTGTTAGGATATATATCTAATTAACATTTAATTCATGGCCTGCTGTAGGGATTGGAGCAGCTGCAGGATCCATTGCAAGGGTTGAAGCAGCCACAGGGTCTGTCACAAGGGCTGGAGCAGCCACAGAGTCCATTGCAGGAATTGGAACAACCACAGGTCTCATCACAGTGCTTGGGGCAGCCATAGGAGCTGCAGCAGCGGTGAGAACAACCACAGGGCTCATCTTCCAGGCCCCAGCACACTGCACACTGCAGTGATTTGTGCCTCTCTAGAATTGCCAGGGCAACAGCAGACCTTTTCCAAATATTCTACTGGCTTTTCAGGATTCTGCAGTTGTTCACAGTTGAAGACCCAAACCACTGAGTGTGCCTACAGCTTCCCAGTGGGATGAGGGAGAGAATTGGAAAGAAAAAAAAAAGTAGAACTTGTGGGTTGAGAGAAAGCTATTAAAATTATTTAGTAACATAGAGAAAAGTAGAGAGATAATAGTAATTTATATATATATATATATATGAATGTACATAACAAGTGATGCACGAGCAACTGCTCATCATCCACCAGCTGATGCCCAGCTAGCCCTCCAGCATGCAGAAGAGATCAAGATGAACTCCCATCCCCTTCAAAACTCTCCTTCTTCATGTTGTCATATGGTATGGAATATCCTTTTGTCCAGTTTAAGTCAGCTGTCCTGATTCTATCCCCTCCTAGCCCCTTGGGCACCCCCAGCCCTTCTCTGGGAAACTGGAATGTGCTTGAGTCTGTACAGCACTGCTTAGCAACAAGTGTAAACATAGATGTGTTATCAGTGTTGTTTTTCTTGTAGAACTAAAACATTCCATTTTACCAGACACTCTGAAGAAAAGTTTCATCCCAGCTGCAACTAAGACATCCATTTAATCTCAAAGCTGAACCATATTTGAGCTATGTTGTAGATTTATCTGCATTCAGCCGTACCTCAAGCCCCTTCTTCTGGATGGACCTTGCATCTATGTTGTAGCCTTATCTCCAGCCCTGTCTCTTGGCCCAACCTCCTGCTTCTCCCCTGTGGACTCCCAGGATGGACCCTGAAACTTTCTCGTCACCTTGACTGTCAACGGACCCTGTCTGGATCCTGTGGGAATGCATATGGTGGGTGCTCTTGCTCTGTACTGTGGTCACTGTCAGCTCCTTGTTCACCTTCTCCTTCGGAGTAGCCCCAATTTTGGTGCTGCTTGATGGAGTGAGGAAAGTGCTGCTGCGGGAAGATTCTTTTCCCTTCAAGGTGAGAAAGCTATGAAGTCATCTAAGTCAAATTCCCAGAAGGAGGAGCTGCACATGTGCATTGTTCACACTTCAGCTATGAACATCATCATCACATGAGGCTAAACTTGTGTCCCTGAAGAGACAGGTCAATGCCACCTTCTGCAGTCTACCACACTAGGTGTCTGCTAGTGAAGGAATGGAGGAAGGCACAGGAAGAAGTGTTTTTGGAAGCTGATCTAAGACTTTGTATTTTTCACACTGGGTTTGAAAGGATCCATCTGGGCTGTACTTGCAGAGAACATTTGGATGGTTCTTGGTAATGGGGATGCCAGCTATGGGCTATAGTGAGTCACAACCATATGGCTTGTGTGTGGTTTTTATGAAAAAATCCCTCAAGGCAGATTTTGGCTAACACCACATAAAAGTGCATGAATAGAAACAGCAACTGTTTTTCAGGCCTTGCTGGCAGGAAAGACAAGAACCTACTCTGGGTGTGGGATGGAGGACTGACTCCAAACCAAGCTTCACATGTTCAGCTGTGAGTTGAGTGGGCTGGGACAAAGCAGCCCACTAGAAGCAGCACTACTCCTGTACCACTTGGCCAGTGCCATGGACTTCTTTCCATGGCGTCAACCCTGGCAGAGCTCCCTACAATGTGCGGAGCCACTGAACAGAGCAAGTGGTGTGTGCACAGAACATTCCTCACCTTCCTCATTTCCTTTTCATCCCCCTCCACAGCACTGTAAAATGGCAATTTAAGCATGCTTGCTTTGGCGCTTTGCCTACTGCAGCCTTTCAGCATGGAGGAAACATTGGCACACTATGCTCCACTCCAGAACTAGTTGGCGATATTGCACTCTGTATGTGCGTGGGTCAGCTTGTACATGTTTGTGTGCTGGGTGGAACATGGAGAGTTGATGACTTTGTTTAAATGAGATCAGGTCTCTACAGCTCTATTGCTGTTGCTCCACTCATTTTGATTGGATCATATTATGTTTAGAGATTTTCAGTTGCAGGTACATGACCAGCAGCGTTTCAGTTCAGAAAGAAGACAGTGCTAAGAACAACTCTGAAATATAAGGACAGAATGTGCATGGCTTGCAGTGTCCTTGGAATGCAATTTCTTCCAAGGGTTTTCCATCTTGTTTAGTTCGCACTTAAATTTCCCAGGGTTTATCCAGAGAAGGATATAACTGGAGAAAGTGTGTCTCCTTTTCATAGAATCATAGGATGGCTCAGGTTGGAAGGGATCTTAAAGATGATCAAGCTCCAACTCCCTGCTGTGGGCAGGGCTGCCCCCCACCAGATCAGACTGCCCAGGACCCCATCCAAACTATCATAAATGCCTCCAGGATGGAGCATTCACAGCTTCCCTGGGCAGTAGTGTAAGGACCTCACCAATCCTGAGTAAAGAATATTTTCCTAACGTCTAATCAAAATTTCTTCTCTTCTAGTTTAAAACCATTCCTCCTTGTCCTACCACTATCAGACCATGTAAAAAGTCAGTCTATCTCCTGTTTATAGGCTCTGTTCAAGTACTGGAAGGCTGCAATGAGGTCTCCCCAGAGCCTTCCCATCTCCAAGCTAAACAAGCCCAATTCCTTCAACTTTTCTCCACAGGATTGGTGCTCCAGCCTTCTGAGCATTCTCCTGACCCTTCTCTGAACCTGCTCCAACAGCTCCACATCCTTCTTGTGCTGGGGGCCCCAGGCTTGGACACAGTACTCCTTCTCTGCGGAACTACTCTCAATGTCTTCTCCCAGTCTGTATGCACATCTGGAATTGCCCCAACTCAAGTGCAGTGCCTTGCACTTGGCCTTGTTAAACTTCTTAGGTTCTTCTGAGCTCACTTTTTGAGACTGTCTAGGTCCCTCTGGATGGCATCCCTTCCTTCTGCAATGTCAACTGTATTACTCAAGTTGAAATCATCGGCAAACTTGCTGAGGATGCACTCGATCCCACTGTCTGTGTCACTGATATAGTCACTGAAGTGCACAGGTCCCAAGACAAACCCATGAGGGAACACCACTTGTGAGCACCCACCACTTGGACATAGAACCTCTGACCACAGTCCACTGGCTATGACCTTCCAACCAATTCTTTATCCACCTAATAGTTCAGCCTTCAAGCCTGTGTCTCTCCAATTTAAAGATAAGGATGTTGTGTGGGACCATGTCAAAGGCCTTGCACGAGTCTAGACAGATGTGAAAGGAAGTTGCCCTTCCTTTGTTTACCAAAGTTGTCACTCCATCCAGAAGGCCACCAGATGGGCCAGGCACAATCTACCATTGGTGAAGCTGTGCTGGCTGCGTTGGATCACCTCCTCATCTCGCATGTGCCTTAACATCTCTTCCAGGAAGATCTGCTCCATGGTATTCCCAGGAACAGATGTGAGGTTCACTGGCCTGTGGTCTGATGTCTCCCTTTTTCCAGTCCCTGGGAACCTCACCTGACAGCCATGACTTTTCAAATATGATGGAGAGCAGCTCAGCAACCAGATCAGCCAGTTCCCTCAGGACTGTGGGATGGATGTCATCAGATCCCAAAGACTTCTAGACATTCAACCTCGTGAGGTGGTCTCGGACTTGCTCCAGTGTTACATTGGAAGGGAATTTGAACACCTGACCCTTACCTAGGTCAGAGACACAAGAGGTGTGGGAAGGCTGACTGCCAGGGAAGACTGAGACAAAGAACTCATTAGGTACCTCAGCCTTCTTCACGTCTGATGAAGCCAGTCCTCCCTTCTCATTTATTACAGGAGGTACACTCTCCTTTGTCTGTTTTTTATCACCAGTGTATTTGAATAATCCCTTGTTATTTTTCACATCCCTTGCCAAGCCTAATTTCATCCATGCCTTAACCTTCCTGATCCCACCTCTGCACATCTGCACAGCATCCCTATGTTCTTCCCAGTCCACCATCCCTGCTTCCACTGCCTGTATTTTTTTTATCTCCCAGTCTGATCAGCAGGTCCTTGCTCAGCCATGCTGGTTTCCCATCTCCTCTGCTGGAGTATGGAGAACTCTCAGGTATCGTTAAAGTCAGAGCTGACAGCTCTGTTCTGTTCCTTTGTCCCTAAGGACAGTTTCTCAGCTGATCTTATCCAACAATTCCTTAAGCAGGCTGATGTTCACTGTCCTGAAGTTCAGGGTCCTTGATATTTTGTTAAACTAATGAAAATTCCTGCACGAAAGCTTTGACTTCAGTTTCAAATAAATACTATATTCAGAGCTGATACTGATGCCTGGAGCTACGTTTTCCTAACACTTTCCATTGTAAGACCATGTTTTCTGTTCCTTGTGCTTTTGCCAAACATTAACCACATGGGCTGAAACACACCACACTCCCTGTCTGCCTGTGGCTGAATTATTTGAAGTTTGGGCTGAAACATTTGCTCCATTTCTGAAACAAGGCCCAAAAAAAAGCAACTATTGTTTTGACACATGAAAAAAACAATCTGGCAGCCTTTTCTCTGAGAAACAGTAATATCACAAACTTCATGAGAGGATTTAGCAACAGTCATCTCTGGCATAGGAACGTGATACAAATACTCCTTTCAAAGGGGATCTACCACTAATTCTTATAAAGACATTGAAACAGATCCAGGGGGTGTGAGGAGTGGAAATCGGGATTGCTTGGAATAGAGACTAAGGGGTGAGGGAAGAAAACAAATTAGCATAATTAATGAAGCATTCATTAAAAAAGCACTGATTGATAACTTTCTGGTTCAGATATTGGACAGACTGACCAGAGGTGAAGCGTTGCTGGACCTGCTGTTCACCAATGCAGAGATCATTAAAGGTGTTAAAGCTGGAGGCAGCCTGCAGTGGCCGCCCTGGTTGAGTTTGTGATCTCAAGGAATGTGAACCTGGCAAAGAGTGCGGTCAGGACCCTGATCTTCGGAAGAGTGAACTTCAAGCTGTTCAAGGAACTGTTGGCCAACATCCCCTGGGAGTCTGTCCTTGAGGACAAAGATGTTGAGGAAAGATGGCTACTCTTCAAAGATGCCTTTCTGAGAGCTCTCTGTCCCTCTGAATAAGAAAGCAGGCAGAGGAGATAGGAAACCGACATGGCTCAGCAAGGACCTGCTGGGCACACTGGGGGCAAAGAAAGGTGCATGCAAGCTCTGGAAAGAAGGCTGTGTCACCTGGGAAGAATACAGGGATGCCATCCAGACTTGCAGATGTGGGATCAGGAAAGCCAAGGCACAGGCAGAACTGAACTTGTCAAGGGATGTGAAAAACACAGAATCATAGAATCATCAAGGTTGGAAAAGACCTCAAGATCACCCAGTCCAACCATCCACCCATCCCCAATAGCTCTCACTAAACCATGTCCCTCAACACAAAATCCAGACGTTCCTTGAACACCTCCAGGGTCGGTGACTCCACCACTTCCCTGGGCAGCCCATTCCAGTGCCTGACCACTCTTTCAGAAAAGCAGTATTTCCTGACGTCCAGCCTAAATCTCCCCTGGTGCAGCTTGAAGCCATTCCCTCTAGTCCTATCACCAGTTACATGAGAAAAGAGTCCAACCCCCAGCTCACTACAACCTCCCTTCAGGCAGTTACAGAGAGCAATGAGGTCTCCCCTGAGCTCCTCTTCTCCAGGCTGAACATTCCCAGCTCCTTCAGCCACTCCTCATCAGCCCTGTGCTCCAGACCCCTCACCAGCTTTGTTGCCCTTCTTTGAACCCGCTCCAGGGCCTTGATGTCTTTCTTGCAGTGATGGGCCTAGAACTAGACATTCTACGGGTACATTGGCCAGAACAGGCAGACCAAAATGAGTGTAGCTCCTTTGGTAAATGTAAAAGGAGAACTGGCTTCAATGGATGAAGAGAAGGCTGAGGTACTGAATGAGTTCTTTGCCTTGGTCTTCACTAGCAGCCAGGATTCTAATATTTATCATGTCCCTAAGCCCTGCATCCCTAGAACTCTAGGTGGGGAACGGGGCAGTAAATCCCCCCCACTGTGAGGGCAGAGCAAGTCCAAGACCGCCTCACAAGACTGAATGTATACAAGTCTATGGACCGGATGGCTGCATCCCAGGGTTCTGAAGGAGCTGGCTGAAGTGTTTGCCGAGCTGCTCTCCATCATATTTGAAAAGTCGTGGCTGTCAGGTGAGGTCCTGGATGACTGGAGGAAAGGTCAGGTCACTGCCATGGACAAGAAAGGGAGGAAGGAGGACCCCGGGAACTACAGGCCAGTTGAGTCTCACCTCTGTGCCTGGGAAGATCATGGAACACATCGTCCTGGATGACATGCTTGATCACATGAGGAATGAGCGTGTGATCCGAGACAGCCAGCACGGCTTCACCAGGGTAAGGTCGTGCTTGACCAATCTGGTGGCCTGCTGTGATGGAGTGACGGCATCAGCGGACAAGAGAAAGGCGATCAATGTCACTACCTGGACTTGAGCAAGGACTTTGACACGGTCCCCCACCACATCCTTATCTCCAAATTGGAGGGATGTGGATTTGATGGGTGGACCACCCGATGGATAAGGAATTGGTTGGAAGGCTGCAGACAGGGTGGTGATCAATGGCTCTGTGTCCAGGTGGAGGCTGGCAATGAGCAGCATCCCCCAGGGTTCTGTCTTGGGACTCTTTTACATCTTCATCAATGACAGCGAGGACAGAATTGAATTTGCTGATGACACCAAGCTGAGTGGTGCGGTAGAAGGAAGGGATGCCATGCAGAGGGACCTTGACAGGCTGGAAAGGTGGGCCCAGGTGAACCTGATGAGGTTCAACACAGCAAAGTGCAGAGTTTGGCACTTTGGCCAGAGGAATCTCAGGCATCCTTACAGACTGGAAGGAGCTCCTGGAGAGAAACCCTTCAGAGAAGGACCTGGGGATCCTGATGATCTGAAAACATGAGCCAGCAGTGTGCTCTTGCAGCTCAGGAAGCAAATGAGATCCTGGGCTCCATCAAAAGAGGGGTGGCCAGCAGGGACAGGGAGGTGATTGTCCCCTCTACTCTGCTCTTGTGAGGCCCCATCTGGAGTACTGTGTCCAGGTCTGGAGCCCCCAGTACAAGAAAGACAGAGAGCTGTTGGAGAGGGTCCAGAGGAGAGCCATGAAGATGATCAGGGGACTGAAGCACCTCCCCTATGAGGACAGGCTGAGGGAACTGGGCTTGTTCAGCATGGAGAAAAGAAGGCTGCAGGGTGAGCTCATTGCAGCCTGCAGTACCTAAAGGGAGCCTACAAACAGGAGGGGAATCAACTCTATGGAAGGATAGATAACTTCAGAACAAGGGGAAATGGCTTGAAGTTGAAGGAGGGGAGACTGAGGGTGGATGTCAGGGGGAAGTTCTTTCCTATGAGAGTGGTGAGGTGCTGGAACAGCTGCCCAGAGAGGCTGTGATGCCCCGTTTATCCCTGGAGGTGTTCAAGGCCAGGCTGGATGGGGCCCTGGGCAGCCTGGGGTGGTATTGAATGTGGAGGTTGGTGGCCCTGCATGTGGCAGGGGGTTTGGAGATTCATGAACCTTGAGGTCCCTTCCAACCCTAGCCATTCTGTGATTATGTGATTCAGACATCAAATGTCACTGTGACAAACTCCCATTTTCTGACATGGAGATGTGGGGCATATTGTATGTACAGGTATGTGTTGTGTGGCCTCAGAGATACATGGTGTTCTTCTTACAGTGTCTGGACTTCTCTACTGAAGTTTGAGTTCCTGATGCCTTGAGCCTCTGCAACTCAAATCACAAAAGGGGTGTATTGGAAACATTCAGCCCTCCTTTGTTAGTAGGGGAACCCCTAGTTACTGTTAGTTTTTGCTCTTACTTTCACTCTTGTACAGTTCTCTAGTCACAAGTACTACAGTGCTAAATGTCCGACTGGGCAGTGAGAACAAAACTTCCTGTCTGTGTGGTTTGTTGCCAGGAGCATGGATCAGCAGCAAAGTTGGACCGTGAGTCTGATGGTAAGCAGGCTCATATCCATCAGGCTGTGATGGTGGGGAATCTGCTGTCTTCCTACACTGGTATGTTTGTGTATGTACTTGTGTCTCTTTCCTGAGTAGCATCCAGAATCTGAGCAATTCACCTTCCTGCTAGGGTGGAATAGGATCCATGGCTCACTGCCTGCTCTATTGCCTCTGCTCTCCAGCTCTGCTCCAGCTCCTACAGGCAATCCCTTTGCTTTTTGTGACTGTTTGGGATTGGAAGCAGGGACCATGTAGGGTGCCTCTTTATTTCTCTTGTTCAGGCAAAACCTGAACTGGTAGAATCTGTACTAGTCTTCAAGTTATTCTAGAGCTGTGGAAAATCCCCTGTCATGCAGATGTTCTAGGGCTGAATGCCTTAATCCTGCTGAAACTTGGCCTGCAAAGAGCTCCCATGGCACGTTAGGAACCAGTTTTGCCTTAGTCTCATCAGAAGCATTTGATCTGCATCTTTGTCTACTGGGGTGGCTGAATGCCCTAAATGAGACCCAATTAGCTTCAGTCCCAGCAAGTCATTAGAAATGCAGAGAGGTGAACATGTGCAGTAAACACTTCTGAGAAAACCAGAGCTGCTTCTGTGCAGCACATGAACTGATGTCAGAGGCACATGAACTGAAAGTCTCATGAACTTTCTGTAAACACAAAGCAGTGCAGCAAAATCAGACTGAGAGAGAATTTTCTTGCTAGTAGCTGGTACGGTGCTGTGTTTTGGATTTGGAATGAAAGTAAGTGGTGATAACACTAGCACCATGTCAAGCACTTCTCAGCTCCTAGTGCTGCCAGTGAGGAGCTGTGTGCACAAGAAGCTGGGAGAGGGCAGAACCAGGACAGCTGATCAGAAAGAGATATTCCATGCCATATGATGTCATGCTGAATAACAAAACCATGGGGAGGGGGCAGGGAAGGCAGCCACTGCTCAAGAACTGGCTGGCGGTGAGAACTGCATTGTGCATTCCCTGTTCTGTGTATTCTTTTCTCCCCCCCTTGCTCCCTTCTTTCTTATTAAACTGTCTTATCTCAACCTTGTAAGTTCTTACATTTTTTTGTTTTTTAACTTTCTCTCCCATCCCACTGGGGATGGACAGTGGGCAAGTGGCTGTAAGGTGCTTGATTGCCTGCTGGGTTAAATCACAACATCAATCAGGGGACACGAGGGTGTGGGGCTTTAAAAAACCATGCATGCATATTAAAGCCTCCTGATTAACACTGTTAATGGGCTTTTTTGGCTTTTTACACTGGCTGCTAGTTTTCAGTCGTCAGCAGTTTTGCAGCATTGTCCTGTCCTTTTCCCCCTTTTCTTCCTTTTAGAATACAGTCACAGCTCTGATCCAACTCTGTAACAGTCCAAACCAGATGAGTGAAACAGGAAACAGACGTAGGGGTGGGTTCCTATCATGGCTTGGCATCTCCTCACCTGAAGCTTCTCAAGACTAGACAGGGCACAGCACACCTAGCCTGGACATGGCAGATAGTCCTGTTCTGAGACAGGTGGGACATGAGAGCTGCAGAGGTTCCTCCCAGTCGGTACTTCATGACTCCAGGATATCAAGGACTGCATTCGTATCCTCCTTATGTTCTCCTAGTGCTGTGACATTGCCAGTTGTTCCAGGTACTGTGGTGTGCAGGGAGGTATGGTTACATACGTAGAATCATAGAATCATGGAATCATAGAATGGCCTGGGTTGAAAAGGACCACAATGACCATCTAGTTTCAAGCCCCTGCTGTGTGCAAGGTCGCCAACCACCAGACCAGGCTGCCCAGATGTGAAGGGATGATAAGAACAGATAGGTGGGAGGCTGCACACCGAGGGCTGTGCAGTGCAGAGTCCTGTCCTGCCGCTCTGTGGCGCCAGTAACCCACACACGGGCACGGCCTGCCCATGGCTCCTATGGAGCAGAGCGTCCCAGTGTAGAGCTCTGCATGCGTTCATCACAGAGCCCCTTGGATCATCTTAATTTCGACTGTTTTTCTGCTCACGCTTTGATGGAAGAATAGTCCCTCTGTACCAACTGTTCTGAGTCTTGGTCTCTTTTCCTCGTGCTGGCTGTTTCTTGTTTGGTCTTGACCAGTCTTTCTCTGGTACTGTCTATTGCTGCTCCCGCGCCATGGTGGTATGGACTGATGGTGCAAAGCAGCTTGATGGAAGCAGCCCAGATGACCATGGGATGCATAAGCATCTGTGGGAGCACTTTTTTGATGCTGATACGGTGATGGGGTGTGAAGGGAAGGTGAGAACTGTGCATGGCTGGGAAGTAAGAGGTGGGTAGAGGCAAATGAGAACCAATGGGAGACCTGGGTGCCAACAAAGTCAGGTGTTGGGTGGGGCGGTGCACATGATTACAGTGGTATGGTATGAGCTGTGGGCATGGAAAAACCCAGCGGTAGGTAAGAACAGGTACCAATATTAAATGAGGAATGGAACAACATAGTGATGTCAGCTTCTGTGACACTTTGGCAGAGTGGGCCCAGCTGGTTTAAATTGCCCTGATACTGTTCTACTGCACCAGCTCTAAGGGCTCTTCTGAAAGTAACGCCTCCTATTTCATGATGTTGAACCTTCCCACCCATATCCCATTACATTTTGTTGCTGTGTGACAAGATGGCAGTAGAGAGGCAGTCCTGCAGAATGGCATCTGACGTAGAAGTGCAAATGAAAGGTGTGGACTTGAATCCTCCTTGTGAAACAACTGGTACCAATGACACCCATGGATGCTTTCTGCACATTTAAGGAATCCAAACAGTGGATGTGAGCACAGTCAGAGGTGAATGGTGTGTTGCAGCAGTGGCAACAGTGATGTGAAAGACAGGCAGTGTTCCAGACAGCCATGCGCAGCTGTCAAACCACAAAATGAAGAGAGTACTGATCAGCTCATCTGCACAAATCACATAATGGCGGTGACTATGTTGAAAAATTGTGATTTGTAGCTGAGAATTTGCTCAGTCAAATAGTGTTATTGTGCTCTTTGCATACGTTGTAGTTTCTGTGGAAATAAATAGGAGGCATTACTTTCAGAGCAACCTGTATAGAATCTAGTAGCTGGCCATGGAGCCAAGGCAAAGCTCTGAGGTGTGTGGGGATGGAGAGCTCTGCCCATCAGCTCTGGAGCTGCCAGTGCATTCCAGGGACTTTCCTTCTCTCAGGCACTGCTGACAGTGGTGATATGTACTGGGCTGTGGGTAGAGCTAATCCACTACTTTCTCTTAATAAGGCTTCACTTTGCGTTGACTTCCCTCCAGACTCTGGGCAGGGTTGTCACAGTCAGAAATAGGCCATTTGGTGGGCATCTGGCAGGGGTGAATGTCTATTTTGCTCCCACTGCTAATTCCAGGTGAGGTCTGGACACCACACGCTCCAACATGAACAAAGAAGGACAGCTGCATTTCTCCAGTACGGAAACCCACAAGAGAGAACAAGCAGTGTTTGCTTTGCTGGGCCTTATTCCTCTAGTTTCTTATGCTTTAAGGCAATGAAGAATCATGGTTCTCTGCTTTCCTGCATTGCATGAGCTGCAGCTTGTGAGTGGGCCCAAGGAAGGGAATGGAAAAGATCCAGCTGCTTCTTACAGTTACCAGAAGGTGTCATTAACCAAGTGCTGGGTGGGCCAGCAGCGAGAAAATGGAAGAATGGCAGAGGCTAGGATAACCTTTCTTTCTACTCCTAGGTAATGGTGGCTTTATGCTCCAGCAGCATCCTGTCACTGAATTCAGACTGGCATGGGCCTGTGAAGTGAGGATGAAATTTAGGCTTATAATGGAGGATGTGAATAGTGAGGAATGCTGGGCCCTGTGCTGCATTGCACAGCACAGGTGAGAGCTGTGCTGGGGGAGGGTGAAGGTCTGAATCTGCTTCTTTCACTCCCAAACTCTTACAATGGTGTATTTAGTGTCTGTTCATCTGGAAGATGTGAAGAAAAAGCGTTAGGCTCCAAAGGCAAGAGTTACACATTGCTGCCAGGAAATGAAGTTTTCTCTTCCTCGGGACTCTTTGAAGTCTTCCTGGAAGTAATATTCTTACATGGCACTGGTAGGTGAGATCTTATGTAAGCTATCTAAGACAGCAGTATGTAAGCCAAAAAGACTTGAGTGATGCACAGAGTAGCATCTGCTGGCCCCTACCATCATGAAGCAACTTGCAATGGCCATACTCATGACATGGCTGTGCTCCTGACTACTGTTGGCTGCTCCCTACCCTGTTACCCTTGATATTCCTCGATGGTCTCTTCTATCTTCTTAGGTGCTGGCTGTAGGCCTAGCTGTGCCAAAAATGCTCTCCTTCAGAATTCCTGTTGCACTACAGAAACGCTCAATCCCTTTCTAATTCTTTTGTGCTCTTTAGCCCCAGCACAGAGCTCACCTGTCACAACTAGCAGCCAAAGACAACGCTGATGTTTACCTGTCACCACTTTATTTCCCTTACTACTGCAAGAATCTGTGCCACAGGGGAAAGATATGAGGACAGCTAAAATGTTCTGAGAGTAACTTCCAGGAATAATGCACAAAGAATTTCTGGAATCTCTCAGGATCATGGAAATAAGACTGGTCCAGCATGGATCCAACGTGACCACATCTTTTTCTAGAAGCCTTGAAAACCCACAAGGATGGAGATTGCCACATTTCTGGTGACTGCAGCTGAGGTGGTTCTCGGCTGCAGGCTCCACTGGTCAAATATGCAGGTAATACTGGGGAAGAAGGAATATATATATACAGGGATTGAGATATTCTGAATTAATCAGTAGAAATGCAAGATTTCCAGCAAGCATCATTTGCCTGAATCTGAATCATTTCTAATCTGCAAGTGCCAGATTAGAAGCAACTGGAGGCTGATGCCTTAAGTTAGGCATTCTGCTTCTTGTGACACCAATTGCCATATGTAGCCAAGTTGCATTAACCCTCTCAGACTTCTGATCCATCTGCCAAACCTAAGAGTGGGTGTGCTGCCTCGCATCCTGTAGTGACCACTCTTGTCTATGACAGCAGATTTGTTCCATGAGGGGACAAACAATGATGGACAGCAATTCCGTGATCAGCTACTTACTCAAGGTCCAGCAGAGTAAATATGAAAAATGACTGAGCAGAACGGCATATTTGTGTGGTTAAGCAGAATGATTTAACATAACTGGCAAAGAATGGATGAAAACTTTCAAGGCCTTTCAATGAAGGGATCTGGCAGTTTGGAATGGTCTTACACAATGTTTTAGATCAGGTAGCAGGTGGGAGAACAAGACCAAGAGCAGACTGCCACTGGAGAGATTGAACCTCAGTTATCCACCCAGATTTGGATTTGCCAGTGCTGAAAGGTTCTCAAGTATCTTCTGAGAGCCTCCTGTCTCTACCAACTATATCCCGGGGGCAGCAGCACTACTCACAGCTCTCAGATTTCTTATCATAGGACTCACTGACTTTGGAGTGTGATTCTGTGTGCAGGTGGCTTCTTGAGTATCTGCTTCGCCAGTGCTCTATTTCCACCTCAGGCAGAGTTCCTAAAGTTGTGCATGACCTGGGAGTCCCTTGTTTGCTCATGACATCTCCCATTTTAGTTGTGGCTTGATTATCTACCTCCTTGCACTGAAACTAGGATATGTTCTGTATATTCCTGTGGTCTCTTTTATTTAGAAGCAGTGGAGGGAAATTCTAACTGCACAGCTCTTGTAATTCCCTATTTGCAACCCAGCTCAGCTTTCTGGAGATACAGTCTGCAGTGAGCCCCAGGCTGGCAGTCCTGTCCCAGAGCCATCTTACTGACAGACAGCAGGGTTGGGCAGAGGCCTGAGTTGTGTGCAGGCTTAGAGGAGGAGCAGCTGGTCCCAGACACTGCAAAACATTTGCATGTTGTCTTCATATTTGTCTCTTTCTTTAATGCTCTCTCCCAGAAGCCTTTTTTGCTCTAGGGGAAAACTTATTTTTCTTTCTCTTTTGCAGGCTGCTGTCTGAGCTCTGCATTTAGTCCACATGAAAGTGTCATGTCCCAGGGGTATCTGTTCAAAGAGCTGTGGAGGCTTCTGGCTTCCCAGGATCCTCCCCTGGTCTGCCATGCCAGGCTGCATCAGACATGCAGTGCCTGGCAATACTAAGAAGGCAAAATGGGAACAGTCCTCTTTGTACCACTGACCTGAGAGCGGTGCGCTGTGATGTGGGCAGAACTCCAGAGCTTTTCATCTGCACTTTCAGGAATCTGTTGAAACAAAGATCAGGAATTCTGGTAAGGCCATTCTGCATAGAAGACAGTGTTCTTCAACACACAGCATTTGTGGGGCATCAGATGCCTTGAAGGAAGACCAGGAGCCAATGCAGACATGCCTTTAATCACCTGTCATACCTCAGTCCCTGATGGTGCTACCCAGAGGGCTGCCCAGCCCCTCTGCTCCCAGTCACCACAACGCAGCCCAGCCGTGGAGGTGTTTAATTGCATGCTACAATAAACTGCCCCCAGCCGCCTCCTGAGCAGCCGTGCCTCTGTTTTACTGCCATTTGGAAGAATCCAGTTATCACAGGGTGGAGGAGAATGAGTTGCTGTTATGTGGGAGCAACATGAGTGAGAGCTCCTGCTCAAAGTAGGCATGGGCTGTAGCAGGCCAGCCACAGGCTGCCTGTAAATGTTGTCTGAACAAAGATACTTGATTTAAAAAGCTGTGGATATAAGGGATCTGTAACCACAGCACAGCCACAGGTACCCGAGCATCAGGCTTCCAGCATCCATGGAACACCAGATGCTTTAGGGGAGACTTCTCCCAAGGCAACAGGTGGCCAAGGGGCACATGAAGCACACCCAGGGTCTGAAGTATTCACTCTGCTCCCCAGAGAAGGACCCAATGAAAGGGCCACCAAAAGGACCCAATCAGGACAGGGTCCCAGGTACTTCCATCGTGCCACCAGAAGAGGTGGTGGGATAAATCTGCATCTCACCTGTGCTCGTTAGCCCCTCTCTTCCTGCAGCACCACCTCCAGAACTGCCTGAGAACTGGGCTGGAGTCAGGCCAGCCTTTTCTTTCTGCCAACCACAAATTTAAAAACCACACCCTCCTTCCTATCATCTAGGCCACTGGTGAAAACTCTGAGTAGATTTGGACCCAAGAAACCACTGCAAGCTCTACTTTCTGTGTTCTTTCCTAGCAACAATTGTCCCTTGAGATCTGCTTTCTCAGTGTGGTTTTTGATCATTCCAATAGTTTTAAATCCCATTCCTCTAATCTCTAGTATATGAGAATGTATATGAGACGAAGTCTAAAGCCATTTTCAAGTCAAAATAGCTGATACCCACTCTCTTTTGCTATCTATTAAACATAGTGCAGATGAAAATTAGATTGGCCTGTCATAATTTGTCCTGGAAATAAATAATTAAAAAAAACAAGCATTCATAGCTTCTCATCCCATTAGCTTACAACATACTGCCTACAATTTTTTTAAGGGATTGCTCTGTGTGTGTGTAGAACTCATCAGTAACTGGGTCAAAAAATAAGTCCATCAGACAACAGTTGCCTAAGAAAAGCATGTAAGAACAGGGAAGAGTAAGTGATACTTCCTCCAACATCCAGCCTCTGGAAGCTTTCAGCTTAGACACTTCTTCAGCAAAATGCAGGGTCTTTGTATCTTGAGTCCTTATTTTCCACGAATTTGTCCAATCTCTATGTGAATGCATGTAAAACATTATCATCCACAGTGTACTGTGGCAAGGAGTTCCACAGACAGTGTTGTGAACCACCTCTCCATGTTAGGTCTGAATCTTCCTTATGGCAGTTCCATCTGATACTCCCTGCCCCCTTTATGGGAAGCTATTGTCAACAGATATTTCATCCTTGCCCTCCCCTGGCACTTGTGACTTTACACACCCATAGGTCGTCTCTTAATTTGTTTTATAATTGTTACTGCCAAAGATGCCACTTAGCATCCTTGACTATCCTCACTGGCCTTTAATGACCCTTTTTCAATTCTACAGTCTTCTTTTTGGGATGGAGGTGAGGAGGACCAGAGGTGAAAAAGCAATCAGCTCACAAAGAAGCACCTGACGTTGTGTTTTATGCTGTTCCTTTCTCACTGTTTCTTAATACTTAATTTGCTCTTTCCTTTAGAGAACTGAGGAAATGTTTTCTGAAAACTGTTGGCTGTAATCCTTAATTTCTTAACAACAGGCTGCTCAGAGGCTGCGATTCTGTGTACAAACAATGTAATTTTTCCATGCTCATTGCTTTCCACATATTTACATTGAGTTTCTTGTGCTGCTTTTCCCAGTGCTCTGTTTCCCTCCTGCCCCAACACCCATGACACCTGCCTTTTCAACCTATTGTTCAGGCTACTTTTATATGAGGCAGATGGCATTGGTCTCTCCAGACCTCTGCTTGTGAACTTCTACTACGAAAAAGCTTTAATTCATATATTTTCATCTCTAATTATTCACACAAGAATGTTCTCTTTTCTTCCATAACAGTTTGCTCTCTGAAATGATGTCTGGTAATCTAGGGTGATTTCCATTCTTTGCTTGATATGTGATCACTTCAAGAAGGCCAACAGCAATCCTGGGCAATAAGGTCAAGTTAAGACCTGTGCTGGGCTTCACATCATCTGCCTATAGCTTCCTTTGTCTGCTGAGAGATGAAACAGATGTTCCTTAGGCGACTTATTAACAAAGCACTTACAGAGCTTTTCTTATTGTGATTTGTCCCTTGATTACTTGCTTTTTTCCTTTCTTGCCCTTACAGTTTTCTCTGCACAAGCTCATGCTGTTCTTTTAGTTCTGTTTTCATTACCTTGACCTAGTTTCCAGACCCTGCACAACTTCAGATGGAAGTAAGAAGTAATGAAGCCACACTTCAGCATTCAGGCACATTTCCTCCAGTTCCTCTGCATGGGGATATTTTGAGGTTATTCTCTCGGTAATTTCTTTACGGAACTGCCAGTTCTCCTGAGTGCTTTCTTCTTTCACACTTCCAATCCAGGAGGGAAACTACCATCTTTTTGACTGAAGTCTATTCCATTTTTCTGTTTTCTCTCTTTCCACTTTTGGAATTATAAAAATCACTCAGTTAATGGTTGCTCATTCAAGTTGCTTTCCATGTTCACGTTCCAAAAGTCTCATTCTTCCTTGATGAAAAAAAATCTAGAAATCTGCCTTCTCTGTCCTTCTCCTTTTTCTTTTTCAAGAAAAATCATTTCCAAAAGCCTTTGAAAAGCTGAGGACAGTTTCTCAGCCTCACTGTGACAAACAGCTGGCTTTTCTGACTTGTGTTCGTTACGGAGCAAAGACAGCTGATGCTTTTCTCTGGGAACCACTATAGCTGCAGCAGCTGAGCTGCACATTGCGGTTTCCATACAGCTCAGAACTGGGCTGACCACACCAGCAAAGATCTCTGCGTCTCTGCTAAGCTGTTCAGCAAATGTTTCTTTCACACAGCATTTTCATTTCCTATGAAAAAAAAAAATACCGGGGGGGCCAGAAGGGGAGGGGTGTTAAAAAGCAAAGCATTTTTTGGCTTTTCAGAAAACGAACGTGGAGAACAGAAACTTGCTGTGAGAAGTTTGGCTAACAGATTTTTCTCTTGAAAAAACAGTGGAGCAAGAAATCTGGGAGCTTGCACAGCTGGGTGAGCCATGTAGGATCGTCGGTTGAGCTCTAAGGCTGCTGAGAAACAGAGACTTCATCAGCAGCTGAACAGAGGTGCAGATTTCAGGATGCTATGGCATTCCTGCTGCTTGCTGACTGCGCGCTCCGGGAGCAGCTGGACGGGCAGAGTGCAGTTTCTCATGGATCAAACTTATGTTTGGATACTGTGGTGCCTAATAAGGTGTGATATCCAATCCAACCATTTCCCCTGCAGTTAGGGCAGACACAACATTTCTTTCCCTTGTGTATTTCGTAATAGGGCAAGAACTCATACCACCACCTTTTCCTCCCTGGGGGCACCAATAGGAACTCCCCCTGTAACTCAGGGAAATGTGAAGGTACTTACCATGATTTAAGAGTGGCTAATGTCAAACTTCATTAAAGCTTTGGAAATTGAATCCTTAATGATCAAAGACACAGAAAAGAGGGAAATGATGTTTAAAATAGTTTCAGTTCTGTTTTCTTGTGAAGCTGCTCTGATAATGAAAAGAAAAAGAAAAGGTGATTTCAATTCCACATATTACAGAAGAGCAAGGGGGGAAAAGGGCCCTTCTCACCAATGAGCTTTTCATGAGACAGTGTTGGGAACACTCCAAAGCACAGTGCAGTGCAAACCCATGGGTATCATCAAACATTTTCAGCTCAGAGTAAGGAGAGATGGACTTTGCCCTTTGTTAGAAAGTAAAGTCTCTGTGTGGGTGAAGGGACTTACCTTTCTTCCGAGGTTTTCTTGTCTTATTTTGCTTACCTTGTGGCTGGCCAGAACCCCAGGTATCTTCAAAGAGTTCCAGTAGGACACTCTGGATACTGGGAAGATGCTGCATACGCTGGCAGGTCCAGATGGTCTCCTTCTTACACTGTGGATCCCAGCTTTATTAATTTACCTCTCTTGAGGTTTCTCCCTGGCCTGGGTACATGATGTCCCTTGGGCAGCAGCTATCTTACTGCTTATTTTTAGACAACAGTTTTTTCCATGAGGACAAAGGAGGAAAAAGAAAGGAACTTCTCCCCCCTTTGCCTCTTTATAGTCTGGCCTAGAAGGTGTCTAAGAGATGTTGGCAGCCACTAGCCTCAAAGCTTGGCAGGGCCCCAGCCCACCAGCCGTTCCCTTCTGCCTCTTCCTCCCACCATTCCCACAGCACATTTTCTATCAGTTGATATAAGGGAAATTCAGGATTCATCACCACCTCCAGCCCTGTAAACTCATGCCATTTATGTCACATCTTTGGAAGGCGCAGGTGAATTCCCCAAGAGCCATGGTGGGAGAACTAATATTCTTTATCAGATCTTGCTTACCTTAGTAATTCTTCCTCAGACAAGAGTGAGACCAACAAACCACATTCCTAATGCACTTGTGGTCACTAGGGCAAGAAATAAACTGAGAGGAGTGTTTAATTTGCACCCTCTTCTTGGGATAGCTGGAGGATGTGCTTCCCAGGCAGGGAGATAAAAGTCAGAGAGCATGCAGCAGGCATCCTGGCTGCTGCCTTTGATCTGTGTCTTGCGCTGCAGTTGTTAAACAGACTGTGGTGTTTGGTCTGGCCAGGACACAGCCCTGCTCTGGGGGCCTGGCTGGAATGTGCTTGAAACCATTTGGAGCAATAAGCAGTAGTTCATGCCAGTTCAGACAGTGCTGGGCTGCACTCCATCAAGGCAAGAGCTAGAGACATTAACTCTTGCATGACTTCAAATTGCTTTGCAAAGGAGGATTCCTGAATTTTAATTTAAAGCTGTGCTTCTTTATGGCTCTCAGCTGAATGGAGAACTGTGAGTAGCATTGAGCAGAAAACCTGAACTGGAAGTCACTGTACAAGTTTTCTGCTGCAGTTTTCCATAGAGTGGGCACTGCACACTTCTCCTTGCTCAGCCCTTTTTATTGCAGATCATGGTCATTTGTTAGAATTCAGGCCAAGATCTCAGAGATACTTAAGGGTCATAGCTAGACTCTTGACAGTTTTAAGACTCCTCTATTTCTGTATGTACATAAGTCTAAAGCGAAATGATCCAGATGGTGGGATTCAGGAGCTCACAGAGGAACAGCTGGCCTTTGCAACAGCACAACTAAACTTCTGTGGGGATGAGTAAGCTGCAGGGTATTTGGTAGATTCTTCACAATTCATAAAATATCTTTATCATTTGAGCCTCTGTTTAAGGCTGTAGACTCTTGAGTATTTCTAGGAATCTGTAGCCTTATGCACAGCCTATGTGTGCATCATGTCAGAAGGTCCTGAACTAGTCTTGGCTCCTGGTGCTGCCTGTGTATTTATCTTCTAAATACAAAATGCTTCAGACTACTGAGAATTCCTAGGAACAGAGAATGGTTTTCCAAGACCTCTTTATTGTGCGATGACTCGTTCTGGTTCTGTGTGCTCAGGCTGAGCAGGGCCTGGTGCCCAGCGCTGCGCTGATTGCCCTAAGCGCCAGGCTGGCCTACAACAGGAGGCTACAGCTGCTGTTTCTTCCACAAGGGGATCTCCGTGAGGCTGAGGTGGTCACGCCATGGTTCAGTGTCCTGTGCAAATGATTTCGTGTTTTCTAGCAACCAGCTCAGCACCAGGGATACTGAACCAAGAGTCACACCAAGTGCTGAGAGACTGGACACATATCTTTTCACAGAATCATGCAATGGCTTAGGTTAGAAGGGACCTCAAAGATCATCTAGTCCAACCTGGGAGCTGGATGCCCTCCACCAGATCAGGCTGTCTAGGACCTCATCCAAACTGGCCTTTAGCCCCTCCAGGGATGGGACACCCACAGCTTCTGTGGGCAGCAATGTCAGGGCCTCTCTGCCCTCTGAGGAAAAAATTTCCTCCTGACATTTAATCTAAGTCTCCCCTCTTCTAGTTTAGAGCCATTCCCCCTTGTCCTATCACTATCAGACTGCACAGAAATTTGCTCTCGCTCCTTGTTTATAAGCTCCCCATGATTACTGGAAGGCTGCAGCTTTTTTGCCAGCTCTCACAATCTTTCTTCATAGCAGAGGTGCTCCAGCCCTCTGAGCATCCTGCTGGTCCTATTCTGGACCCAGTCCAACAGCTCCACATCCTCCTTGTGCTGGGCACCCCAGATCTGAATGCAGTACTCCAGATGGGGCCTCATAAGGGCAGAGGAGAGGGGGACAGTCCCCTCCCTGCCACACTGCCTCTGTTGATAGAGCCCAGGGTACCGTTGGCATTCTGGGCTGCAAGCACACACTGCTTGCTCACATTGAGCTTTTCATCCACCAGGACCCCCAAGTCCTTCTCCACAGGGTTGCTTTCAATGAGATCTCCCAGTCTGTATGCAAACCTGGGATTGCCCCAACCCAGGTGCAGCCTTGATGAATCTCAGTAGGCTCTCATGGGCCCACTTTTCAAGGCTGTCCAGGTCTCTCTGGATGGCATCCCTTCTTTCTATTGCACCTATATCTACCTATATCTAGCTGCACCACTCTGCTTGTTCTCATCAGCAAACTCACTGAGGGTACCCTCAGTCCAATTATCTATGTCACTGATAAAGACTGAAGAGCACTGGTCTTAAGACAGACCCCTGGGTGACGCTGCCCACCTAGCTTTTGCCACCTGTCAGAGATACTCAGGTCTCTCCCTTTCCTGTGCCGAAACCCTAGGCACTCATTTTCACTCTGACGGACTCAAGAAGCAGATATCTTAGTTGTGGTAGTACTTATACCTTCTGGAGGTCTCAGTAGATCCCCGCATCTTTGTTCAACAATTTTTCCTTTGGTAGAGCGTACATAGTTATTGATTCCTGCAGAAGCATGTGGACCTAAAGAGACAAAAGTCACAGTGTGGAACAGTGGGGAGATCTTATCTCTGACTAGCCAATGCACTGTTTACCCTTAACCCTCCCATAATCTCAGTTTTGCACATCTGGACCAAGCTGCACACTCAGGGAGAAGTGACAACACAGCCCCTATGGTAGCTCATACAGGTAAGAGCTTTGGCCTCCACCCTGCACAGAATGGGGCCATCGCCCGTGCCCAGTTGAGATATGGCAGTCTCTTTCCAGAGCTCAGAATCTTTCCAGACTCAGAATCTTGCTGCCCCTTGCAGGGAAGACTGTGCTGAGGCCTGTCTACTTTCCTTGGGCTGAGCCTAGAGAATTGAGAAGAGAGTCCAAGGCATCCCCATCCCCATTCTCATGAAGAGGGCAGAAGGTTTGCTCACCGCTCTGCTTCCTCTTCCTCAGTGTGCTCTTACCAGATGTGTGCCTACACCAGGATCCTATGGAGAGACTGTGACAGCAAGGCCATCTAGAAACAAAGCCATCTTACATTGTGATTATTGCATAGAATAAGGTGTGTTTGGATAGATAAGCTTTCTCTGTATATTCCTGTCATTAAGATGATGGGAGTTCAGTGGTCAGGGTAAGAGTTCTTCATGGATAACTTCAGACAATGCTGAAGTACATTATGAAGACAGTGACAACCAGTCATGCAATTTGGCCATCAGTGCATGATCCTGGCAAACCTAGCTTTCTACTGACTTCAGAGTACTCTCTGGCCTTAGGACTTGCTTATTCTTTGCTGTAAATCAAGTATTTTCAGAACACCAGGGTTTGCAACTTGGGACATTACAGAAACTGCTGTGAAGACTGGGACACACATAACAAGTGAACCATAGGGTTCGCAAAATTGGATATTGATGAAGGTAATGACTCTCCCAGTCAACCTATAGACTCATAAAGACAAGGCACTGGGTATAATAAGTATAATGCCTTAATGTAGTCTCAGCTCTTTTAGAATAAGAAAAAACTGAGGTTACATTAGCTTATAAAATAATAGCACTCTGCACTTGTATGGCTACAGGTCTGACAGACCTCCTCCTGTGTTCTCAAGTTGAGTTTCCTGCCACTAGGAGCTCACACTCATCCTTTCATGAAGTTTGCCAGCACTGTTGCATACATAGTCAGAATTCTCTCCCCCTCTATTCTGTTTGGGCAGCTGTTTCAGAACTCATTTGCTCTAACGATTAGAAAAGAAAACCCACTAATTTCCAACCTAAATGTTAGGATGGCCAATTTGTACCCACTTGGATTTGTTCTCTACCTTAAATGACTCTTTTCTTCTCCCTGGAATTTACTCCAGAGATGTATTTCTCAAACAAATATAATCTTGTCTTTGCTTATCTTCAATCACACTCATACAGCTCTCTCCCATACAATGCTTCCATCTTCCCTGAGCATCCTGGTAAGACTAGAAACACATGCACACACCTTTCCAATCAGCACTGGAGAGGTTAGAGTGAGAAGGCAGTGAGGAACAGCACTTTTCTGTAAGCTGTGTGGATGTTTTAGGCTGATGGGAGCAGAGAGAAAGGAAGGAGGAAACTTCCCTTGCAATCACGGTCTCCTTGCATCAAGGCTACTCTTGAAAACAGCTGAAATGGGAAATAAATGCAAAAACCATCCAGTCTCCAGGAAAAGACATGAAATGTGGCTGTAAGATGGATTTACAACTCTACTCATTGCTATGCCATTGACTCATTTCTTCTGTTTCCCTTGGGTCTCCTGTCTGTGGCTAAGATCTCTGGGAAGAAGCTATCTGCCTGTATGTGATGTGATATATCCTCATCTCCAGATGCATCTTGTAGTAGTGACAGTGTGGAGAGCAGCCAGACCCAGTCTGCGTGTGCTCTGGAAAGCTTTCACAGAGAAAAACAAAAGGGATCTCAGTTTACAGTAAAACAGATCCTTCCAAGCCTTGCAACAACAAAGCCAGTTGTATAGTGCTGCACAGAGGATGCAAAACTAAATGAAATGTCTGTGTCTTCCTCTCCAAGCTCTGAGCAACTACATGAAATGGAGAGCTTGTTCGCTGATGACCTTCATGCTTCTTGCTCTCAGTTTTTGCAGTACATGCTTCCTAGGTGTTAGGTATGTTTAGCTGCGTGGCTGCTGCCTTCAGGTGTAACTGCAGGAATGCAATACAAGCATACAACAGATGGTGATGTTTTCCTGCAGGAAATAGTGTTTCTGCAGCAGACTTCCATACATGGACTTGTGGAACAACATGGCTCATTAGCTTCCAATGAGGTGGCTCCTGGACATGACTTTGGCATGAATGATTCTGCAGCTGCCTGGAAAAACTGTTTATTGCTACTGCCATGCTGATGACTTCCTTTAGAAGCATCTCATTATTTCACCCATATCTGTAGCTACAGCCCAATCCAAAAAATGGCTCCAGCAGTGTGTTGCCCTTCTTTGGTCTTTGTGCATATCTCAAGAAAGCTGTGGATGTTGCAATTGTTCAGTACCTACTCAGAAGAGTGGAACAGCCTACTCGGGGGAGAGCTGATAGCAGGAATTAGAAGCCTTTTCCTATTTAATTTATTTTTTACTGCTTGGATTTTTCCTTAATAAAATATTCATTCTAAACTCTGAAGTGCAGACTACTAGGTCCATCTCTCTGCTATTCTTGATTCTCTTCTAATGAACTTACCCGAAAGTGAACTTACCCAAAAGTAAACTTACAGAGATGCTTTTGGGTGCATTCATTTCCCAAAGTTGTTCTGTGCGCTCATCATTTGAGAGAAATGCAAAAACACATTATGTTATTAGAATGGAATGGTCAAAGTGGTGTCCTAGCAGAACTAAAATCAACTAAGTCTATTTCCTGGGAGGTGAAGAGAAAAAGAAGTTAATGTAAAAATGTGAAAGATACTGGGTTTAGAAGATGTGTGGGCCTGGTGGGGGGCAACCATTGGTGAGGCTGGGGGGCTTTAAGGTCCCAGCTAACCATTCTGTGGTGCTGTGCTTTATGAGAGCTGAGTCACACCTGCACGGCTGCATCCTGAGAGCTTCCAATTTGGAAAACTCCAGTGGAAAAAATTTCCAGCTTGAACTCCAGAATCAGCGATGGGATTTCCTCCCTTGAGACTTTCCAGCACCTGTGCAAATGTCAGGCTGTGCTTATGCTGTGTCCAAAAATTATCTACCTTTACCTCAGTTTTAATTCAAGCTAATTTTAACAAATGTCAACATTTCCCATTTCTGTGGAGGTGTCTGTCCTTGGGCATCCATGCCATACTCACAGAGTGCCCAGCCATGATTCAGTTCTTCAGTTCTGCAGGATACCTCGCAGTGGGGACAGCAAGCAGCTCCATGCAACTGCCCCAGCTGAGATGGGAGAGGGTAATATAGAGTGTCTGCGTGGTACAAGTATCCTCCAGTGCTGAACATTGCTCAACGACTGGGTTTTCTCTTATATAACTTACTTCTCTCTATCTCAGTTAATTTCTTATTGTAATTACTCCCATTCACATTTCCACAGAAAGTGATCCTCCTGTGCCTTAGTTCCTCTGCCTTCTCAAGACACTTATAACAACTGAAATGCCATGTTCTACTTTCTAGATCCCTAGGTCACAAGTTGTTTTAAAAAGTGAATTACACGCTGTTGTGACCAGTCTAGCGCTTTCACCTTACATTCCATTAGGACTTCTTGGTATTTTCTTTTGCCATTCCATTACTGTACGTAGAATGTGTCAGAGCATATTGTCTGTTTCTTTGTTGCTTCACAATCTTTTCAATTCTTTGGGAATGCTCTATTTGGGCACTTAATATGTCCCTCTAAACAACCAATGGTTATTTACCAGCATTTATACACGTAGCTGCTTCATTTCATTTCATTTCATTTCATTTCATTTCATTTCATTTCATTTCATTTCATTTCATTTCATCAACAGAGGTTTTTCCCTACTTGAAACTCAAGTGCTCTTGTGGTGGATTTTCATTCTTTTGGCAGATTACTGGGTTCAAACATGTCGCATGCATTTACAGAGTGGCTTGCTTTTTCCAGTTCTCATCTCATATTCTTTTAGACTGTTTTTAACTACCAGTTCACCCATTGCCTCTAACGAACATACGGCTGTGGGGATTCTAACATCCTTTTCTAGGTGAAAACAGCTGATAAGAGCCCATGTGTTGGAATGTGGACACAGCTAGGCATCAATTTTGAAGCCAGAGGACCTTTTGCAAGTGCTCAGTGGTACCTGCACTCAGTCCTGGTCTTGCCTCATCACTGCTGACTGCTTTGAGAGCCCTCTGACATCCTAAAATATGACAGTGATACACATAACCTTGAAAAGATAAAAAAAATAAAGTGTTAAAGGCAGAACTTTCTGCTTTCTGTGGGTCGTGTTCAGCTTTTTCTTCACTTCCCTAGGACAGAAGTTTTGTGCTTTAGTAATCTAAGATCTTTTTCATTCCAACTTTGGAATGTAACTGTATTTAAAACAACAAAAAAAGTCATAATTAATATATAAGATGGTAAATGGCAGCTCTTTACGGTCCATTCAGCTATGTAGTAATAATAGTCTCATTCCCTCACTGTCTGGATATTCTGATCCACTCCTCATCAAATCCCAGCCTTGCGAAGGATGCCATATGTCACTTTCTTTGCCTTTCAGTTCAGAAAGTTAAAGTTCAGGTTATGTTAACTCTATACTATCAGAAAGAATGGAAAATGAAAACTTATAATACAAAAAGCCAGGCACATGCCTGTAGCATGGTAACTCCACTGCCTTATGGCGATATGGCTCCACTGTCCCTTGTCCATGGGGCTGCCAATAGTTCTGCACTTCCCTGAGACCCCTGCCAAGTTCATAGAATGGGCACATGAAGCTTGTCCAGGGCCTTTGAAATACACATTATTTCCTGTCATGTCCTGTGACTCAGTCCTGAATTTCTCATCTCAAGAAGAAAAGCGTGCTATAACAGTTTGCTTTTCATTTGTAGCCTGCAGCTGTTGGAACATTTATTTATATCAGGGATTTTTGTTGAGAACTATTAAAAATAAGAGCGGGTTTTCTTGAAATCGACTTTTTGTATGAAGGAATTAAGGAATGCTTTTTGTTCTGATAATTGTACGTGAGATGTATTCTGTCTACCTGGAGATCTCTGAAAAAAGAAGAAAAGTAAATACCAGAGTGTTCAGAAAGTGACCCCACTGTCACACCATGTGCCTGGTTTGTAATGGCAATGACAACAGAAGAGGAATCGTAATTCAGGACAAACTGTCCAAAATGTAGAGCATAAAGTTCACCACTGAAGTCACTCATCTGAGTGATATTTTAGGTAAAGACATCACTCTTTGCTATCTTTCACGAAGTGTTTTACAGGAACACAAATTCTTTGTGATGAGAACTTATCCCTTGCTGAGCTGTGGGCTTTGTGATGGAGCAATACTGGTCTTGACATTTCAAGTGTATGGGAACATGTCCCCCGATCAAACCATTGATGTCTGATGCAGTGTGGTGTGATCTTGGCAACTTTCCTGTCCACAGTCAGAAGGAATATTTATTTCCATGAAAAAAAAATGCAACAAAAATCAAAACAGTACTGGCAGGCTCTGCTGCCCCGCAGTCATCTAAGTGCTGTCTATCTGCACTCATGATGGCAGAACATTCTGCCTGTAGAATCCTACCAGGCAAGGGTTCTTTGCCTTTGTTTCTCTCTGCGGAGACAGACTCAAAATCACTCAAAATCACGCCATAGGAAAAAAAAAAAAAGGAAGTAAGTCATCAGATAAACCAAGATAATGGCACAGCTGCTGGCACAAAGCTCCCATCATCTGGGATTGGTCATCTCTCCACTGGTCAGAGAAGGAGGAGCAGGAAATAGAAATACCTGAAGTGCATACAGGTGATGATCCTGACTCTTTCCCACTCCCTGTGTGCTAGGCAATTATGTGTCCTCAGGCAATTATGGTGATCAAATGCAAAAAAGGAAAATAATAAGCAGGAGTACATTGTGTGAAATTCAGTCTGCTTATCTGTGAGATCCATGCATCTGCCAATCTCCCAGGACAGCCTGAAGAGCTCTGGTACAGATCTGCAGTTCAGTGCACTATGTTCAAGTAGCAATGCCTGAGTTACCACCTCCACCAGCTGGTTGGCTAGGAATGCCACGGCACAGCCCACATCACTCATCTTATGGCTACAGAAAGAGCTCAAGGCTTGTGTTTGCACTCAGTGGCTGCACCATTCCCCCAACCATCTGGCAAGACTGGATTGGCCCAACAATCAATCGCTGGGCACGGCTGCCTATGTCCAATTGACACAAGTGGCTCTATGGAAGGGACAGCTATTTGCTTGGTGAGCAGAGCATTATTTCTGGCTTCCGGCCCATGCTGTGTCTGGCACAGGGCTTGACTTGCCTCTGAACAACAGCACACAGGATCAGAGACAAAATGAATTTATCGTCCTCTGTAAGAAAGTGTGTAAAGAAAGTGGAGAAAGGAAAAACTGTGGGGATGTTTGGCACAAGGCTGCTGAGCCTTCACAGTTGGCTTGGGCTGCATTGGGAAGAGGCGTGGGACCACAGAGGCAGTGTGGGGAGCGGAGTGGTGGGTGGGCTCTGAGAGCCGGGAGGGAAAAGGAAAGAGGAGAATGCATGCAAAGAAAGGGGCTTGTTTTCCGCAGCGCTGCTACCTGAGAATGCCCATCCTGAAGTGCTGCTGCCACCACCGGTGCCGGCACGAGTGCAGCGTCGGATGGAGGAGACTGGGGTGGGAAGCAGAACACATTTCCTGGCAGCTCGGCAGAGCGCCTCCAACAATTGCTGGGACTGGAAGAGCTGGGCAGACGCCGCTGACACGCAGTGTTACAATGGGTCCCTGTTCTGCTTGGCCCCGGCAGCAGACAGGGAGGCCCGAGCTCTCCGGCTCTCCTTTATTTGGTAAAACTTAATGGGATTTCATTCCTGGCTTTTTCCAAAAAAACTGCTTGCAATTTTCCTTCCCAGATTATCCCCTCCTCCAAAACAAAGAACTCCTTGTGCGTTTGGAGAGTCCAAGGGAGGGGCTGTGCTGAGCCTGCACTTTCGACTAGGAATGCCACAGAGCTGTAAGGACAGACCCGTGCCGATATTCCCAGCCCAGCACATTGTCCTCTCTTTGCAGCATCTTGTTACTTTTGGGAGTGCACTGTCAAATCTGCAGCTGCTCATCCCTGCTATTTTCAGTATTCTCAGAGAAGTGCTGCTGGAGCTCTGGCTGTGCTGCAGATAGCGGAGCTGTGGAGCTGCAGTGGCCAGCAGAGGGTGAACTTGTGATGCTGTTTCCCAAACCAAACCTTTCCTCTGATTGAAAAGTACCCTCATTTGGCCTTAAGTTTTTCTGAATGATACAGCTACAAATAATAATAATTTTTTTTAAAAAGGTGCAGAATTCCATCTGATAAGTAAAGTTAACATGCTGGGAAATGCTTGGCTGCTTCTAACTAGGTCCACTTGCTAGTGGAAAAGTTCTACTGGTACTGCACAGTAGAGAGACAGAAAAGAAACAGAAGAAAACATGGAATAAGCTTTATAAACCAGAGGATCTTGACACCCAGACTAGATGTCTTCTTAAGAATCTGTTTATTCCCAGCCTCAAAGGGCTGAGCTTCAGCATGGAGTGAAGTTTCTTTCCAACACAAGGTTTAGATAAAGCAACTATGATGGCAACTTCTGACTGGGTGGGAGGGGAGAAAGAAGGCAATTTTCCAATATCAAGTCAAGTCCATTTCATCCAAAATATCATCTGGCCTTGCACAGTAAAGATGGAACACCTGTTACACCCCTGTGCTTGCATGTGAATCAGAGCTGGAGAACAGCCTCCATTCATTCAAATAGCAAAGCTCTTCCTCAATTCTCTTGTGCAGATCCCAGAGCAACCATGAGTGAATAAATCACTTCTGCAGGGATGGGGTATGCCTACTGTTCATTAGTTTACTTCTTCTAACTTTATAATCTCTCAGCACATAGGCCCCATTTGAGCATGTGCAAACTGGAAAACTATGACTTTTTCTGTACACCACATATCCTTTAGCTGGTTTTACTTTTAGCTAAAACTTTCTGCATGTACACTTTTCTTAGATGCCCAGAGCAAAGCTCATGCCTGTACTCAATAGCATTTTTTCTCAGGAGAACAAATGTTTGGCACACACTCGGGAATAGAGCCCTCACAGCATGGTAAGGAGCAGGCAATGCAGCCTGCTGTGGATCACTGGGTGCTGAGATGCTGAGCAGCCTTGCAATGTGAAATCCTCCCCATAGTTCCCACTATCTGGTTTGAGAAGTTTTCCATTTGGCTTCCTTCTCTGTCAGTTTTTCTGCAGTCTCTGAGGCGTGGTTGAAATGGACCTGCTAGCAGCAATGTCCTCAGGGCAGCAGATGGTGGCATGGACCAGCGCTTGGTACCAACTGCCAGGGAAGGAAGAGCTGAATACAGAGGATCTACTGATTCATTATGCAGCGTGATTTCTGCCATGAATTTTCATGTAGCTTCACATCAGAGACTTTTTTCCTGTACTGCAGCCTAACTACTATTTGGACATTATGGCAGCTCCAACTCCAGCCAATTCCATTCCAGCTTCACACTTCCTTTTTTTTCTCTCTGAGTTGTAGAGAAGAAAGGTGAAGAGGTGAGAGACAACTGAAACCCATCCTTGCTTTTTCCTTTCAACAATCTGGATGTGTGACTTCACTCTACATTTACTCTGCACTAGAAGGCTCCTGTTTTCATATGGTCTAAGTAAGAATATTGCTTGCTGGTACTATAGGAGCATGTGGGATTGTGTAAAGTGTTTCCTAGAGCCCTGTTTGCCTTTACTAGTTGTTAGTGCCAGAGGACAGCTGGCTGCATTTCCTGCATTAGCATAGAGCCATTAATCAACATCTCGGGAATGCTGGTGCCATGAACTCGAGATGGGAAGATCTCAAGCTTTTCAGCAAAAGCTGTTTCTTTGGAAAATACTAATAAGTGTCTCGTGTAGATAAAGATGAATATACTTTAGTTTTAGAGGAGTACTTTAAAAATACAGACGGAGTTGGAAATTGTGAGAATGATGTCATATGCCAAGGGAGGTGTGGGTGGATGGAGAAAGATGACATCACTTCCTGTCTGGTCTCTTAACATTGCTGTAAATGAAAGGAGAGACTGATTTTAAGCTTGTCTCTAGCTGCTAGGAGTTATGGAAACATCATGTCCCAGACTCCCCTAGAGACAGGCTTTTGCAGTTCATCTGGCCTCCAAATAGACCTGCATTACAACAACTGCATGGTGGATCTCGAAGGAATGAGCCAGAGCTTGGGGCTTAGCTGGGAGAAAGCTGTACAGTGGATGGTGTAGAGAAGCCAACAAAGGAGTTGAGTTTGAGACCTCCCCTCCTCCAGCCAGCTCCCAAAACCAAGAAGGTGAGGCAGCTATGTCAGGACAGGATAACTTCATGCTGCATATTCAGGCTTTATTTTCCTTGTATCTTCCTGTGCTGGACAGGAGATAACACAAAATGCAGCCTAATACAAACCTCTCATACATCAGAAGCAGCATTTTCCTGCTCTTTCCAACATAGGGGTATTTAGATGTCATGGAACGCCAAAGCTACCTTGCCACAAGGAAAACTGTATCCTTCATTTGCATGGATCTGTGGTAACAGGATTTGCACTTTCCTCCATTCACAACTCCCCACAAGCCAGGGGACCACCCCTTTCTAATCTGCTTTGTACCTAGGCCTGCCCCAAATGCATAGCAGTCCTAACCAGGAGATCGTATAGCACAGTTTTGAGTGCCTGAAGCTCAAGCACAATTCAGTTTTATCTCCTCTGTAACGTGCTCTGTGAAGTGTATGACATCCAAGGACCCTCATCTACACAGGGTGTCTGTTCAAGGACTCTTCCTCTAATGGCGTCTGTATCTAGAGGCCATGCACGTAATGCTTGTAACCTGCTGTCCTCTTTTTGGTTCTGTATGTGCTCAGAAACCTGCCCTTTGGAGAGGTACCTTCATTCCCCTGCCTTTCATTCCCATTACATGCTCAGTGTCTCCAGACAGTGAGTGCTAAAGCCTTGTTGACCACCCCTTGTAGGGGCTGTCACACTGTGGTTTTGCCATACATATGCAATCCACAGTTAATGATGGCAGAACAACAATTAGATTAAACGAGCACAGCTGGAATGAGGACTCTGGTGTGGGAACAAGGCTGTTCTGTCAATATAAATATCTTGCTCTCATGCACACTCAGTCTTGTGCTGGTGTTAGCAGCAGTGCACATGAAGGAACAACTAAGAGAGCAGGTATCTGGTGCTAATGCAGTGGGAAGCAGCTGTCAGCAGTGAGGTATGGAAGAGGAACAGGATGTAACAGGCAGGGGGAATTTTAGGGGAAAGAGATGGATTATGTGGAATATAGGCAAAGCACCAAAAGAGGTCATGGAGCTATAATGGCCAGGCCTGGACAAGTGGCCAGGGCAAGAGGGAGCATGGAGTGGACTGCAACAGACATGAAAAATAAGGGGCACATTGTGTGCCACCTGTGTGTGGATGATGCAGAAGTAGTGGGAGGTGGCACAAGAGCTTCACCCACATTTTGGGAAACGAAATTGAATTTCCATAGGGTTCTCATGAATCTCGTGAAGGTGAGGTGCTCTGCAATGATCTGCTGTGCTCCATAGCACCTGGCCTCACTGTTTGGTCAATGCTGTGGTCATGCTACGGCCAGCTGCTGGAGCAGCACTGAGCTGTCAGGCAGCTCCGGGTGATAACACAGTGCCAAGTCCATGGGAAGCACATGGATGCTCCATAAGGATCACTCCAGGCCCTTGCAGAGGTACACTGCAGGGCCACATGCAGTCAATTGTGGTTCTGCAGAGGTCTGCTGCCATGGGACCTGGTAGCTCAGAGGCTTCTTGCCTTCATATCCATTTCCTCAATTCTCCACAGAAGTCTGTGCATATACTCCAGTTTTGGTTCATCCCATCTGAAGTAGGGAAAGAGCCTGATGGCAAGACCTGCTCTAGAAGATGGTGTGAGGCAACAAGGTGAACAGCAGAGCCTGGAAAGGAGGCACATTTCCTTGTATTCATGCTACCCCTCAAAAGGAGCACTGAACTACCCAAGGTGCTTATGTAACACCAAGACATTTTCCTTCTCCTTCAAGACAGAGTAGAGTGACTGTCAGCATTATTCCCTGGAGTGTGCTGTCCTGAAAGGGGTGAAGGAAGAAAGATGGGAGAGTGGGGTTGGAGAGAGCTCAGGTAGTCTTGTGAGCTGTGGAAGAATTCCTAGAGAACAGCCAAATGGTGTGATGTAGGGACAGTCCCTGCTCTTCATACTACCAACTTAATACAGAAACCTCAAAAGCTCCTTTCCTAGGTGGGATGTCCTTTGTGGGTATTTCTCAAAGGAAATCTCATACCCTGCTCTAAGTGCTGTGCAGCTGAACAGCTCCTTAGTGCTCAAACAGTGCTGGTGTGCTGGGTGCCCATTGAGCCTCTTCAACGAGGGAAGGCCATGGGGTCCTTGGTAGGGATCTTCATGGAAGAGACGTCACAATGAAGGATGAATAGTGCAGAAACTCCTGGGAAGGGGTGCGTGTGTATATCTGGACTACAGAGGGTTTTGCTCTGTTATTTTTTTCAGCAACCCCGGACACTTCAGGTGTGAGTGTGGATTAAATCACCTCTCTGGGGCTATGGTTTTGTATCTCTGCCAAAAAATTCTAGAAGTCCCTATCTTTGACCCTTGATTTTGGCAAAGGAATCTCTGGTGTCAGATGGATCCAGAGTGGATTCAGGCTATTTTGTCACAGATATAAATTTATTCTAATATAAGCTGTTTGTTGGGAAAATTGGAGTATCTTCCTGAGGTTGGCCTGGCATTAACATATAGCACTGAGAACAGCAGTGGGACATCGATAAGGTGTTGTTTCTCTTCCCAGAATTCCTTTATGAGACAGACTGGAGAAACTTGTTGTTCCTTCTGTCCAGAATGTGAGAAGAATAAAAATATAAATAAATCTCAGCACCGTGGGGGAGCAAATCTGATCTGACAAAGTCCATATGTGGGGCAAAGGAGAGACATGTCATCTTGGGAGGAATGTCTGGAATTTTTACTCTTCAGGAAACGAGAGCCATGTCAATCCAAGTTCTACTAACAGTCAAAACTTGATTCTCTCATCCTGACTTAGGCCTATGAAAATCCTCTACCTTTGCCCCGTGGTGTTAGCTAAGATATGGATATTATTATTGTACTTAACTATGTGAAGCATTCCATCCAATTCTTCTGCTTTCTTGTTTCTTTAATAGTTCTGTTAATGTTTTTAATGTTTCTTAAAGTTAGCAGATGAGGCTTGGCTCTTGTTCTACTTCCTGGTTAAAAAAGACAGAGAATTTTTCTTCTACTGGAACATCCAGAACCTCTTAAACTACAGGAACACTCCAATGGTGTATAACATGAGCTCCAACTCAGTTTTCTATTACTGCTCCATAAAATTAGATTTGGAAGCTGATCCAAAAGGGACAAATAAATAGACAGCAAAATTAACAACAACTTTCATAATTCATGCTTGCATATCTGCAGTCTGTAACTTCAGTCTGTCTGTATACTGCATGTGTAATGGATAAACAAGTGCTACAGGCTTCAGATTCAGGATTCACATAGATTTCACGGACATTGCATGTAACACTGAAGCCTTCTTTCTGAGAAGCCAGTAAGCAGCTTTCCGAGCATGAGAGAATTAGCATTTCCATTGCCAGTTACCAAATTGGAAGGAATTTCCAAGGATAATGATGAACTCCTTTCAGTGGTTCCTGTACCAACTTCTGAGCTCCAAAAAATTTAGAAAAGAGAGTAAAGTGGGGTAGAACACACTTCACAGCCTGGATTGACTCACTGTCTGCTTCATCTGTCTTTGTTTCTCATTACACAGTGGCTGGCAATGGGAACTTTCCCTCTAGCTCACCATCATTAACAGATGGGGCTGGGATGGATGGCACAAGCCATGTCCCACTGGTGGCTCATGATGTGAGCAATTTCGTCCTCTATGCTCTGCTCAACATTAAATAAAAGCCATACTGAATGAACAGAATTTTGTAGGAGAGGAAATCAAAATGGGCAAAGTCAGTTTACTCCAAAAAGCAAATCCACATTTCTCTACTATCACGGAGTAACCATGTCCAACCACAGTCCTGCTGCAAACATCACCTTCTCCACGCTGAATGTGAATCACACGTGCACAGATACTCTTGCTTTCTGTGAGGAGCTGCAAATGATAATAGCTTTTTTTTAAAACTGAAAATGGCTTTCAGTTTAAATGTGCCACTTACTTGAAGCTGGTCTTTTATTTTCTTCCGAAATCACATTGCTCAGGGTACTGAAATCTCCAATTTTTTTGCAATTGGATGCAAGGCACTTGTCATGTGTATTTTTTCTGGCAGACAAAGATTATGCAAGTTTTCATGTGAAAGGTCAGAGATTCCCAATTTTCTTTCTATTTTATTCTATTAGTTATTATTATTTATTTATACTTTGTTTACTTATACGGTCTTATTGGCACCAAGTTCTTCAAATAATGACAACTCCAGAACACTAATAGGAGGTGAGCATGTCTTCATTTATTTATAGTTGACAAAAGGGAGGAATGCACTGTGACCATGCAAAAGAGATACTAGCATGTGAGCAGACTGCCTGGGGTGTACTTATAGCAAGCAGAGACCCAGCTGAACAAATTTTGGAGTGCTGTTTAACCAGTCAGAGCAGGTGTCTACGTTAGGATGAGAGAAATAGTGACATATTCTTCTGACTCAACTGCCCTGAACTCCAGTGACTGCAATGGTCCTCCTTTACGCTGGGTGAAGTGTGCTCAGACATGGTGGAGATGTCTGCACCGTGGCATCAGGCTCTGGAGGTGGCTGTGCCTCCACAACAAGGACTCAGCCTGAAGGACAGGTTTTCATAGCAGAGGGAATCAAAGGTGCAAAATCATGAAGGTCATTGTGACAAGTGGTTGGCTAATTTGACAAAATACAGTTTTGAGGTTACACTGGGGGGTAAATCCTCAATCATTTTATCTCTTGTTCTAGTATCGCATAGCTTAAATATGATAACAGGCAACAGATGCAAATGTGCTTGAATGATAACTACTGGGAGCCCGCTGTGTGCACAGAGATTTAACTGAACAGCCGAAAACACTGTCAAGAGCTCAGTGGACATGTGAAGACCTTAAATGACTCTTCACAGAATTACAGAATGGCCAGGGTTAGAAGGGACCTCAAGGATCACGAAGCTCCAATCTCCCCACCACAGGCAGGGCCACCAACCTCCACATTCAATACCACCCCAGGCTGCCCAGGGCCCCATCCAGCCTGGCCTTGAACACCTCCAGGGATAAACGGGGCATCACAGCCTCTCTGGGCAGCTGTTCCAGCACCTCACCACTCTCATAGGAAAGAACTTCCCCCTGACATCCAATCTCAGTCTTCCCTCCTTCAACTTCAAACCATTTCCCCTTGTTCTGAAGTTATCTACCCTTTCAAAGAGTTGATTCCCCTCCTGTTTGTAGGCTCCCTTTAGATACTGCAGGCTGCAATGAGGTCACCCCGCAGCCTTCTTTTCTCCGGGCTGAACAAGCCCAGCTCCCTCAGCCTGTCTTCATAGGGGAGCTGCTTCAGTCCCCTGATCATCTTTGTGGATCTCCTCTGGACCCTCTCCAACAGCTCTCTGTCTGTCTTGTGCTGGGGGCTCCAGACCTGGACACAGTGCTGCAGATGGGGCCTCACAAGAGCAGAGTAGAGGGGACAATCACCTCCCTGTCCCTGCTGGCCAGCCCTCTTGTGATGGAGCCCAGGATCTCATTTGCTTCCCGATCTGCAAGAGCACACTGCTGGCTCATGTTTTGTTTTCCATCCACCAGGACCCCAGGTCCTTCTCTGCAGGCCTGCTCTCAAGGACTGCTCCTTCCAGTCTGTATGGATGCCTGGCACTCCTTCCTGAATGCACAATGAATACATACAGCTGGATTGACTTGGAGGCAGCAGCACAGTAGGAAATAAGGTTCAACAGCTAAGCATGTGAACACTACACCCAGTTGTATTTAGCTACAGACCCCATTTCCAACTTCTCTGGTCCTTTAGCTGTCTCAGAATCAAATAATGAGATTGGAATGGTCGTCTGAAGATCTTCTGGTGTAACCACCTCTGCTCAAGCAGAACACCAAGAGCTGGCTATCTGTGCTGCAAAGGAAGGTCTCGAAACGTGAGGCTTGACTCCCAACAGGAACACCCAATAACAGGATAGCTGAGCAGTGGTTTTGAGCTCCTGATTGACTCCTCTGAAACAGAGCCAGAAAAGAAGGATTTGAGAGTCAGAAATAAGCAGGATCGTAAGCTGGTAAGTAAGCTGCAAGCAGTACCACGAACATTTTTGGACAGTTTCAATGCAGTTGAATCGAAACTGAAGACTCCATGTTCTCAAGGATGGAACATAATAAAACATAGATTGCAGTTAGGAGTTGCATGCTGGGGAGGAGGGGAGAACCCTCACTCAGCAACATTTCGGAGACAACTAAGATCCTATTTTCAACAAGCTGTTTTCCCATATCATCTGGGACCTGTCAGGAGCTGCGTGGGCATGAATGCAGATAACAGAACCATGTGCTTATCAGAGCAACTGGGCTTCTGTCCTCCTGGAAAAGATGAGGTATGTTTGGGTCTGACCAAACTCTGGAAAATCTGGGGTTGGATGTTGGACTTTGGGCTTTGTGTGCCAGTGCAAAAGGCAGCAGCTAAGCAGGTGTCTGAAAAACTGCAGTTTGGAACTGAAGTGTCTCAGTTCAACATGAATGAATGTGTGATCACAGCATCTCTGGGAAGAAGATAAACAAGAGTCACCTTAATGTTTCCTGCAGGAAAAACCTTGGCAAATCCACTCTGATTGTGCTGCAGCCTCCAGGCACTCCCTGCTCTGGTGATGAGGGATTACAGAAGGGATTTGGAGCACAGGAGATCCCTGACAGGATCAAGAAGAATCTGGGGAAGTTCATCACAATATGGAGACACTCTCTGAGACATGAAGGAAGAACTTATTAGTTTTATTTTCACTATTATCTGGTAGATTTAATTACAGATTGATTTGTGATAGGGGAGGATCAAAAATGAGAAAGAATAGGAGCAGGGTGCAATGGGGAGAAGAGGTTGAAGGGAACAGGGAAGGCCAACAGGACAGGGAATGTGGGAGACACAAGGAGATGAATAATCTGGATTGCCATGGGGCAATGGCAGGTAGGAGAGAAAGCAGAAAGGGTGAGAGGGAAGGGAAGTCAAGAAAAATAAATGGGGAAAGGAGGAAGACGAGCCCAAGATGCAAAAAAACCCAAACAAACTAGGAGAGTGAGAGGAAGAGAATGAAAGAAGTGTATTACTCTGATGAAGAAGCAAGCAGCAGAAGGGAGAGAAGAAAGGGAGAAGGATTCTGCAGTTATTAATTTGTAGTCTGAGAAATGTGCAGAACAGATGGTTTTAATCTTGACTTGCTAAATATGTAAGCTAAAGCTTTTACCATTGCTACGCACACTGTTTGTTATCCTTCGCACAGAATGCTCCTCTCTTTAGCTAAGTGTATCAGTTACACTCCTGATAAAGGGGTGGAATGTCCTGCTCTTCCTGAATGCTTCCCTCCCTCCCTCCTGCCTACTAAGCCATGTAAGGTCTGCCACATTCCTTTTTCTGGCCTGAGAGGCAGTCAGCTCCCCACACTGGTTCTTGGTCTCAGGCAGCTGAAAGCACTGGAGTTTGTGGAGTGATCTGAAGTCTTTGCCTAAAATCTCATTTCCCTTTCTGGCATCAATTATCTCTGTTACTTCACTGCTTTTAGGGGCTCAAGAGCTACTCAGTGATAATAGCCTAAATGAAGGCAGAATGAGCCCTGTGGCAGTCAGCCTAGGAGTGGGTCCTGCCCCACTTCCTGGGGTGCCCTTTGGAAAGTGAAGAGTTCTTGGAGTCTGCCTGCTTTGTTGGGGTTAACAAACTCAGCACGTTCTCTCTGTTGACGTGCAGTACCTCTGGGGAGAACATCAGGGTGCATGCAATGCAAACAGCACTTAGCTGGTAGCACAAGCATCGACCAAGTGATGGTGCTGGTGCTGTGAATTTGCTGGTGCCCACTGAGTGGGCAAGCTCCCTCTTCCCACATGGCTAGAGCGACTGGGAGCTCTTTAGAGGAAAGGGCCCTGCAACCTGTACTCAAAGCCAGCACAGTTGATGAGCATGCTTTGAGGTCACAGTGTGAAGTTAAATAAAGGAAATTAGAAATTGTCAGTTAGACCATATCAGAGGTCCTTGTATTTTTGTGTCTGTTTCCCCAGACTAAACATCCCTATCACAAATCTCATTAAAACTGCTCAGAGAACTGACCTCTTTTTCTGACCCTTGCATCCCCACTAGAGGATAGAGTGGATATGGGGCAAAGCTTCTGGTTTAGATCTATCCAAAGGAATACATTTCCTCCTCTACTGTGCACCCAAGTAACATAGTGAAGTAGGCTGGAATGTGGTAAACTCAGGGATATGGGGCAAAGCTTCTGGTTTAGATCTATCCAAAGGAATATATTTCCTCCTCTACTGTGCACCCAAGTAACATAGTGAAGTAGGCTGGAATGTGGTAAACTCAGGGAGAGTCAAGGAACTCAAAGAAAATGACACTCCTGTTCCAAACCAAGATGCTAATGTAGACACAACATGTCTCTGTGCTATTGCCATGCTTGTTCTGGTACTGGGTGGGAACCCTGACTGGAATGGAATTCAGTGCCCAAAGCCAGGCCTTTACTATAATGTGCATCATGATATTGGACTATTTTGCTAGTATTTTAAATTTCTTCTCTATTATAGTATTTTCTGTTTGATAGAATAATTCCACTGCACATTCACTAAATCTTAGTAAGTAAATGGCTCACTCTGGAAGAAGAAGGACACACTGCCCATACACATAGAAATGGAGAGAGGAAAGCCAAAGCCCATCTGGAGTTGCATGTGGTGGGAGATATGAAAGGAAAAAAGATAGACTTCTGCAGGTATATGAACAACAGAAGAAAATCCAGGGAGAACGTGAGTCTGCTGCTGATAAAACTGAGGACCAAGTGAAAGTGAAAAAAGACATGGAAAAGGACAATGAAATCAGTACTTCTTTACCATTAAATGGTGTCAGGAATCACATGCTCCTGCAACCTGTATAAAGTCTGGAACACATAATGGTCCCATCTGGTGGAGGAGAATCAAGCAGGAAAATATCTAAATAAAGTGAATGTAAATCCACCTCACAGGAGTGGATGGGATGTGTCCATAAATGGTGAAAGAGCAAGGTGATGTCATTATGAGGTCATTCTCAACAATCTTTGAAAAGTCCTAAGGATCAGGAGAAGATTATCCTTATGATCCTGGGGTAAATACTGCTCCTATCTTCAGGAATGACTAGAAGGAGAACATGACTAGAAGGAACTGTAGGCTGGTCAACCTTGATCACTGGGAAGAGACAATTCCTTATGGAAACCATTTCCAAACATGTGAAAAGCATTAATTTAAATGGGAGTTGTCAACATAGAGTTATGAAGGTGAAATCATGCTTTACCAATCCAGTACTCTTCTACAATGAAACAACTAGACTGATCATCAAAGGGAGTGCAGTTGATGTTCATTCTCTTGCAGCATCGTTGACAAAATGAAGGATGAGCTAAATAAGTGGACAGAAAGGTGGGTTGAAAAGTGACAGTGCTGCTTTGAGTTCTCTGATCAGAAACACAAAGTCTCTCTGGAGGCCAGTCACTAGTGGTGGAAACCAGAGGCTGATACTGGAGCCAATACTGTTGAAAATCTTTGCTAATGACTGGATGGTGGAATGGACTGCATCCTCAGCAATTTGGTCGTCAGTACAGAAGTGGGCAGTATATTCGAAACACTGGATGTTTGTACCACTCAGAGGAACCTTGATAGACTGGAGAAATGTGCCAAAGCAAAGGTAAATTTCATGTCCTTCGCCTGTGGAGAGACAATTCCATGCATCAGTACAGGTATGGGGTAAAAAATCTGAAGGGCAGCTTTGCAGAGAAGGACCTAGGCATCCTGTTGGACAAGAAGTTGTCTACAGGCTATCAGTACACCCTTGCAGCAAAGGAGTCCTAAAGCATCTTGGGATGCATTGCACAGAGATTTGCCAGTGGGTCAAGACTGGTGAAGACACATCTGGAGAACTGTGTCTACTTTTAGGCTGACCAGTGAAAGAAATATATGGACGTGCCGGTGTGAAAAGGCCCATGAAGATGATAAGGGGTTGGTGCATCTTCCAAATGAGGAAAGACTGGTTGAGAAATAAAAGTCTCAGGAGAGGTTTCATCAATATAAAGGAATTTACGTGAACACCTGATGGAGCCAGACTCTTCTCAATGGTGTCACTGATTGGGCATGAGGCAATGGATGCAAACTGAAATACGGAAAATTCCTTTTTTTTTTTTTTTTTGTACTATGAAGGTGTGTGAACACTGGAACAGGTTGCCCACAGAATCTGTGGAGTCTCCACACTTAGAGCTGATAAAAATCTGACTGGATGTTGACCCTGAGCAGTGATAGATGCACAAGATGATCTTCAGAAGTCCCTTCCAGCCCCAGTTATTCTGTGACTGTATGATTTACATCACCTCTCTTAAAGAGAGATTTTTGATCAAACATCAAACCCAAACCCAATCAAACCCAAGCTGGAATACTTCTTGTGCTGTCACTGAAGGGTTGGGAAAAGATGCTGAGTTGCCAGAACAGGTTTGCTACACACAATCTTGTGATCCCTGTAGTCTCCCCAGCGCACTCCTGAGTAACAGCCATTGGAGAAATGATATTCCTTTTCTCTTATTGAATGATTACTTTCTATCATGCTCCAGTTGGGCTACATTTCAGAGCACTGTATTATTCTCTCGTGACAGGAATTGGGAGTGGGGATTAGATGATAAAATGAGTTGGTTTTAAGAGATTTTTGTGTGTGTAATTAGAAAGGCCATTTGTGTGGAGAGCTATGTAGTTACAAAGCAGAAATTTAACACCACCTCAGATACTGTCTTGTTCCATAGGACTGGGGGGAGAAAATCTACCTGTCTGCTTTTTTTTTTTTAATGTGGGATACAAGAGCTGCAATGCTACCCTTATCTTGCAGTGCTTTTGCAGGAATTGTTAGTGAATATCTAAAGCAGAGGCCAGATATGTATCAAATCAATAAAGGAATAAATAGCAACCGTCTGTTTGTATCTCATTTTCCATGCTAAAAGCAGCTGAAGCTTTTTCTCCATGAGGATTTATAGGATACAGCATGTTGTTAGCGAACACAGAAAAATAATTGCAGTGATCTCAGAAGGAGACAGACTCGTTATCACTGAGCATAACTGACCACAGCCCTCTACTTGTCTCCCCAGCACACAAATAAACTGTCTCTCTGCTGTTTATCTAAAGCTTAATTCAGACTGATACAGAGCGGAGCATCACATAGCAGGTGGCTCCAGTCCCCAGAAATGATGTCATGGAAGAAAGCAGCTTTTTATCTAAAAGCAGAAGAGTAGAAAGGGCGAATCTCTTCTGTGCCAGACTGGCCTCGCTGTTGATCTGGCTCCTTCCTATAGATGCAGCGAGTACATTTGTAAAAACAAAAGGAGAAAAGCAAGGGACTGAAATGCATAAGTAACATAAACGCAGCCAGCAATTTGAGAGCTCTGATGAAGAGATGTATAGCCCTGCATATTTTGAAACTATCAGCCCCTCAGACCTTTCCCTGGGGACTGCTCTGAACTCCAGGTCAGTTTTTTTGAAAGTGTATGTTGCAATGCACTATTTTTTCCATATGTTTACAACATCTTGCATCAGTTAGTGCTCATTTCCCTGGAAATCTGGCTGATTCCCAGGATTTCAAGCAGATAACAATTTTTATCTGATTTTAAGGGCAAAACATTTTCAGATGAAACACTGAAATGGCAGTTAACACAACCTTTCATCTTGAGTTTGCTTGTGTAGCATCAGTGGAAAGCTTGGGTACTGTGTTAGCAAATGATGAGCACAGATTTGAGGTAGCAAATAAAATTAAAACTACCCATAGAAAGAATGAAAAACCAAGGTCTTCAGATCATCTTTCATCCTTCTTCTGATGAAAGAGATGAGGAACAGCAATTAATGAAAAAATTAGGAAGGGATTTAAGAGTCTGATATTGGAATAATTACTGTTGTGCGAGAAGTAGAGACTGAAGATTTTTGCTAAAAGAGAGGTGCAAAGATTTCCCATGAATTGTATAAGACACTTGTCAACAAAAATTCATCACTTCTACCAACATTTGAAATCAAAGATGGAAGAGAGAAATAAATCATCATTTCTCTGGGAGAATCTTTTCTTATGATGTCCATGTGTATTAAAAAAAAAATAAATAGAAAACTGTTCTTTTCAGGAGAAAAATGAGGCAGGGGCTTTGTACAAGTTAAGGAGAGGTGAGCAAAGCATCCTCAATAACCGAGCTTACTCCCCTTCTCAGAAATAAAAGCAATCACAGAATCACAGAATTGTAGGGGTTGGAAGGGACCTCCAATCGAGTCCAACCCCCTGCCAAAGCAGTTCCCTACAGCAGGTCGCACAGGTCGGTGTCCAGCTGGGTCTTGAACATCTCCAGAGAAGGAGAGTCCACAGCCTCCCTGGCACCCTGTTCCAGTGCTCCGTCACCTCACCTAAAGAAGTTCTTGTGCACATTTGTGAGGAACTTCCTATACTGCAGTTTCTGGCCGTTTCCCCTTGTCCTGCCTACACACACTGCTGAAAAGAGTCTGGTCCCACCACTCTGCCCCCCACACCTTAGATACTTATAGATCTGGATCAGGTCCCCTCTCAATTCTTCTGATGGCTACAACACTGCATTCAGAAAAACAGCAGGGCCATTGGCCTTCCTGTCTTGAGGGGAGGCAGATTAATTCCATCACTTGTACCCACTTTCCTAAGGTAAATTATATGGTCAAAGTCTCACTATCCATTTTCACAGAGCACTTGTCTTGGTCCCCAATGCCTTTGGGTGTGAATCACAGAATGGCCAGAGTTGGAAGGGACCTCAAGGATCACGAAGCTCCAACCTCCCCACCACAGGCAGGGCCACCAACCTCCACATTCAATACCACCCCAGGCTGCCCAGGGCCCCATCCAGCCTGGCCTTGAACACCTCCAGGGATAAACGGGGCATCACAGCCTCTCTGGGCAGCTGTTCCAGCACCTCACCACTCTCATAGGAAAGAACTTCCCCCTGACATCCAACCTCAATCTTCCCACTCTCAACTTCAAACCATTTCCCCTTGTTCTCAAGTTATCTACCCTTTCAAAGAGTTGATTCCCCTCCTGTTTGTAGCCTCCCTTTAGATACTGCAGGCTGCAATGAGGTCACCCCGCAGCCTTCTTTTATCCAGGCTGAACAAGCCCAGCTCCCTCAGCCTGTCTTCATAGGGGAGCTGCTCTGTCATCTTTGTGGATCTCCTCTGGACCCTCTCCAACAGCTCTCTGTCTTTCTTGTGCTGGGGGCTCCAGACCTGGACACAGTGCTGCAGATGGGGCCTCACATGATCAGAGTAGACGGACAATCACCTCCCTGCTGGCCACCCCTCTCCGATGGAGCCCAGGATCCCATTTGCTTCCTGATCTGCAAGAGCACACTGCTGGCTCATGTTAAATGTTTCATCTACTGTAAATGTTTGTTTTCTTGCAGCAGTGAACTCTAAGGCTTCATGAAACTGGGACATCAGTTGGACTTCTGCTGCTGCTATGTGACCACCATGGGGAGCTGAGTCCTTCCGGGGAGAATGCCACTGGAAGCTGCTTTCAGTGACTCAGCATGGTTTCTCTGACTCATACAGTGACCTAATCAGGTTCCTCAGCTTCCAGTCTTTAACAGGAAAAGTGTGGTGCAGACCTGAATGTATCCAAGAAGTGGACAAAGAAAGGAAGAAGTTGGATTCTGGTTTTGGTAGAAGGCATGAGGCTTGATTCCTACTGAGCGGTTTGGAGCTTGGGGAAACACTATGAATCCCACACAGGGAGCCATGCACAGGCAGTGCCTCCTCCATCTCATATGATGTACCAGTGCCTGCTTCCAAACACACTCCTCCAAGAGTAGGGGCCACGGCCCCATACCAGCACGGACTGTCTGCCATTGGGCTCAGCACAGCTCGGTGATGTCAGACGTTTGTGGGAGGCCACAAGGTGGTGAAGCCAGAATACTACACTGACTTATTTGAGTTACAGTGGGAATGAAACCCAGCTAGCATGCTCCTGCTGGCAGTGCAAACATTGTTTGCCATTCCTATGGGTGCTATCACTCTCAGACTCTTTAGATCTCAGGCCTTTAATCCACGTTCTGGTTGAGTTCTTCTTGCATGTTCTTTATGTTGTGGCTGCCAGACAAGAGAGAGCAGTGTTTTTTCACTTACCCTCCTCCATGGTGCCTCTGACCTCAGTTTTGAAATGTTTTAAAATGCGTCTGTTGGATACCAAGCAAACATGCCAGCTGCTGTGGAATTTCTATTGCACCTCTCATCTGTGAAGTGCATGTACTGCTTCAGCACTAGAAGTGCTGTGAAGTTCTTAGTGTGTCCTGGTGGCAATGAGGGCCAACCACATACTGGGCTGCATTACTAAGAGCACAGCTGCCGTTTTCAGGGACATTCCTCTTACATAGTTTTGTGGCACTTAGAAGGGCACATCTGGATACAGTGAGTAGTGTGTGGCACCCAGTAAAAACTGGAGCAGAAACCAGGAAAGCAGTTAGGGATGCAGTCTGCCATGAGGAATGGTCACAGGAATGGAGCTTCTTTAGACTGGAGATAAGAAAGATGAGGGGGGAAACTACATCCTCTCTGTCTTCCACTAACTAGGAGGAGAGTTATGAGAATGATGGGACCAGACTTTTCTCAGAGGTGTGCTATAAAATGACAAAAGCCAACAAACAGAATCGTAGAATCATAGAACTATAAGATGGCCTGGGTTGAAAAGGACCACAATGATCATCAGTTCCAACCCCCTGCTGCGTGCAGTCGCCAACCACCAAACCAGGCTGCTCAGAGCCACATCCAGCCTGGCCTTGAATGCTCCAAGGCATCCATAACCTCCTTGGGCAACCTGTTCCAGGGTATCAGCACCCTTTGTGTGAAAAAACTCCTCCAGTGAAAGAATTCTTCTGCATGGCATTTCTTCAGCTTTATGTCAGGTACCCAGAGAGGTAGGATACTCTGTACCTCAAGATGCTTAAAACTGGACTGGAAAAGGCACTATGAATCCCAGCCCAGCTTTGAAGTTAACTTTGCTTGGAGGTTCAAGATCTCCTTTCCAACTTTCAACTTTCTGTGCCTCTAAAAGCACTGCAGAATCTCCTCCACCAGTGCAGACTTACTGCATGAAAACAACCACTGAGCAGACCCTCACCCCATGCTGCTCTGCTTGCAGGGCTACTACTGTCTGTCAGCTTTTCTATTTCTAGTCCTCTGCCCCTGGAATGGCCACTGGGAGAGTGGCTCTGTTCAGACACCTCCTGCCTTGTGTTCTTTCCCACCAGAAATGGGGATGACCCACACAGGACTCTATGTGCATCAGTTACTTAGCTGGGCTGATAGTATATTAGCTGTACCAAAAGCTAGGGCCTTGGATTCCTGCATATTTATCTTGCTTGCTCTGGATTCTCTGCTCAGCATCAGGGAATCCCTCATAACCATTAAGGTAATATTTTTATTTTTATTTTTATTTTTTTCATAAAAACTAAAAGCTCTGAAACCACTCCCAGGGCCAAATATTACAGCATCAACATTGGAGATAAACATCAGCTTTGAGACATATATCAATCTTGAGAAAGTCACAGCCTGGGCTGCTTGTATATTTGAAAGCCTGCACAGAACTTCCCTGGTGTTCTTTGGATTATTATTGTGTTGTGAAGTTGGAGAAGGGGATATGAGGTCATTCAGGGAGAAGAAAGCACTGGGAGACAGCATTCCTTGCAGCGACCAGTAGTGCAGAAGAGATTATGCTCTTGTTTTCTGCCTTAAGTGGAAGCATCTTCACTTCCAAATGTATTACCTTAATGTCCTGATCTGCAGAGGATTTAGACTCGGCAGAAACTCTTATCATTTCCCTTCATCACCCTGAGGTTGTGAAGGAGTGAGTTCAATAACACGTCCATATACTTCTCCGGTCTTGCAGGGTACATTGCAGTCACCTGCATGGATGACTATACGACCGCTCCTCTGTGGCAAGGTGGCTGTTATCCTCACAAATAAGACTGATATTCCTGTTTCTTTTTTCCAGGGCTGGACACCACTTCTGTCCTGCTGACAGTGGTGGAATCAGTCATTTACACTCAGCTGTACCCAGCCTGAGAAACCCAGAAACCAAGAGTTAAGGAAGTGGGGGGAACAGAAGGGGGTTTGTTGAGATTGGTAGGGAGCCCATAATAAAGCCATTCTGAATTATTTGCTTAACCACAACTGTCTCCATTCTGTATTTACCCAGGACTGCTGAGCCCAGCTATTGTTTATCTAGGTCCCCAGCTGGGCTTGAGTCAAACAAGAGGAAACCATATGCCTCTCCAGGGAGTCCCACAGTGTGTGAGCAACTTGCTCTGGCCTCAGATCCCGCACCCTACATAGTCTCAGCTCTTTTTCTTTCTTTCTTCCTTTCTTTCTTTCTCTCTTTCTCTCTTTCTCTCTTTCTTTCTCTCTTTTTTTTTCTCTCTCTTTCTTTCTTTCTCTCTTTCTCTCTTTCTTTCTTTCCTTTTTTTTCCACTATAACCAAAGCCGACGCTGTCATGAACATTCATTTCCCAGTGCTGCCTGTATCATTCCTATGACCCTTGCCAAAGCTGCTCTCATCTCATTTCAAAGACAAAAATAGTAAAATTTTCCAAGCAGATGCCAAAGTGTAAATCTATTTTTCAGAGGAATTGCTAGAATCCTTGTCCTTTCTGACTGCTTCTACTCTGTTATTCCCACACTCCCTGGGCTTTCCACCTCTGCTTATGGGGTGGAAAGCAAGAACATCTATAGCAAGGGAAACCAATAAACAAACAAAGCTGTTGTAAATGGAGAACACCTCCCAGATCTCTGGATCCTGCCAACGATGTTTTCAAAGTCTTGTTGCCATTAATGGAGTCTGGGCCTTACAGGTTGGCTATGCTCGATCATTTGGCTTGCATATCTTGCTTTCTTTTGGCATGAACAAATCCTTAAAAGCCCAGTTCTATTCTCAGAAAAACTGTTCTGAAAACTGTGGAGCTGCACAGGATTGGTGATGTTGTAAATAGACCTGAACTCACCCTGTGGTGACTGGTGAAGAGGGAAATTCTGTGACCTAAGACACTCTTAAGAACTTTGGGGAGAATGGGAACTTGAAAGATAGCTTGGCAACACTAAAGCTGGGAGGAAGGGGGGATGAATGCCTTGAATCACTCCTTATCTCTAGCTTTGTATTTTAGCTTTTTTTTTTCCTTTTTCTTTCTTTCTTTCTTTCTTTCTTTCTTTCTTTCTTTCTTTCTTTCTTTCTTTCTTTCTTTCTTTCTCTCTTTCTCTCTTTCTCTCTTTCTCTCTTTCTCTCTTTCTCTCTTTCTCTCTTTCTCTCTTTCTCTCTTTCTTTCTTTCTTTTTAATTTCCTGGAGATGCAATCCCATGCTCAGCTCTCTGTGCAAGGAGTTTGGTACATTTTAAACCTGGTTGTGGAGTTGCCAGTTTCGGGATTACTGAAAATACAAACACAGTCAACATCGAAGTGAGCACAAGCCTAGCCCTGAGGTTCTTAGACATACCCTGCAAGGCAGTTTCTTGGGATAATCTGTGTAAGCACAATCTTAGAAGGAACCTTTGTGCTGCATTAAGGCAGCATTGCTACATCGACTCAAAATATGAAAGTAAAAATTATCCTTTCTTTCACGTTTGCCTTCTGGTCCCATTCACACCCATGGCCTGCCAGTGGGCTGGTTTGTGTGGCAATGATTGTCCAGATACGTTGCAAAGTAAAGACACCAAGTTCTGCTGCTGGTGGTGGCCCCCTGAAGGTGCCTGGTCACGGAGCAAAGCATCCTTGGGCCGTAGCTTTGTCATTGCTCAGGAATCAGGGCCACGCTGTTCTGCTCACTTCCTGATGGCATTGGTTTGATCTGGTATTACCGTGGAGGTTTTGCTCTTCTAAGGCCACAGATCTGTGATCTCTCCAACCAGCTGTGGCAAAAATGGACTACACTTTCCCAGAAATCAGAGAATGGAAAACTCCCACCAACAGTGGGAGTTTGGTCTTCAGACAGATCACATCTCTGGTCTGTGACAGTGTGCAGCTTCTTAAGTGACAGTATTGGCAGTGGGTGAGGATGCAGAGCCATGGGAGAGAGCAGCACCTCTGCTGGTGATAGCCTGTATTTCTGCCCATATTTCTGCCTGTATTTCTGTATACTGGGTGAGACTCCTTCTGTACAAAGTACTGGCATCAAACGTCATGAAAACATTTGTTAGATGCACTTTGAGAAGAATATTTGTTTGTTGCTGCTCCTCCACTGCCTCTTCTGTTTGGTCTGACTGTTTTATGCTAGAGCCAAAAAGTAACAGGCTCATGACTCTTTCAATGAGGACCAAAGATTCGGAGTATTTCTGTTAAAACACTGTAAGACAGAACAACAATAAAAACACAAATAACATCCTGGCAGAGAAACACAGGGAGGTATTTTATTGAATACCTTTGTTTAAATCACGTCTTCAATCCATCCCACTCTCACTAAACTGCCTTAATCTGAAAATGTCCTGCCAGCCCATCCTGTTCCCATTCTGCACCTTACAGCAAGGGCAGCCAGCAGAAGGGCCCCACTTGCCATGCAGTCAGTGATTGCTTTATCCTAAATCACTTTCACATTGCCATTAATGGCCACATCCAAATGCTTGGAATTGTTTCGGTATTACCTTCCTGAATAATGTTTGTTAGCTCAAGAAAAAGTATTTTTTCAAAACTTCAATCCAGCTGTTTGGAATCAGGCTTATGTATAGGAAAAATGCTACAGATTTGTATTTTTTTTTTTTTTAATTATTCTATCAAAACAAAAAGTGAATGTCCCATCTGAATGACTCCAGTTCCATCAGTGAAACAGGTAGAATGTGAAATTTAGCAAGCAATTCTTAAATTACAGACATAACATTCAACATTACAGTAAAAATTGGATTTTTTTTTATTGACCTTGGGTTCAAGATATGCATGTGCAATTACAGGTTGCTCAGAAGCTTATGATGATTGCATCTCAAACATAGAGATTTCCATTGCAAAACCACTCTTGAGATCCTACTCCGTTTGCATTGCATGAAAATGGAAAGGAAAATTATGGTTTCAAGAATGGGTGAAAATGGCAAATCTCATGGTGGAAATATGTGTGGAACCACAGTCCCAAACCATTTTTCAGAAGATTTTGGTCGCCAATGTTTGATGTTTAAATAAACGTAAATCCTGTAGTTGGACACATTCAAGGTAAGTTACACTTTAACCAACTTAGGAAAGGTGAGATGCAACAAACTGGGGAAAATGCTTTGATAAAATCACGTGTGTTTGTGAATTCTGAAGGTTGGAGGAAAAGAGATCAAGAATTTTTAATAATAAAAAAATGATTCAGACCCTGGAGTCATGGTTATATTGGCCAGCTTCAATACTTCATGTTGGGTCCATCCTTGGAAAACGTCCATCATGGCCTAAACAGCATTTCAGACTTTCCAGAACTCTCAGAATCTGCACTGACCTGAGATGGGATGTAGCTGGAAGCTGCTTCTGAGGCATTTCAGCAATTTAAGGAAGAGAATTACTTCCTGGCTGTGAGCGCACATTGCCGGCTCTCACTGAGTCTTTCACCAGTCAGCACCCCCAAATCTTTCTCCTCAGCTCTCAAGCCATCCTCTGTCCAGCCTGTACCTGTGCTTGAGATTGCCCTAACCCAGATGCAGGACCTTGCACTTGGCCTTGCTGAACTCTAGGACCTTGCCATGGTCAGTAAGTGGTAGGTGAGACCAAGGTCAGTTTTGAATTGTTCCTTGCTGATTCCTGCATGCAGAGAGGTGGCTGGTACACACAGTGAGCCAGCTGGAGGGATGGAAGTCTTTCCCAATGGGAGATATGAACCTGTTGGGAAGGGTTGACCTGATGGACCTGAGACAATGAGAAAAGATTTCTGTTTACACAGACACTGACCTTCAGAGAAACAGCACACTGCTGTTGTAATTAAAATGCCCTGCCATACAGAGCCTTCCCTGGCTCTGAAGCCATTGTACATCTTAATTCAGAGCAGTGACATGCAGCATTTTCCTGACATTCATCTCTCATCTGAGGTTCTCTCTTCTTCAGTCTCATCTATTTTTTTCTCCTTGTAATGGTCTCCTTTTTCCTGGTCTCTGTTTTTAATATATGTAAGCTTTTGTGACAAGGAAGTGGAGGATAATTTCTAAGTTTGACAGTGGATTGCCCTTATGGGTTTCTATAGCAATGCATAAAATCTCACTGGCTTATCTTGTAATTGTGTTTATCCTGTGAGAGCCCAGAGCATTTAAAAACATAAGGAAAGAAATGAAGGTGTAGCATATCAAAGATGTGCTTTTAGTCTTCCAGCCTAGCCCTCTCTGATAAATATCATCTTCCATCATGAGAATGGTAAAGAAGATCCTTAAAGTGCATTTGGGAGAGTTCATTCAGCTCATATAGTTGAATTCTGTCTAGCTTCAGTTAATGACATGCTTAGGATCTGGCAGAGCAGAGATTTTGTAAAGAAGATAAATGATCTATTGGACAAAATTCCAGTTCTCCTACTTGAATATTTAATATTGTATAGTGCAGGTCTCGGCCTTGCTTCACCACAGCAATCCCACCAGCAGTGAGTTCAGGGAAGAGCCTGTTTCTTATCACATGAAAAAATAAATACAAGCCAGGCCAAGTCACTGGGTCACAGATGAGACAGGAGGTATCTGCAGGACAAGCAACCAGCAGTTGGAGGTTGCAAAGGACTTCCAGCCATTGGAATGGGCTCCCACTGGCAGAAGTCAATGGTGTGTCAATCTACAGGAGAGCTTCCTTCCATAACGCCTGTGTGTTTAAGGGAATGATCCCTCCAGGGTTTCTGCTCCTTCTGTGTCTGACTTTCAGCTGTGTAACCTTCCAAACACAAAGCAAAGAGATTATTCTCTGGGAAAGTGTCAGCTCCTTTGGCCACACACTGACAATCAGCCGTTTTGTGCCAGCCACTGATCCAAACTGCACTAAAAGAAGGACTGCAAACTGGGCTTCAAACACCTGGGCTCTGCCAGTGCAATCCCACATGCCAAACAGCTTCTGACTTAAAACTGAAGTGTATGGAGTGAAATTAGGTCTGCAAAGGAAAGTTTCGCAGCTTAAAGCAACTCAAGGCTCAGTGACATTTGCAGACTAGAACAGGTTATTAAAAAAGTCTTGCAGTGGCAATTATTTTATATATATGGGGACAAAAATCCATATTCTGAGTTCCTTTTCAGTTTGTGGATTCTGCTGCTTAAGCAAGAAAACAAACTGTTTGTATAACTTATTTCAGGGGGGCAGAGTTGCTTAATGCTTAAAAACCAGAACTGACTATTTTTCCTCCAGGCTTTGTCACTTGCATCAGAGCATCATCTGAGGGAAGTCATCAGCTTTGCTGTGAAATTTCCATACCATTAGGATGAAGACAATATCTCACTGGATGGAGTGGAATTAGTTAATATTCAAAAAAACCTTGAAGCTTTTTGTTGGCTTAAATCTTGATAAAGCCATTGCTTGCAACACAAAGTTTGCATTCTGAAATCAATTCAAAACAGGGCATAAATTCCACATTCCTTTCAAAATGCAATGGCAAATGATTGAGAGCTTTTCCAGGGTGGTTCATGTCATCTGAACATTGTGTGGAGCTTTTGTTTGTTTTTCCTTCGTTCTCCCTCAATAAGAAATCTTTAAATTTGGATTCTTACTGAAAAATGTCCATGGCAGGGCAGTTTATTACTGTTGCCTGGCAGCTCTCAAAACTTTCACAGATGTCTATCCATCAATTTTTTACATTCAATTTTTATTCCTCATTTTTTCTCTATAACAAAATTGTGTCAACATTTATTTCTTTATTGAATCTGAATTTTTGGAAAACAAGGCAGTGGACAGTGACAGTTGTGTGCTTTATTACTGTATCTCTGTATCTGAAAAGGCAGATCACTGGTCCTATATGGGAACATAACTTATTCTACAAGGTTTATTGGAGTAGGGGGGGAAACAAAACACAACAAAAAAACCCACAAAAAAACATCAAAACTAGCAAAAACAACAAAAAATGCTGTTGTTAGCCACAAATTTCACTTGGGAGATTCCGTTTAGATATGAGGAAAATCACTTTTCCCAGGAGAGTGCTACAGCCCTGGTCTCCAGAGTCTGCAGAGTGCATGGGGATCTCTGCTCGTGACCATTTCCATTTAGGTAAAGTCACAGCCAATCTCGGAGAATCAGAGAATCATGGAATAGATTGGGTTGGAAGTGGCCACACAGCTCATCGAGTTTCAACTGCCTGCCATGGGCTGGGTGCCCCCAGCTGCCCAGAGTCCACCCACAGCCTGGGGCAGCTCCACGATGGGGCACCCACAGCTCTGGGCAGTGCCGGGGCCTCACTGCCCTCTCTCTGAGTAATGAATTTCTTCCTTACATCTGACTCAAATCTTTCTTTCAGTCTAAAAACACTCCCCCTTGTCCTATCACTATCAGGTATTGTAGGAAGTTGCTCTCGCTCCTGCTTACAACCCCCCATTAAGTACTGGACGGCTGTAATACCGTTTCCCCTGTGCCTTCTCTTCTCCAGACTAAACAAGCCCAGCTCCCTCAGCCCTTCTTTGTAGAGGAGCTGCTCCGGCCCTCTGAGCATCTTCCCAGCTGAACTAGTCTAAACTAGCACACCAGTTTGCTTTGTTAGCTGGCTGAAACATTGCTTGCCCACCTCCCCATCCTCCTAATCAGCCTTCACAATTTCTGTCCTTACTGGCCTCTTGGTCTACAGCTTCAGCACGTATGCAGGGCAACACCCAATTTCAAAAGAACAAAGAAATAGGACTTGTGACTGCTGATTGCTGATCATCACATGCATAAACAAGACAGAAAGAATACTTTGAGCCCCAGGTTTGTTTTCTCCAGTAACAGTGGAGTGTCTGCTGCCTATCTGGTTCTGCATGTTGTCTATTTCTTAACCTCTCCCTCCTTCTCCTGTGTCTCCTCAGCCACTCTCACAAGGGCTGGGGACTCCTGGCACCTCTTGGAGGCTCCTTCTTCACCCAGGGTATCCTTGATTGCTGGACATCCCCCTCACACTGCGACCCCCCTCTCTGCTGCAGAATGCACTTGCTCCAGAGCTGATCTCAGGGTCTCATCTAGTCTTGTTAACTGGAAGTTGGGTGACCAATCTCAAGGAGACCTCCAGAAGTTCACTGAGTGAACACACCTAGGAAATTATATTCTCTTGCCTTCTCTCCTGTTCCTCTCATACTTTCACTACATGGGCAGATGGTGTCATTATTGCCAGCTCTGCTGCTTGATGAATATCCAAAAAGAAGACCCCTCTTCTTAGTCAATGAAACCAGGGACTACAGTTCCATGAAATCCCTTGGCAATGACCAATGATTGTGTCCGATCATGTTCTAGAAGGGAGCTGCATGAAGGGAAAGACCTGCAGTCACTGTGGAAGTGACTGGTTGGACAGGATGATCTTGTAGGTCTTTTTCAACCTTGGAATCACAGAACCTGTGATTCTGTGGTTCTGTGAAGAGCATGTGCTGATATACCATAATGTGCTTTATCGGTGGATTCTGTATGCCAGAAACACAGCAGGTGGCAAACAGCATGTGTAACTAAGACTCTGATTTGTTGAGAAAGAATCCTACATATTCTGACTTTCCTGGGTGGAGAGCTTGAGTTTCCTTCACTTCAGCCTCAGGAGAAGGAGGCCACTGGAGAGCTGCCCTTGACCTTGTCTCTTTCTTCTTGCACCTCCACAAGGCTCCTTGTGTTTCGTCTGGGGCTTGCTGTAACCAAGCAGCACTAGGTAACTTAATAATTACGGTAACCTGAAAGAATGCCAGACTGAGAACCCCTCTGTGCCAGGCAAAGTGTCTCCACTGCTGAATAGACTCATGATGTTGTGCACTCCCTCATTTCCCTTTACAGCACCTCTAAGTCTGATAAAAGCTGCTGATTCCTGCTTAATGGATAACGCTGGTTACTAACAAGCTCACTTGCCTCTTAAAAAACCAACATCAGTCTCAGGAGATCTAATTTAGGAAGCACGTGTAAGGCAAGGGTGTCCTACAAGTGCGTCTGAGGTGGGAGCAGCACCTGGCAGTACTGCAGGCTGCTTGGCTGCCAGAGCTCAGAGTATTGTTATTCATAATCCAGCTCACCAGCCATGCTACCAGAGGCTCTCCTCAAACTCTGCACCACCTGAGTGTTGTGGAGGGCAGCCTCCATTTACAGCAGGCATTATTTATTCCTGAGTTGTTTGAAGGCTCCCTGATGGCTGCAGCCAGCAGCAGTGCTGGAAAAGAATCACAGAATCACAGAATTGTAGGGGTTGGAAGGGACCTCCCGAGATCATCGAGTCCAACCCCCTGCCAAAGCAGTTCCCTACACCAGGTCGCACAGGTCGGCATCCAGGCAGGTCTTGAACATCTCCAGAGAAGGAGACTCGCAGAAAGAGCTGCACTCTGCAGTCAGAAAGACTCTGGCCAAAGACTTGTGCTACAAAGCTCTTGTACTGTGTTAGCTCACCCTACTCAGTTTGACCCACTGGATCTGTGTCAGACACTGTGGTCTCTTTTCTCTGTGGGTCATCTATCCTCTTGCCTTGGATGGCTTTCTCAAGGCATTGGTACTGACCCAAGGGCTCAGGGATTCCATGTTAGCTCCAGTTCATCTAACCCAACATTGCCATGAGGCTGCTACACACACTTTGTTAGAGGATGGCACAGGGCTCTGGAGTTCAAGTATTTTGACCCTTTGTTTTCAAACTGTTCCGGCAGAGGCAAAGATGAAGGCTGTGGAGAAGATTGACTATTTATGGTTCTACAACTGGTATAGTGCAAATGTATATGAGCTGACCTGCAAAGATCACCAGGGCATGTTACTGTGTGCTTCTACTCTCTGTTCACAGTCACCTGTGATGTGAGCCAGCTCCAGTTTTGAGTGAGCACACAGCCTTTCCTCAACTCCTCCCACATCCATTTCAGACTTCCAGTCTGCAATTAGGTGAAAGAATCCTTCTATGTCCTGTTGTTTGTAGGAGTGACAAGTTTGTGCAAGAAGACCACAAAAGTGCGACATCCCTGCTCATGAAAGTCTTTGTACTATGAAAGAAATGCAATTAGAGGGGATCTTGTATGTCCTGAGACAATCAGGAGATATGACAGCAGACAGCTTCACCCTCTTCAATGTGGTCTTCCTTAAACTATGTTTTTACTTCAGATTTGGGTTGCCAATAACTCATTCAAACAATGATCTAATGCCTATGTGAATGTTTGTAAAACCTCACTGCTCTGGCAGGTTGAGTGCTTGCCAAAAAGCAATCACATGTAATTAGAGAGAAGGAATTTGAATTTACTGGCCTTTCACTGCAGCATATTTTCCAGTTGTGCTTGTACCATTTTAACCTTCTAATTAACTGAGATTGTGCTCCATCTTGGGATATATATGAATTTATCCTGTTTTCAAAGGAATATTCTCTTTAGATAGGACTGGCAAAAGTCCGCCTGAAAACAACCAGGGATGTTGGTATAAGAGGCCTGTGTGGAAAAACAGGAATGAGGTATCCTTTGCTCTCGTGCACCTGAGACACTTAGCAATTTTGACATGTAAACTTCAAAGAGAAAACTGCCTTTGGAATTTCCAGCATGCTGGAAATGCCCTTTATCTCCTAGTCTAGTTCTGGAGAGCTGGACTTGTTCTTCAGTTCCCTGTACAGTGGACAGAGCTGCTGGGTCACTTGTAACTCTACAAGCACAGCAGGAATGCCTCAAACAGGCTCCCTCTAACTGATTAGTAAGCAAAAACACAAGGAAAGTTCAGTGCACAGTTCTCCAACATCCTGATAGCATTGCAGCAGTGGTAACATTGGTCAGTCTCTGGCAATATGCAAAATGGAGCTGTAAAAATGGCTTCAGCTGAACAAATTTATGGCTTATCACCCCACTGAATACAAAGTGGGCTTCAGCTTCGCTGCAGAACTTGTTTGAGGGAAAAGAACAAGATTGGAAGGCTGGAAGAAGGATGGAGATGTTAAGATGATGGACAGCTTGCTGAACTGGAGTGGACAGCAAACACTTCACTGTAACTGGAGAAACTAAACCTGGGGCTCAAAGTGTTCTTTCTGTCTTGTTTATGCATATGACGATCAGGAGACACAGAATCACCGAATCACCGAATCACAGAATGGCCAGGATTGGAAGGGATCTCAAGGATCGTGAAGCTCCAACCCCCCATCACATGCAGGGCCACCAACCTCCACATTCAATACCAGACCATGGACGGGGCATCCACAGCCTCTCTGGGCAGCTGTTCCTCACCACTCTCATAGGAAAGAACTTCCCCCTGACATCCAACCTAAATCTTCCCTCCCTCGACTTAAAACCATTTCCCTTGTCCTGCTGTTATTTACCCTTTCAAAGAGTTGGTTCTCCTCCTGTTTATAGGCTTTGTTCTCTAGCAGATGGAGAATGTTCTCTAGCAGATGGATGTTGCCCTGAAGCTGTCAGCTTAAAGACGAAGAGGCCAGCAAGGACAAAAATTGTAAGGAAAAGTCTGTGCATTCAAGAGTGAGTCAATATGTATTAAACATGCCTGGTCATTTGATGGTTTTAAAGACATAGCACTGAGTTTGGTCTTGATGGACCTTATCTCTCTTTCAGGCATTAGCTATATTGGCTATTTAGGGAGAGATACAGGTGCATGGAGAATTCAAGTTGGATGAAAGAAATCTTTTCCAGCAGGTGTCCAAAAGCACCTTGCCCACCGTGCTGTCAGCTATAACCCATGCATAGTAACACAGGAACATCTGAGCCACTGCTCCCTTCTTCTGCAAGTGCAGAAGCTGAAGCACCTCCTCTATGAGGACAGGTTGAGAGAGCTGCAGAAGAGAAGGCTCCAGGGCAACCTTATAGCAGCCTTCAATTGCCTGAAGGGGCCCTACAGGAAAGCTGGGGCGGGACTTTTTATATGGCATGTAGCAACAGGACGAGGGGAAATGTCTTTAAACTGGATAAGTTAGATTTAAACTAGATATTAGGAAGAAATTCCTAATAGGAATTAGAACTAGAAATTAGGAAGAATTTGTGTGTCCCAAACTCACAAAGTTGTCTGAACTGATGGGGCTTAGATCTCCCTTGCAGACAAACAACATATATCAAAGAAGAAAGATTGTCCCTTATGTGAGAGAAGAGAGGTGAATTCTGTTCTCTTGTGACCACTGGGCCAAATTTCTACACAACAAACATTGCAGTGAAGAACCTGACCTAGTTTGAATAATTAGAGGTAATTGTCATCTTCCAAAATGACAAAAACCATAATCACCAGCAGATGCTTAACTCAGTCCCTCACACACACACACACACAAATAAATAAAAAAGTCTGCAAACCCATAATGGGGTGGAGAGTATTGTCTCAGAGGCACTAATTTACAGGAACGGTCAGGAATTTTCCTTAGGGCTTTTTCCAGTACATGGTCAGCTGCTCAGCTTAGGGTGCTGGCTGAAGCTCATGGACTGGGCATCTTTCCAGAAAATCTGTAAATATGCTGTAAGTACAAAGGAGGCTGACACTGAAGAATCAGAGCACAATTCAAGCTGGAGCAGTTTTGAGGTAACGAACCTACAGCCGCTGATGGAATCACAAAGCACCATGGGTTCCAGACCCTTCACTCTAGCATTCTGCAATCCCTGAACTACTCTGGGGTTTCCTAAAGCTCTGTAGCCTCAGGTGTGAAAGCTCTGAGAGACATCTGTGCAATCTGTAGCAATAGATGATTGAAGCTGTCTGCTGAGGGTGCTGCTGGGAAAGCAGGAAGGCCCTGAATTTTACTGGAAACCCCAGAAGATCTCTGGAGCCCTGTGTTCCATACGGTGAATGCAGGAACCTTTGATTTGAAAGATTTATTTATTTGTTTGTTCGTTTGTTTGTTTGTTTACCCCAGTCTGTTTTGTTGGAAATGAGTGAACTCCCAGGTTCTGATGGTTGTTAGGGCCAGCTGGGAAGGTCAAAAGAAGGAATGCAGGAAGTTGGGTTGTCCTCCCAATCCTGTCTGTGCATCCCAGCTATCTGCGAACCAACTACCTGACAAGCCATACCAATGTCCTCCCTGCACAGAGCTGTTACATCAGGGCGACGGGGGAGACTGCCGAAATAAGAAAGTCTTTGCATCTCTCCTGCTCTGCCTTGAGCCGCAGAGCCCTAACACTCTACTATCCTGTTTTGCTTTTGAGCCTCGTGATGCTGCTGCCTTAGCTTCTGCTGCACCCGGAGATACTATCAACACCAATTCCACCTTTCAGGGCATGAGCTAATTCAGTTTCTTGTGAGCCTGTGAGGTTGGCTACACTTGCATAAGGCTACACAAAGCTACTTCAGATCAGGTTACATTCCCTCTGCAAGTAGGCAGAGCCTTGAAGGAAGGAGTCAGTATCTGATGGAGCAAGAATACTGGTGGGAAGAAGGGGATATGTGGCACTACCTGAAATATTCCAGTCTTAGCTGGGCACCGGGATGGGCACAGCTGCTCGGTTTAAGTAGAACTGAGTGTCCCTGCAAGGATCTGTGCTCACCAGAAAATTTGTCCAGAGTGCTAGTTCCCATATGTTGACTGCAAGTGATAACTGAGTGGTTTGTAATTAAGTGAAATTTAGGAAAAGGAACACTTCACGATGATGAGGGGAAATGAAAGGTTTGATGGTATGATGACATCAAGCAGTGCTGAAACAGAAAGATGAGCAAGGAGCAAGCCTTTGCAGTACTAAGAAACTAAGGCTTCCAGATGTATTTTCCCTTCTGTGGCATTAGAGAAAAGTACTGCAGAGCTGGAAAACCTATGGAAGTGGTCACAACCAGTTCTTCCACCCAAGTAGAGCTGGGACAGATGTGCTTTCTGTTGAGAATGCTCTAACGAAGCATTAACATCAGCATTTCTCCACAGTGACTCTCTGAACATTTGGAGCATTTTATAACACATTAGTATTCATCTATTCCTGTATAACCTTCTGCAGTGGGACTAATAATCAAGGATCGTGCTTCTAAACCAATGACTCCTTTGGGAACGTGTCTGGGGCTCCTCAGCCTTTGAAGCAGGCAGTAATGTGGAAACAGTGACACCAGTGTCACTCCCACAGAGTAAAGGGTCTCCCATCTGGGCATGGGTGTGGAGCTCTTCAGCCAAAAAAGGGTGAAAAATGAATTATAGCACCTTTTGGGAGAGGTCAGTCTCCCCATGATGTGTTTGGAGTCTGTTCTCATGGTATTACTGCAATACTGCTGCCACTGCAGGACGAAAAGGCGCAGAGAATTTGCACAGCGTGTGGTGATTGCAGCTCATAAAAGAGGAGGTGAAGAAGCCTCCAGTCACACAAACAGGGTCAGTGCAGAGGCACTTCCCATAGTTCTGCAAAGAAATCCACTGGTAGTTTTTTGCAGGCTCCCCTAAATCCCTTGGTCCATATTGCTTCCTTGATCTTGTTGACTGTGAACTGACCAAGAGAATATTCCATGCTGTATGGCATCATGCTCAACAACAAAAGCTGGGGCGTAGAAGAGGAGGCTCTTGTTACGAAAGTGTTTCCCTGGGAAAGAGGTATGCATACTGAGGCCCAGCTTCCCAAGAAGTGGATGAGCATCTCTTGCTGATGGGAGATAGACAATTTGTTCTTTCCTCCTTTTGCTGCTGCACAGCCTTTGCTTTTCTTTCACTCAACTGTTTCTGTCTCAAACCCACAGCTTTCCCCTCCCTCCCCATCTTTTTGTTCCCCTCTGTCCTGCTGAGAAGAGGATGTAAAAGAGTGGCTGTGTGTTCATCAGTGTTAAACAACAACAGACTCCCCTCGTCTAGCACAGACTTCCCCTGGATGGCTGTGGTGGGGTCACACAGCCCCACACACATCCCTGCTCTTTTTTTCCTCGTTTACCACACAGGGTACCAAGGGAAAACTGCTTTCCTGAACAATGCACCACAGAGAGTGGATGAATATATTGCCTGGATAGCACCCTCTGTTATCTTCAACCTATAGTGGCGATCACCTTGGATTGATCTTGATAGCTTTTTCTCTAAATTTCCCCTACATGTTTTTCTCTGCACTGTCAGACTTGGTTTAGGCACTGTGTGGCAGATTGGTGTAAAGCCTTGGATCCCACTGCTGTTGTGCTCAGGAGAGATAACAGCAAGAGCCAGAAGTTGTATAGCCATGAATCTTTACAAGGGCATGACTGAAGATCCCTTATCACTGCTGATGCCTTCCTGGGTTTAGTGAGTCTCAGCCAGGTGCTCTGCTCCATCTTAGCTGTGCACACTCCCAGATTTTTTGGGCTGCCTGCTCTATGTCTCAAAATTGCCTGGGAGAGGGTAGGCTGCTCCTTAAGATAGAGAGGACTGCCAGGTGAGAAGGACAACACAGCCACTGGGGCAGGGATCTAACCAGTCAGCATTCAACCAAGGACCAGCCAAGGTCAGCCCAGCATCCAGAATACCAAAGACACAGCTGAAGACGTGCTCACCCTGTACATAACTCAGGCAGGGCTGAGCTGAAATGGAGGGGTGTGGATGGGGGCCTCAGCTGAAGCTGGACAGGGCCATCAAGGCATATTCACGTTCTCAAGATGCTGACAGTAATGCACAGGTCCTGCCAGATCTTCCCAGGCCAGACTCAGGGCCTCATCCCCTTTAAAATCTGCTTTTGAAGTGTCTCTCCCCAGAAAAGGCGCTGAGACAATGCCAGACTCCAGCACACTGCTCTGAGCAGTCACACAGGGCTGGCAGGTTGCTTTCACTGGAACAATCTATTGCCTCTCTACAGTGCTTCTATCCCAGACATCCTCCTCTGGTCTTGCTGCCAGCATTGTAATGAAAAATTGCTATTCTATTATGTCTGCTTCCATTTGAGAACCTCTAGGAAAGATCCGTGCTCTCCAGCTCTTTGCTGCTGAAATTAGCTCTGCATTCTGCAGAAACATCAAGGTTTGAGTCTAGCATCTAGCAGTGGGAAGAGTTTCTGATGCTGCAGAGACAAGACGTATTGGAGAGCCAATAGTCCAAAATGTTTTATAATAACTCAGTGAAAAGGAGGTGCTCCATGAAAGCAACAAAGCAATCCTGCAAAGGATGAATAAATGTATTCTTGGGGTCTGGCACAACCGAGAAAGGGTTAAGCTGAGGCACAGCATACGATACAGCTGAAGAATGCTGGAGTGGGCACTGTGCAACCAGAAAGATAGTTTTAAGTTACTCACAAAGCTTTCTAATTAATTACAATTGGGGGGATGCAAAAAATGGTGTGTTTTATTCTGTAAGTGCTGAACATTCCACAATTGCTGTGTTTAATAAATACAGCAGGGGCTCCTAGGAGACTGAATGGGGCTGAATGAATGAAGTATGTGAGACATATGAAACCTATTAGTTGGAGCAAACTGTTGGAGAGGCAGGAATTCTTGTCTTTTAAAAAATATTTATACATTTTGCTTTAATGTCAGGCCAACATCTTATGTGGGGTTATGTTCCAGTGGAAGGAAAGGTGTGTCAGGGGGAAATGCAGGGGGAGGGGAGGTACATATTTGGTTCAGTCCCAAAAGAAGCAGAAGGGTTGTGTGTCTTTTGTAGCATACTTTCCTCTCTGAAGTGAACTCAGCACATGGAAACATAAGGCCGACGTCGCCCCAGGCTTAATGGAGAAAGAAAGTGTTGGGGCTCAGATTGTTGTGGCGTGCATTTTGAGCAGTGGCTGGGCTTGTCAGACCTGGAGCCCCTTGCCTGGGGCACCAGCAGAACTGCAGGACTCATGGGATTAAGATTATGCATGGCTGTCACATTCAGTTTGGTTAGTGCAGTTGTGATAGTTTGAGAAGAACCTGAATTCACAACCAATGTCTTCTCAACACATCGGCAGCTCCACGAAGTCAGGTGAGTGTCCAGCACCAGCAGGGGTGACACCACATCTGTTGCCCTTCTGTTCAGTTCTTCCTAATGGGAGATCTCCACACAGGCTTATCCTTCTATGGCAGAAATTAGATTATCTACTTATTTAAACAGAGAAGACAGATGGGAAAAAAACAGATCGTGCTCCCAGAGAACAAGTAGGGCTAGCTGCTCCTAAGGATTTCACGTCATTTTCACACATTTTCACATCACATGGGGACACATTTCACCTGCACAACATGCAATATACAGATGTCTCTGGAAGAAGGTTCTGCAGAGAAATAATTGACAGCACTCTCCATGCTCAGCTTCAATTTGGACATGTTTTAAGCTGGACAAAGTAGCTCACACTTCCCAGAGCCACATTTTGTTCTAATTGGCTCAAGACTGAGGACCAGTTGCACTGAGAATTTGCTTGAACTGTATCATGCTCCAACTTACGGTTTGGGCTGAAATTTGGGGAGACTGTGCCTTGTAGTTACTGAGATGGTTGTTCCTCACAGAGTCCTTCCTAGAATCATCACGGGGTGAGTTTTCTTAGATTCGATTTCTGGTATCAGATTTTGGGGGAGAGGAGATGTGGGAATGTGAGTATTCGTGAGTCGGAAAGGAAGAGAGTGAAGCAGATGTTGCCAGAACCCCTTAAACATCTTTATGTCCTCAAGATGCTTCAGGAGAGATTCAGGTTGGACATTAGGAACAATTTCTTCTCCAAAACAGTGGTCAGGAGCTGGAATGGGCTGCCCAGAGAGGAAGAGGAGTCACCATCCCTGAAGGTGTTCAAGGAACTTGTAGGTGTGGCACTGAGGGACGTGGTTTAGTGGGGAAATATTGGTGGCAGGTGGACGGTTGGACTGGATGGTCATGGTGGTCTTTTCTAACCTTGATGATTCTATGATTCCATGCTTCTATGAAATTTAGGTGGACTTTTTCCTATTGGATGCTGTGTTACGGACTGTGTTACTGCTACCTAGCTCGAACTTCTACAGACTGGTAGCCATCTTCCAGCCTCCTGTTGCTTCACCTAAAACTGTTTCTCAGGCATGCATACATCTGTCATTTTTAAACTTAAAAAAATGCTAAGGGCTATCTTGTGTTTGTTCACAGCTGACATTTCTCACCCATGCTACTTAACATGACAGGTGCGAGGTGCCTGCAGAGTCAGACCACGAGATCAAATACTCCCACAGCTGCATAGGTGAAGTTTCCTCCGGGCCTTGAGGATGTCACCGCACTGTGTTCACTAACACTGCTTTGATGATTTGGCTGGTGATATTACAGAGACAAACAGTGCATTTAGGTTTAATGATTTGTTATGGTTTCCAAGATGTGAAGTGATATTTAAGCTCATGTGTACTTGTGTATAAACTTTGGATCACACCTTACGATTGTTTCAGAAAGGTCCACGTTATGGAAATATTTTCCAGTTGATAAAGACATGTAAATTATTTCCACTTTTCTGTGGCTCCTCGTGATCTTTATTCAGACCAATTTTATTTCATTTGGCACAAATCCATACTTGATTGTGTCCTAAATCTAAAAAGTAAAGTTTTAGGAAACTGAAAATTGCAAATGTCTTCCTTAATCTTTTTTATCTTCCAAAATGAAGACTGTGGGATGTCTCTTCGCTGCACAGGAAACAGATGTTCTTGCAGTGGCAACATGTGGGAGGCATCATTAAATTTGTTTAGTTTAGGGTGTCTTGGAATTGCGATGGCGCTTTGTGGTTACAACTTGCAGCAACCTTTTATACGTGACCTCTGATCTCGCTGAATTTAGAGTCATGAATTTCAGTTGAGTTTCTTCTCACCGTCAGTGCCCATCTCTTAGACAAAGTTTTGGAAAATAATTTCAGAGCAGGATTTTGTATCTTCTATTTCTGAAAACATGACTGTGGGATAGGGTGGGATGTGACTGCTTCTCGTTTTAGTGAGGAGATAGTGTAACGTATTTCAGAGTCTATGAATGGATTTGACTCTTTCTAGAGCTGTACTGGGTAAACCATTCCTTTGACTGTACTTCTCTGTGATGTCTGTGCACAATCAACAGGAGGATCTTACTGGAATTCAATCATTTTTGTGTACCTGCAATTCTTGGTTTTCCAGATCTCATTTTGTCTTTCTTATTATCTCACCCGGCTCCGCCGGCTCCGCCCGCTCACTCTCGTCCCCGGAGCCCGGCGGCTCCGCATCCAGCAGGGCAGTGAGCAGCGGCGGGAGGAGGAGGAGGAGAAGGAGAAGGGCCTCGCCACCCGCCCGCACTGCCATGGCCGCCCGCTCGCAGCCTCCTGAGGCGTCACAACGAGCCGCGCCCGGGAGCCCTGCCTTGCTCTGCCCGGCTCTTGGGAGCCGCCCGGGGCCGTCAGCTGCGAGGAACTGGAGCTGCTTGTGGCTGCTTGGCTCACCTGTCAGTCCTGACAGAAAAACTGCACGAGCTCAAGCCCCTGTTTCCTAATAAAATGTGCAGTAGACTTAATAGCACTCCATCGGGAGTGGCCCTGAAATAACGTTCTTCTCCATAGTCCAGAAAACAAACAAATGAGCAAACAAACAAACAAACAGAAAAGCACAACTGTTCGGGTTTGAATCTTTGCGGCTGGCTTCTGTCACTTAAAATGCCATTTTAGGTTTTTCACGGTGCCTTTCTGGTGCACGGTGTCCAGTGTAACAGAGCCCTGTGCAGAGGGTCTGGACACAGCCAAGTAAAGCAGCCATGTGCCAAGGGGAGGGTGGTGATTAAAGTCTGCTGGGTGTGCAGAACAGTGAGATATGCTCAAGCCCTGCTGACATCGAGCAGGCCAGGGTGGGTTGTGCAAGTGATGCTCCCCCCTTGTGCATATGTCCTGGAATGGACTGCCAAGGGAGGTGGTGGAGTCACCGACCCTGGGGGTGTTCAAGGAAAGGCTGGATGTTGTGTTGAGGGACATGGTTTAGTAGGAGCAATTGGGAATAGGTGAACGGTTGGACTGGATGATCTTTTAGGTCTTTTCCAACCTTGGTGATTCTATGATTCTATGATTCTATGATTACTGTATTTAAATATATATACATATATATACATATACTTCTTTCACTAAAAACACCAAGGAAAGCGCCAGTGCTATATCCAAAATTCCTGATTGTCTTCCATATTGGAGGTTCAGAGTTTATGTTTGTGTATGAGTGGATGATTTACTACTTCTTCCAGGTTGCCCTGTGTGGGTTAGGTGGGCTAGAATCATTGCCAGTAGGTGTCTGGCTCCTCTTCAGCACTGAGGACAGTGAAACTATCATGAAGTTCCAAGTCCCAAGATGGGGTGAAACTTTTCTCTGGCAGCTGGAAGTCAACGCTGTCCATCCTTCCCCTTCTCCAGAGGCTGTACTTACCTCAGTGGTGGCGTTGAATACTGCTGTATTTTAACCAGCAGTCAGGGTCAGAGGCTCTACAAGTTGATGTGTAGCAGATAAGAGCCTGTCACCCTGCTCATTTTCATTAACATCACACCACACGATCACTTGATAGCACAGCATTTCCAAGCCAGAGGACTGCATCTGTTTGTCTGAAGCTCTCTCTCTGTTGAAGCCTCCAGTCTATGAGGAGCAGCTGCTCTGATTGCTGCTGGTATGTGGCCAACAATTGCAAGAATGTAGAAAAGACGTGAGATCAACTTTAGGCCTCCTTCTTCTTCCATGTCTACAACGTTTCATAATCCTAGACTCCATCTCTTTAAGTCCACCACGGATTATTGACACGTATTATATAATCCATAAGCTGTTGGGTGTGGGATTTTTATTTTTATTATTACTATTATTATTATTATTGTTATTATTATTATTATTGGTTGATTCGGTTGTGTGAGTCTTTTTTTTTTTTTAATTTTAATTTCAAGCTCCACACTGAAATGAAATGGAGGGGCAGCACACCTATATAGTGTATCTACTACTCCATTTTGTGCTGTCTGCAAATATGCTGAAGGTGCCCTCTATCCCATCATCCATGTCATTAATAATGACATTCAACATTAATTGCTCCAGCACTGACCCTTGGGATATGACTGGCATCCAGTTGGACTTTATACTGCTGACAACATACCTCGAGCCTGGCAGTTCAGCCAATTTTCAAGGTTCCTCATTACCCATTTATCTACACTGCAGCTAACTAGATACAGGTGGGGCAGATACAGCAGTGCCATTCACTAGGAACTCTCCTGAGAGAGATTGATCAACATTCTTGATTGATCAACTTCTGTTGACCTGGCACAAAGAATAATATGTGAGAAGAAAGAAAATACTGTAAAAGATGTTGACTGAATTTTAAATTTCATGACACAATGTGAGAAGACATGTACCTTATAAACTTTGAATGCAAACTGGCACTGACACTCAGCAAGTGAAAACAATGGAAGGAGTTAAAGATCTTTATGAAGCAGTCACTCCATAAAGGACCTTTAGCTGAGGACGAAGCAGGGTGACACATTCAGTCAGAAAAGATGTGCAAGGTTGCACAGGCTATCGCTTATTCCAACCTTGGCAGATACTTTGTGCAGTAAGATATGGTCAGTCGGTTGTTTCTGGCAGTCCTGGCTATGTGGCCAGTAGCTGCTTTTAGGTTTGTTTTCATGGGATATTCCTGGCCTGTTGTCATGACTTACCTAGTTTTTCTGGATTCCAACTTCTCCCATTTCTCTGGCATGCCACAACTGTACTGAGTACAGTTTTGTTTTTGTTTTTTTTTTTTGCTTTTTTTGGTTTTTTTTGTGCTCTTCTTGTGTTCTCAGTTCCACCTCCTCTGTGGGTCAGCCTGAGTTTGATTCTTGCCCTTCCTTCTGGGAATAACTGAGTCTGACACCACGGGAGTTGGAATTTGCATCAGAAGGAAGAGTCCAAAAGCTGGCATAAGCCCTGACCAGAAATGCAGTCTTCTCGGGCTGTGGAAAACTTCTGCTCACTTGCTTTGCAAATAGTAAATTCAGTCTCCCTTGCTTCTTAGTTTAGTCTGAATACAGAGGTTGAAATACCGTGAGAATGGTTTGTTTTATTTCCAACTTACCGGAAACCAGAGACTCCTGGGAGATTTCCAAGGCAGTCGTTAAACCCAAGTGGATTTTGTTGCTCTATTGCATGTGAACCTGAAACTCTCGATTCCTCCAGCAGTGAGTGTCCAGACTCCTCCTCCTGCATCACTCTAATCCAATTGCTCTGTGTTCATTCCTTTAATTTCATTTGTATTCATCTTACAGTAGCTAGACATTTCTCTGGTTTCTTTCCAAGACTGCGAACCATATCAAATGTTCTAATAACATGGAGAGAAATGACACCCAAAGTATTTTGTCTCTTCTATGCTTTTGCTTGGAATGAAGGCAATTCATCTGCTTTGATGGGATGGTTTTCGTGGACCCCTATTACATCATTACGCTATACAGTCATCAGATTTTCTATAATGCTCTGCTTCTGCCCAAGCTATGGTCATAGCTCGCTGCGGAACGATCTTGTTGCTTTATAGGTAGGGGTGATAGAGATCTCCTGAATTAACACTGGAAAACTTCTATCATTTGACCTGGGGGGGGGAGGGAGAGTAGATTATTTAAAATAATTAAAAGAAAATATCTGTAGAAAGGTTGAATTTCCCTTTGCTAACACCCTGGCAAAGCTGTTCAGCGGGTGACCCAGTGGATCGGCAGCACTGTACCTGCAGGCGTGGAAGCTGTCAGCCAGATTGGCTGACCCCCAGTACAAGAGCTGCCAGGACAGCACAGCTCTGCCCCAAGGAGACAGTGCAGAGGCTGAGTGTGAACTGCCTGCCAGTCCTACTCAACCAGAAGCTGAAATATGGAAGAGTAATACAAGACATGAGGAAGTGGCAAAGGGAATCAGAATTTTGGCCTGTAACTTTTTTTCTTTCCTTTCTTTCCCAGCTTGCAACATTTTGGAGTACCCCATGCTGAAGCAGAATGAATTTCCTATTTCCTCTGTGCCCAGTTTCCAACCGCAGGGGTAGTGCCTACACGCTCACAGAATGTGCAGCTGAAACTCAGAACACTCAGACTGCGGTTCATAGTTCATCTTATTTCTCAAATTTGCGATATACACAACCAAATGTTATCTTATTACTCTCTCCTAATTACTGACGCTATTTCAAATCGAAGTCAAGATGCATCAGTGTCAGACATCCAGGCTGTGCACACACACTGCTGCAGAGATTGTGTAAAGCCACAATACCTGCAGCTGCTTCTCTTGCAGCCACAATAGACTGATCTTCAGCTGAGCTGCAAAGGGATGTGAGCACACTGCTCGCAAGCCAGCTTGCCATGTCACAGTGCTGCACTGGACAAGAAGAAGCATCTCTGTGTTTTGTCCCCAGCACTGAGGGAGAAATTCCTGGACTAACCCCAGAAGATCCAAGCGAATAGGGTGAGGAAGTGGCCAAGAGCTTGGAAGCAGTCCTGAGCTCCGGAGTGCAGAGCGGCCCTGAGCTCGGCGCCATGGCAGCTGTCCACATGGAACACGATGGCTTTGTAGAACAGCACCTCTGCAAGCGCTCAGTTCCAGGAATGTTCTAGGAAGTGGGCAGAATCCTACTGATTTTGGCAAAGGCTGGAAAAGACCATCTTCCCTTGAGAGTCCATGATGTCTCTCACAGTGTCAGTGTGACACAGCAGCCCCTGACGTCTGGGTAATGTTTAGAGCCACGAGGCCCACTTTCCCCAGTTTAACCTGTGTGCTTTCCTCTCTTTATCCACTTCCCTCCCGTCCAACCAAGCCTCTTCCCCTGCAGCCAGCAGAAAACAGACTCTTCTCATTTCAACCAAAATAAACACCGTTCTGTCCAATGTGGGAGGGAAGAAAGAAGGAGGAGAACGTGGGGTTGAGTTGTAAAAGGAGCACAGTCGGAGAGGGCTTCATCCTGGTTCAGCAGTGCTGGAGGTGATGCAGTGCACTAAAATACCAAAGAAGTCAATAGGGCTGGGATGGAACTTGAGTCCTTTTCTAGCTCCTACATTATTAGGCGTGTTTGTTGAGGGAATTTTCTCCCTTTTTCTTGGGCAGATGCGCTGTACAATCAGTGCTGAGCATTCATTCAGCTTGTTCCACTGCATGTCTTTGTAGTGATAGGGAAGCCATAAACGATTACAGCAGAGCCTTATGAACCAATGCTGTAGAAGGAATAAAACAGAAAGGAAGGAAAAGAGGATGGTGAGGATGCAAAGTTTTTCAGGAGATCCATGCAGTGGGATGGTAGTGAGCAGAAATCTCAAAGAATATTTTGGATGCGTGAGTTTTCTCTCTGTGTTAGTCTAGGTTTCAGAAAGATTAAACCAGTGCTGTTACCTTTGCTTCTTTACATTCTTTCTTCCTGTTGAATGCCCATGCTCATCCACTTCACCAAGCAGCTGGAATCTCAGCCATACAGGGAGAGGCTGGCTGCTAACTAAGAGTTTGTAATGAGGGATATTCCTGAATCTGTAATCAAACAGGCATATCTGAAGCCCTCTGCACCCCACATATGCACTCTTCTGCTGTGCTGGTGACATGTCTGCCTGATTGCCTTTTTACCTTTGTAAAGCTACTGGCCCATGGTTTTACTTCACTGCATATAACTGCTTTCTTCATTGGGTCTTTGCATGCAAACTCTTGCCCAACTGTAACCCCAAAAGACAGTATTTCATGCCTTCCATGTTAAAAGCAACAGCAATTCATGAAGCATTTAGAGAACATGACTCTTCTGGGGTTCCACCCCTCCAGCCATGGTTGATTTAGCCTTCAGAATTTCTTATCCATGGAATGTCTTCAAAAGTTGGTCCTCTTGGCCCTCTCTGGGGAGGTCTGCCTATCCTGGAAAGAGGTCTCCCTGTTTACATTGTGCTGCAGACGAGGGCCCATGCAGGCTGGATTGTATTTAGAGGGGCTTTTGAAATGAAAATAATGCTGCTGTGATGGAGGAGATCAGCAGCTGCAGAATGCCCAGATGTGACGAGTAGGAGAGGAAGGGAGAACAGGCTGGTCCTATAACTTCATATCCAAATGGTCATCCTGAACTTCAATGTGCTAAGTTTCCTTCCCCTCCTCCCCTCCCCACAACAGCCCAGGCATTTATGTCATATGGAGTTTCATCTAGAGTTCACATCTTGCTATTGCAAGTGACCTTAAAACATTCTGCCTTCCTTCCAGGAACTGCAAGGAGTGTGTCCCCTCTGGGTTTGGAGAAAAAAAAAAAGCTCTGGAAAGCCCTGAGCTTTGTGAAGTTTAATGGGTCAAACCAGGAACTGTGTCTGGGATCCTTGCTGGGTGCTCTGGCACATTGCTCATCCAGCTCACTGTTTACTCTCTGTGTATTTCCTACCATCTTCCCTCTCCCAGTGCTGCATGCAGGGACCTGGTCCCACCTCTTCCCTGTAGCTCTGGGGCACCCCCAGAGGAGGAGCAATGCTTCAGGCACTGTGTTGAAGAGATTGCACAGGAGAGCAGAACGACTGAGACGCAGAGATGTGAAGTTTGCCATGCTGAAACTCAGCGGGTTGAACCCATCCCAAAGGGCCGATCTCGCCCTTCAGCAGTTTGTCCTTCCAGGCTTATCCCTGTAACTACGAAGGCCCAAGAGCCATTTATGAAGTTACATCTGCTTTTTATATGGAGAAGTGTTTATCTTTTCCCATTACTTCCCCCGTATCCACACTCTTGTTTGATCAAGTCCTGTTTCAGTGAGGGAGATGCTCCAGATGCCCGCCTTGTTTCTCAGCAAGGCAGACTGACCTCTTCCCTGCGCACCAAAGGTTGTCACCAAATGGGCTGTGAAACAGAGAATACATGAAGGGCTTTGAGGAATCCAACCCTAGGGGCTGAAATTGTTTAAGAGAAGGATGAGACAAAATATTTAAGAGCATACGGGGCTTCTTGAGTGCTCCATCATCCTGTTCCATGCCTGTAAAAACCCAAACAATCCCAGAAGAAGTTATAGAGTCCTGGGAAGGAGCCAAGAGCTCTTGCTGGAAGCTTATCTTCCCCATCAAAATATCTGATGTCTGTGGCTATGGACATGGTATTGTCCTCATAAAATACAACAATAACAAGAAAACAAGTATTGCTATTCACAACTCAGTAACAAGCCATAAAAAAGGCACTGGAAAAGTAAGAATATTTATTAAAACTGAACCATGTGTTTCACATAGTCCTGTCTTCATAAGCTTGTGAACATCACACTGATGTTTATGTTCTCCTCTGGTGTGTGAGGGTTTTTTTCCATCCCTGTGCCTGTTAATGATTATATAGAGTGAGTCTGAATGAACTCATGTCTCCAGTGAGTAGGACCAGGAAACTCTGTAAACTCTGGGTGATATGCAGCTGCGGAAGAGACCATTCTGCAGAACGGCCTTGCTGGTGTCTCTGGAAAAGGCCAAGGACACAAAAGAGGCTGGACCGAAAGGGGATGGGGAAAGAGAAGATTTCACAGTGAAAAAAAAGAGGAAAAAATTATCTTCTGGCTCATTACAGAAAATGTAAATTCAAGCTCTGGACTGAGAGTCTGCCCTGGAGATGTGCTGCAAGGCTCATGGCGCAATCCCTGACTCACACAGTGAGGCTATGCATGCCCCCATGGCTGTGTATGAGTGGCTTAAGCACATTACCTTGTTGCTGCATTTGGACCCACAGGAGATTCAGAAGGTCTGTGGAATCTCTGCCTTCCCTTAGCTGTTATGTTGCCTCTGAAAGAATTCCATGGCCTACTGATTTTATTTTTATTTTTTGACTGTTTCCACAAGGTACAGTTGGTCAATTCTTATGGTTTATATTAATTGTGATCGAAGTGCTTACTGACTTGTAGTAATCCATATCAATTCAAATTCAACATCGCCAATAGCACAGCATCTTTGCAATAAATATGTATTATACGTGCATGTTCATTTTGTTGATATACTTTCCTTATGCAGCACAATAACACCAGCTTCTGAGGCTGATGTGCAGTCCTAGCTTCAGCCTTCTCAGCAGGTTGCTGTGAATGTTTTCCTTATCATCAACAGCTCCTTTCAAAGCTCCTCTGCCTTATGTACATCCAGGTCTTTTCAAAACGTGTTCATTAATAGCACACATGCCAATCACCAGGCTTTTTGGCATTAGTCTCTGCTAATAACTAGTTATTTTCCACCATCACCTCAATTGGTCTTAGCAGATCTATGCCCAAAGGAATAGGATTGTGAATTTCCACAGATACTTCTGCCAGGCCTTGCCATGATCCAGACCAGTAAAACACACTGCCCAGAGAGACTGTGGATTCAGTCTTTGGAGATATTCACAATCTCTGGGTGATCCTGCTTGAGTCAGGGGACTTGGAACTGGTGACCTCCAGAGGTGCCTTCCAGCCCAGTCTATTCTATCATTCTGTCATTCTGCTTCATTTAAACACTTGAAGGGGACTATGGCTCTGAAAATATGGGTTAGCTAGCTCTGTGTCCCCAGCTCAGATGGCTTTGCTTTGGGACCTGTGTGTTCTCAAAATAGGTTCTAAATCTGAATCTTGATATTCCAAACTGCAAGAAAAACCTAACTAGTCTGCTGGACTCTCTCCAGTAGATCCATTTCTCTCTGGTGCTGGAAGATCCAAAACTGGTCACAGTTCTCCAGCCGTGTCCCCATCAGTGCTGAGCAGGGAAGAAGGATCACACCTGTTTTGATCCCTCCAAATTCAACTGATGATACCATTAGCTTCCTTTGCTAAAAGGATATGCTGTTGACTTTTGTTCAAGTTGGTATGTATCAGATCCCTCAGTTCCTTGTCTGCAAAGCTGCTTTCTAGATGTCAAGTCTACAGTGCTGGAGCTGGTTTCTTGATACTTTTTTATCCTGTGTCAGGTAGAAGAGTCTATTTCTCTTACTGGGCTTGGAGTACATGCACTATGATCATCACTGTTTTCCTGTACTTGTAAATGTCTCTTCTGTTTAGAAAAGGTGACTTTTTGGCTGTGTCAAATCCCTTAAACAGAGTAGGAAATGTGACCTATTGTGTTGGTGAGTCTTTAGGGAAACCAGGAAGTTAAACTGAAGTGGCAGCTGAAGTCCACACCAGAAAACATCCAGGCTTCCTCAGCCAAAAACATGAACATTTCTCCCAGCGCCCATAGCATCATGGATTTAAAGTACAATGCATTACAGACATCAGAAGGGATGGACTACACATCATTCCTGAGTTTGGGTTTATGGGTGTCAGAGAGCAGTTGGAGCTGGCTGTGTAGCAATAGGACAAGGAACACTGGCGTAAAACTTGAACATAGAAAGTTCCATACAAACATGCGGAGGAACTTCTTTATGGTAAGGGTGATGGAGCACTGGAACAGATTGCTCAGGTGGTGGAGCCTTCTGTGGAGATATTCAAGACCTGCGTGACTTATTGTAGGGAATTTGCTTTAGCAGGGGTTGGACTTGATGACCTTGTGAGGTCCCTTCATCCCCTGTGATTCCATGATTCTGTGATTCTGGCTGCTCCTGCAGAGGTGGGGAGCCTGGAGTGAGGGGTGATGGATAGCATGGTCAGCAGAGCAGGCTGCAATGCCACAGTGCTGGAGAGAGCCAAGCAGGGCAGACTTAGGGATGGCAGAAAGGGTGAGTCAGGAATCCAGATCATGAGAAGTCCATTGATGTAAGGCAGGACTGAGGCCAGCTCAGGGTTGAAAGCCAGCAAGTCAGGGCGAGGGTCAAATCTGGAGACAGGAACCATGGTCAGGCAGTCCTGTGTATACCAGGGAAGGCAGTAGCAGAGATATACAGACATGCTCACTGCCTGGTCCCCAGATGGAAAGGGGCAGACCTCAATTACACTGTCTCTAAATTTGGCACCCACGTCCACAGGAAGGAGAGAAGGATGCCATAAGGGCCCTTAGAATAATCCTTTCTAGTCATTAGACTTAACAATTACTGATTTGCCTCTTCTTTTTTCAGGCACAGGAAGCCTGCTACACCTTGCAAACTATTCAGGACCTTTTCAGACTAGACTACTGCGAACTTTGCCAGTAAACACTCGTTGGCTTTAGGGAGTAAAATAATGTAACAACCTTTATTCCCCTGTTTTCTTTATCTATACCACTGGTGCGCTCTATAGCCTTTTCACCACTTCTGTGTCTTCTTCCCACCTGTGCAAAAATAGTCCATACCCAAGGAAGTGGTGAGGTCACCATCTCTGAAGGTCTTGGAGAAATGTGGAGATGTGGCACTCAGGGACGTGGTCAGTGAGCATGGTGTGGATGGGTTGGGGTGGGACTTGATAATCTGAAAGGGCTTCTCCAACCTTAATGATTCTGATTCCATAAAAGTATCACTGGACTCCTCTGCTGCACTGCTGTGCTGTGATCCACAAAAATCAAGTTCCATTCCTCTTAATGTCTTTGTTTCTTTCTTCCTCTTAACCAAATTCAGTTTTGTGTAGGTGAACTTCTGTGACTAGGATGGAGGGCTGCCTTGCCTCGCTTGGGGCACATTTGCTCCCTTTCCAATCACTAAAACCAACTTCTACTATTTTCTTTGTTTAAGACCTGGCCACTTCTAACATAAAAATCTAGACTGTTCTTTTTCCTAATACCCAGTGCCAAAACTTCACATAAACAATACTGGTATGAGATGTGAGACTGCTAGAATTTCAAATCCTTAACTGTATCTTTTTGCAAATGAATTCAACAATATCTTGAGTCTTTGCAATCTAAACTGGATATCTCTGCTGGAAGATGAGCCTAGATATTGTTCCTTTACAGCACGGAACATTTACTGCTTTCGCAGTTGTCATTGTAATGCTGAAAAAAGGAAGAGGCTAAAGCAATTTGAAAGGCAGGAAACTAAAGCTTGTCAGCCTCGTATAGAAGTCGCATCCTTTACACAGACTGACTGCAGAAACCTGAAACTTGCAGGGCCTTATCTCACTGGCACCACCTTCTCTGTACTTTACTAGAGCAGTGTTCTTGTTTTAATAAAAGAGAGGATCTTCAAGTGAGAAGAAGTTTTTGCTTTAACCTTAAAAGGTTTTTCCACTCCTACTGTATGGAAGGCATTAATACATCCATATTCTTGGGAGCTTGGCTTTGTACACAAAGCTGTAGTTAACATAACGTGGAGGAATTGATTTTAAGATGACTGGAAAATGCTTGTAAATAGTTATTTTGATGCACAAACCCCAAAATCACATTTTATGATTGCCTCCTTTGGCTTATTTTGCATCACTTAGAAAAGCAGTTCTGAATAGGTGCTTTTAACCAGAATACAACACAATCTGGATGGCACAAACATCGACTACCATACAAACATGGGGAAGAACTTATTTACAGTAATGTGACAGAGCCCCTGCCCAGGGAGATGGTTTCCTTCCTTGGAAACATTCAAACCCTCCTGGATGCTTCCCTGGGAAGGAAATTGCTTTTCTGGTGTTGGACTGGGGCATCTCCAGAGGTCCCTTTCACGCCTTTGACTCTGTGGTTCTGTAATTGATCAGAATTCACTCCTGAAGTGTAGGAGTGCCCATCTTTTGGCCTCCAGATTATTGGTGGATGTGAGTTCCATTGCTTAGGACAATCGCCTGCTCTTCTTTGTGGAATTCTGATGCTTTCTTCATTCTGAACACCATGACAGAATGAGTTCCAGTGCACAAAAGTCCCTTGCAGATACAAAGACGTGTGTGTTGTAAACACCCAGCTCACAGGAGGCATTGGGTGACTTTGCTACCCTTTTTGTTTTTGGTAGTTTCAGTAGACAGCAGCCATTTTAAACAAGTCTTTTGAGTGTTACTTCTTTGTCTCATGCTGATGCAATACTGAGTTCCCTGTGAATTACAGGAGTTTAAAGGGAAATATGTTAATCACCTGGATCTGTGTATATGGACAAGACAAAGAAGTGGTTCATGTTGTAAGGTCAAAGTCAATATAGTAAGGTGCCACCAAAAATATCTCAGAAGTCAAATCTCAAAAGGGTGACACAAATAACAAGCTGTTCAACCATACACTTCTAGGATGTCATCTTCAGTGGGACACACCACGGAACAAGGCAAAGAAGGGTCAGAAGTATCAAAGGTGTGTCTGGGGGGTTCTGTGTTGGTGGATTTTGAGGCACGTTGTATAACAGTGAAAACATCACTGATATATGATTAGCTTCAATTTACAACCCATTCTTCTCATGTCTTAATAAATGATTAACCCTAATAATATCTCAAAGTATAGCAGATAATGTACTGGATTTCCATAGCACATAAGTGAACAAATGAGCTGAAGGTAAATGCTGAAATGACTAATGAGTTCTTCATCGTTGTGTATGTGACTAATTATTTTTTTAACCTTTTACTTGACAGATGGTAATAGTGTTCTGTCCACTTGTCATTTCCTTCAGGCACAGCCACTGACTAGCAAAGGAAACTTTTATTATAAAATACAATTTCCTGTACCAGAAAGCTGAAGTTCAGCACAAGCCTTTTGCAATATGATGTAGTGAAAGAAAATACATCGTGAGATGGAAATAGAAAGCAATGGTACTAATAAAAGGAAGACTACTTCTGCATAGGAAAAAAGTTGGATCACACCTAGCAATGCTGAAAACTACATTCTTTCTTATGGTCCAGAATGTCACCACTCAAAGGACAAAACCAAGACTTTGTTTCTGAAGCATGAATAGTCAGCTTGTTGTCATCAGTATTTTGCTGAATCTGAGTGAAGGTGTTGGGGTTTAACACTGATGGGCAACCAAACCGAGGAACACCACACTGCTCTCTTACTCTCTCTCCTCAAAAGGGCAGGGGGAGCAAATATGATGAGAAAAACATTGGTCTGAGTAAGGACAGAGAGGTCACTCACCAGTTACCATCATGGGCAATACGGAGTCTGTCTTCACCATGGGATGAGCCAAAGGTCCCACTAAGAGTAGGAACAAATTTGTTTTCTGTAGTGGAGTCTCCCAAATACAAAGTCAAAGTTCAGTTTGACTCTGATACTGGCAAAGGAAGGGGCTGCTCGGTGAGGTGTGCATGTCTGATTTGATAGATTAAACAGATAATTAAAAGACAACTTCCCAATAGATGTTAATCATGTCACCCATCTCCCTAAGAGGAGTGTGTCTTTCATAGAATCACAGAATCACAAGGTTGGAAAGAACCTACAAGATCATTGTGTCCATTGTCCTCCCACCAACCACTGCTGCCACAAGCACTAAACCAGGTCTCATAGCTCCTCATCCAGACGCCTCTTGAGCACTGCCAGGGACGGCGACTCCACCACCTCACTGGGCAGCCATTGCAGCACCTGACCACCGTCTGAGAGAAAAAGTTCTTCCTTGTGTCTAACCTAAAACTCCTCTGGTACAGCTTGCGGCCATTTCCTTGGGTCCTGTTTGTTGCCTGGGAGAAGAGGCCAAACCCCTCCTCATCACAGCCTCCCTTCAGGAAGCTGTAGAGTGCAATGAGGTCTCCCCTGAGCCTCCTCTTCTTTGGACTGAACACTCTCAGCTCCTTCAGCTTCTTCTCATAAGATTTGTGCTCCAGACCCCTCACAGCTTTGTTGGTGAGAGTCCCAAAACTGAACACAGCACTCAAGATGCGGCCTCACCGGAGCTGAGTGCAGGGGATGCTCACCTCCCTGCTCCTGCTGGCCACACCATTTCTAATGCAGGCCAGGATGCTGTTGACCCTGATGGCCACCTGGGCACACTGCTGGCTAATCTTCAGCCGACCACCAACCAACACCCCCAGGTCCATTTCCTCTTCACACTCATCCAGCCACTCATCCCCAAGCCTGTAGGCCTGCATGGGGCTGTTGTGGATAAAGTGCAGGACCTGGCAGTGGGCCATGTTGAACCTCAGCCCAGCTATCCAGCTTACCCAGATCCCTCTGAAGGACCTCCCTGCCCTCAGGCAGATCAACCCTACCTCCCAACTTGGTGTCATCTGCAAACTTACTGAGGGTGCACTCAGTGCCCTCATCTAGGTCATCAAGAAAGATAGTGAACAAGATGGCCCCAGTACCGAGCCCTGGGGGACACCACTCATAATGAGCCTCCAGCTGGACTTAGCTCCATTCACCACGACCCACTGGACACGGCCCTCAGCCAGTTCCTTACCCAAAGAAGGTTATACCTGTCCAGGCCACGGGCAGCCAGTTTCCCCAGGAGAATACTGTGAGAAACCGTGTCAAAGGCTTTGCTGAGGTCCAGGTACACCACATCAACAGCCTTTCCCTCATCTACCAGGCTGGTCACCCAGTCATAGGAGATGTGGTTGGTCAGGCACGACCTGCCTTTCATGAACCCGTGCTGACCGGGCCTGATCCCCTGGGATGCCATGCACATATTGTGTGATCTGACCCGAGATGATTTGCTCCATAATTTTCCCCGGTACCGAGGTCAGGCTGACAGGCCTGTAGTTCCCCAGATCCTCCTTACAGCCCTTCTTGTAGGTGGGAGTCACATCGGCCAGCCTCCAATCTTCTGAGACCTCTCAGATAACCAGGAGTGCTGGCAGATGGCAGAGAACGGCTCGGAAATCATCCCCACCAGCTCCCTCCGCACCGACGCACCTCACCCATGGACACGTGACAGTCTTTGTGACACCTGCAGCAGAAACTACTATTTTCTTCCCTATAAAAACCACGTGCATCAGGAAGGATGATACCAGGGCATGTGCTTCAGAAACAGAAAATTAATATGAGTCTGAGATGGACACAGCGAGGACTCTGTGCACAGCTCATAGCTACTTATGTACCCAGTACACAGCACAGACTTTTGATACAGGTGTCCAAGCATCAGTGTGAATGATCGGATAGAAAAGATTGTTATATTAAATATTTTTATTCCTGTTTGGAACTTGGGGCATTCGAAGAAAAGGAAATGATAAAAAAAAAAGAGCATCAGCATTCAAAGAATAAGAGGTTGAAGGTGTAAAGGAGGCAACAATTATTATTACCTTGTTAATAAAGTCTGATAGAGAGTGACTTAAATAATTGTATTGTGCCTGATTTCTGATGAGCATATGGTAGCACTGTGTTACCAGACATGCTTACTGTGCAGCATCCATTAAAACAACTCAACCACACCTGTAGGAAGACAGGGAGCTTTGGGGATATGGCCTCAGCCGTATTCACTGATACTGTCTGAACCACTAATGTTTACCTTGTCATTAAGCTTCTCCCACAGATTTTCATTGTAGGTAATACAGAGAGAATGCAGGCCATAAATTAAACCTGTGCTATTCAGGAAGTAAAAATCAATCCTCATCCTGTCCCTTCGGGCTTTTAATTCCCTGTCTTAATGAAAATCCTGAACATTCACCAAAAGTGGAGACCCATGAGACTGGTGTCAGCACACCACCCCTTCCCTGGCACAGCTCCTGGGCCTCCACCAGCTGCACCAGTCCTTAGGCAACAGGCAATGCCTGGATCATGTCAGACACCAGACAGAGACATCACGAACTGCCTGTATCGAGTGCATAAGTCATGTAGGTGTTGGCAATGAGGAAAATTTACTTCTACTGTTAGTTCACAGCTGGCATCAGGAACAGAGCTAAGAAGAAAGGAGGTGTTTTGCAGCTCCCAAGGAAGAAAAAGCTAAACTATTAGCTCAAATCTATATAAATTAAAAGGAAACAGATTTACTACTGGCGCTTGGTTTATTCTCTCATTGCACTAGCATGGAAAAGAGACTCTGCAGGCGACAGACTAAAGACATTCAGGTTACTATGGTCAAATAATGACATCAGCTGATAGACTAACTCATAACAGAGGGTGATGGTGACTCACACAGGGCCCTGACAAGCACAGTCTGCCAATGAATCAAAAGAATGAAAAGGAAAATGTATTTCCATGAATCCTGAAATATTAATAATATCCACGAGAAGACAAAATAATGATGCAACTCCCAGTAGAAACAGAATGCTCTTCTGCCAGACAGCCCAAGACATTTGCTGTGCATGTTTCTTACGATGATGCTAAAGACTGCACTGATTGCACTAAAATTTTCAAGACAGGAATTCTGCACACTTACACTACCTAACCATTTGTAAATGGCTGCTGTCATTTAAAGACTGGTGGACACAAATTCTTCTTATCCCTTTTGGTCTTCCTGCGCTCTTCAACAATTCCTTTCAAATGTATTGTGAAGATTTCGCATTCTTCTTAGGCAACAAGGAGAGGCTTATAGCCAAGCAGACTCTTGTGTGGGTCTACACACAACCTGTTGTAGTCCAACCAGATACACTGCTAGCACCCCGGTGTGGACCAAGGCAATGAACATTTGTCCAGCCAGTTTCCATGTTCAGGGGATAAGTGAGGTCAAGAACCAGTTTACATGTCATTGTTCTGGGTCAGGAAAACAACGTAAGCATCTGGATATTATCCATGCGCATAATATGCAAATAGTAGTTTTCAGGGCAGGAGAACAGTTCCCATTAAGCAGTGACACTTCTAGCATAACATGATGTGGGTGGCATAAACAGGCTTTGCTTCTGCATTTGAAGTATTGCAGTTTACTGCAGAGACAATAGAGGGCTGAATTTGCTTCTTGGCTTGGTTTGTTTTCTGTGGCATTGGACAGTAAGGCTGTTGGTCCCAGCCTGTGTGTTGCCTGTGTCATCTCACAATGATCACAACGATCACAGTGCAGTTTTGCCCATTGATACACATCTTGAACAAGAAGAGAAGAACAGCCTTGTGCAGTATAAAATTTGAGATAAGTTTGCTTTTACCAACTGATTCAGAACAGGCAGACAAATAAAATTTGCAGACATCTTATGAAAGCAACTGATCACCAGATTACAGATCACGTGTCACTGGAGAAGAATTGAAACAGATACATCCATGGCAATGCAGTTGCATGAAAAGATGCCTCAGCTGGTTGTGTAGGAGCTAGCTGGTGAATGGGGAGCCTGAAAACCACTTCAGTGCAGGGCTCTACCTGAGTGAATATGCCATCATTCTCAGCAGGGCTAACAAGTCCAGTGATGTAACCAATGTGCCCTCTGGATGTGGTCAGCTTTTGGAGACAGACTGCTTGACACAAAACATTCCATTCCATTTGGACTTGGGGCCAGAGAACAATGACTGGTCTGTTTTGCTACCTGTGCAGACACAGCCTCGGAGCATTTTAGAAGATATAGGAAGAAAAAAAGCAGGTGCTCATGGCCGAGTTGGATCATGGTTAGTCTGATTTTATTACGGTTGTTCACTATTATTTACATTGCTAAAAACTGACGCCTTGGCATACAGGAGAATGACTCTTAACATTGCTTTGTCAGCTTTGGTGGCATGTGGGAGCCTGGTGGCCATAAGTGCAATAGAGGTGTACAAGTATGACTTTATTCAGTCAGGGAGCTGAAATAACTAGTAAAGATAATCTCATCCGAGGTGAGAGGACTTGATTGAAAAGATAAAAAATTTCCCATATTGTTCTAGGTAGGCAGGGTAGACTGAAGACAAGGTCAAAAAGAACATGGGCACACGAGGAACTCTTCCACATGTGAACATCCAGGAAGCGCTGCTTATAACCTTCACAGGACATCCTCATCTTTACCCAGGTATTTGTCTACAGTGGATTTTTGTGTATACGCAGAGCTCAGAATTTTTTTTTTTAATATCTCTGCTTTTAGCAGAGCTTCTGCAGTGCTTGAGAAGTTATGATATGAAAGAAAATGTTTAGAAGTTCTTAAAGGGCACCATCCCATCATTTGATAGAGGTCTCAAGAGTCATTGCTACAGGAGAGAATCTGTTCAAGAAAGAATAATGCTGTTGTAGCAAAATGTTTTGCAGAATGCAAAAATTCATAAACATAAGAGCGCTGTACTTGTTTATTTCTAAATCCCTCTACAGATGTTTGCTCTCTACTCAGCTGAGAGCTCTAATGCTTGGTCAGCGTTAGGACAGCTTCTTTTCAGTGGCACTTGTGGAATTTGATGGGTTGAGATGGGATGATGCATTTGAAACAACCATTTTCAGTCCAAAAAAGATGCTGGGAATATTCCTCCCAGCCCTTCATTCACATCAGTTTCTGCTCTGCCCTTCTTTTCACAGTACAGAAAGATCACTTGTTTGAACAGAGCAGAACCAAAAACAGACAAATTTTGAAGAACAAAATTCAGAGGTCCATGGTCCCAGTCAACATGTAGTTATTTTGTCTACTAAGAAGGGAAAACAAAATGTAATATAACATCATACATTGGCAGGGATTGTAAAAGATGACTTCACAGGTCTTTTCCATCTGAAAATAGTGTTGAGTAGGAAATTAAAAACATCATACATGGGGCAGCTCTTATTCTCCAAATGAATAGCTAATTAAACTAACTGCTTTCATCTTCTTGTAGGAGGCGCTTGTCATTTGCCTCTCTGCAATCCATAAGGAGGTGTGTTCAGTCTGGCAGTGGGTAGGAACAATCTGTGAGCAAGCATCTCATTTGAGAAACACTCATCAGTCACACAAACCCATGGTGCCTTCAAAGATAGAGGTGAGAGGAGCAACCAGCCCATGACATACACAGGATACCTTATGAGCCTGTGGCTATCTCCATTCCCCTTCCAACAGGTAGGTGTCTTTGGGACTGCAGAATGGTGTGATAGCACCTCCTGTAGCACAAATATCATTAAATATCTAAAATTCTGCCTCTCTGATATGAGTGTAGTTCATGACAGGGACATCACATGTTCTGCATACAATAGCAGAGATCATAACACAGTGGTGAACAGGACCTGAGTCCAGATCACAAAGCAGCTTTATTCACTCTCCAGAAATTCTAGTAGGACACGGTTTAGTCAACACTTCTTACCTATTCAATGCCCCAAACTGGCACTTTGGTTACTGGTTATGTCCTGGGCTGTCATTACTATTTTAGTTCCTACTTAAAAACCTCACACTTTGTTCAGATGGAGAGTCCAGTAGCTCTTGTCTCCCCATAACAATGTTTCAGTGTTCACCTTCTTGCTTGAATTAATGAAATACCAAACCAACTCATCTGTTTTTGAGAGCACAGACACTTGAGCACAAGTTTTCTTAGTTTTCTCATTTTTGCTTCATCACTGAGTCCTTCTCATTGGAGGACTATGGAAAAACACCAAGTCTTCTCTCTCGTTCTACTTGCATCCATTGCATAATGGCCTTTCATTGTCCATCTCTGAGCAAACCTGTTATTCTCCTATTAGGTAGCGGTAGGCAGTAACAGGATCCTCCTCCCTTTCCTTTCTCCTCACTGAACAAACTCATTTTACTCAATCTCTCCTCGTGCATCATGCACTCTGACTCTCTTACAATTGAACTAGGGAAGTCCTGCCCTCCGCTCTCCTCCTGAACTTCTCCAGTCCCTGTGGGTTCCTTCTTTTGCTGTATCTCCTTGAGCCAACTGCCTACTCTAGGTTTGCACTGTACACAATATTAATGAGTATGGCTTTTTCTTTTTTTTTTTCTTTTTTTTTTTCCTGAAAGGAAATAAAAGGATATTCTCTCCCAAGAGCAATGACTCCAAACTGTGCCTTGCTCATGTCTCAGCTCAAAACTGTGAATGTGCTTGAAAGGCAAGCACAGAGCTCTTCTTGATCTTCATCTTCAAGGTAAGCCAACTATGGATTTATCACACTGATACTTCTATAAAGTGAGTCATATGAATAGATACCATAGGTTTCCCTAAAATTATCATTGTGGCTTTTTTCCACTTGATATTAATTCATGTGAAATGTGAATTAATATGGATTTTGGCCCCTCCACTGGGGAAGTACACTCATGCAGTGACTCACTGATTGTTGATGTCCTAAAGAAAATCCCCCTTTCTTTATCTGAAAACTGTTTTTAGGCTTTGTCTGGCAGATTCAAGTAGTAAGCAGCTGAAAATCCTGCATGCAGCATTGAGCAGAAGTTCCTGGGATCTGGGGAGTTGGTCCCCTGTTCCCCATCTGTTCTGGCACTCTTGCCAAGTTAGTCTTCTGTGCTACAGATTGCATAAAGGAGAGAAAAGAACTACAAATGAAAAGGTTTGAAAGCGAGGGACTTGGAATTTAGACAAGGGAAAGGTGGGCCTCTCTGGGGCTAGCACAGACAGCTGCAGTGGGAACACCTCTCTACATTCAAAGGAGAGTATGGAGGGATGACCCCTCCAAGTCTGCAAATCTCTCGCCCCACAAATGAGGCTGCATGCAGGCTCCAGCCCACCTGAGGGCAACAAGAAAGGTGTTTGTATCCCTCATTTGAATTTCATAGGAAATGGAGGGATCACCTTACTCCTGGCAGGAGAAAGACGCAATTTTCATTCTAAATCAGGCAGCTCCCATGTCAAAAGTTCCACAGTGAAATCCCACTGCACTCACTGCATGGCTTTTTATGAATAAAACCTTAATAAATGCCAGTGCTTGATTTTCACAGCAGACTTGCCTGGCTTTGATCTACACTTGCCTAGGCTCAGCACGGCTGCTGCCGCCTGCCAAGCTAAAGAGAAAAAAGTTACTTTCCTTAGGTTTAAATAAAAGTGTGTTTTTCTAAGATGTCTTGGCTGTTGAGTTGTGTGTGATACATCATGCCTCAGCCCCATCCCTTCTCTCCCAGTCCAGATGCACACTGAAACAATTTCCCTGTGGTTTCCCTCCGTGGTGGAGTTGAATTCCTAGAAAACAAAAGGAATGTTGCAACTGTGATCACAAGCTCCAAGACTGCAGATCTTACACATAGACGGGAGCCGTGGTCTGAGCAGAACACTGATAGCGACTTACCATGAGTGGATAGTTTTTGTTTGAGCTTTACTGTTGGCTCCAGCAAAGTAGATGAGTCTGCTCAGATGAATATGCATCCCAATTTCCCACTGTCCTGTTAAATAAGTGCCTTGTGTGCAAAATTAAGGAATATTTGTACAGCCCTGGGAAAGGCAGAAAGCAGTGGTGATCTGACTGCCTCCTGTCCCCTGTGTCCCCAGCTCCACTGGCAATGTCCTTCGACCCTCCCAAGGTCAGCTCTAAGATTCCTGTGACTGCCAGTGGCAACCCCATCATGGCCTGAATCTGGCCCAGCGCCATCTGAATGCCTCTGACTGAACCTCCAAGTCTCAGTTTGGCAGGTAGACAGTTAATCCAAATTTAACTCTTGTAATGCTAACAGAACTGAGGATGCATCTAACTAGCTCTTTTGTGGTGACTCACAGCCCAGCTGCACTAGGGCTGTCTCCCAGCCAGCAGATATTCCCCAGGTGGGATCCCGATCCGATCGTGTTGTGGAGTGAAAACACTGAAACTATGCAGGCAGAGCAAGGACTGCCCTGCTGCAGGAACATGGCCACTTCAGGCTCGTTAATGTCTGTGGGTTATACAGAGTAACAATGGTTTCAGGTTGGAATTGCATGCACTGAGAACAGAGGGTTGTTCCTCTCCTGCATGTTTAGAAGAAAGCTGTCCTTTCCCGCCCAACCTCAATCATGGTCATAATATCTGGAAAATGTGACCCAAAAGGCAAAGGAAGTAAGTGCATGTTCTGCTTTTGGAAATTAGTGAAACAAAGGACTGCTTTAACTATTAAAATGCATTTTTTTTTTTTAATTGCATGAACTGCAGCAGGACTCTGCAGATCCTGCATGGGAACTGTGGGCAACGGTAAGGCTGACATTACTGTCCTGAGCATTTCTATGCAGGTTGGACTCCTTTCCTATCTTCTCCCAGTGCTTCTAGCACCTGCAGTAACATCTCCCACCAATGCCACAAGTGACTGGTTTGCTCAGTGCACCCATAAGTCGCTGCCAGTCCCTTTCCCCACTTCTCCACTGCCTGTCACTCAGTATGCTGGGAGTCAGATGCTCTTCTCATGCCTGTGGCTCCCTTTGCAACACACCAAACAAAAGCTGCCTTTCTAGAAATACCAAACAATGATTAATGATAAGGAGGGTCCAGTGAGGACTTCTGCAAAAACAGATATTTCTTCTCCTATAAGCTGTGCTATAAACCTTCTGAATGAAGATCTTAATGAGAGTCATTTGTGGGGTTTTTTTCAGAAAAAAACAAAGTTGTTTCTATGGAGGCAGCTCTTCTAGGGCTCACCCTAGGCTGCAATGGTTGGATCTGGAGACTCTACAGCCTTGTTTCTTGCCTGGGTGCCATATACCTTGATTAATTTATGTACCAAGCATAAGGAATATTGTGAAATATTAAGGTCCAAAGTTTTCCTTTGTGAAAAGCAAGAGGAGACCAAAGAAAAACATTGGACTGACACTTGAAGCCAATGGTCACCTGAGAAGTAGGGATAAAGAAAAGGCAGATGCACTTAATGCTTTTTTTGCCTCAGTCTTTAGTAGTAATGACAGATCTTGTCCTATGTAGACCTCAGAGCTGGAGGACCATGACTGTGGGAGAAATAACACCATCTGTGGTGACCAAAATAAAAAAGGACTACTTGTATCAGCTGAATGTTCGTAAGTCCACAGGGCCTAATGGATTCACTCATACTGAAGGAGATAGCAGATACTACAGCTGGACTACTCACAACAGTTTAGCAAAGGTCTTGGGAGTCTGGGGAGGTTCCCACTGCTTGGAGTAGCCAGTGTTATGTTATGCCCACCTACAGAACAGAGTATGAGAAAAGACACAGGAAGCAACAAACTATTATTTCAATCTCAGTCCATGGAAAAGTTATGGAGAAGATAATCTGAGAGGTTATTGAAAGGCAGTAAAAAGATAAGGCTGTTACCAGGTATAGTCAGCATGGGTTCATGAAGGGTTTATACTTTTGTAATTTGATTTCTTTCCATCATAAGGTCACCCGCTTACAGGATGAAGGTAAGTCAGCAGACATAATCGTTCTCAGTTTTAGTAAGGCTTTTGATACCATCTTTCACTGCATCCTTCTGGACAAATTGTCCAACTGTGAGATAGATAGGTTCATGCTACACTGGATGATGAGCTGGCTCAGTGGTAGATCGCAGTGAATGAGGTTACGTCTGGCTGAAGGCCAGTCATTAGCAAGGTTTCCCAGGGCTCGTTTCTAGGGCCAGTCCTGTTCAAACATTTTTTATCAACGATCTGGAAGCAGGAATAGAATGTATCCTCAACAAGTTTGCTGATGATATCACAGAATGGCCAGGGTTGGAAGGGACCTCAAGGATCATGATACTAAAATAGGAACTGCTATTGATTCCCTGGAGGAATCAAGAAGTCTTGCAGAGGGACTGAGATACACTGGAATAGTAGGCAATCAACAACAGCATGTAGTAACAAAAATGTCATGGTTTCATCTGGAATAATTTTCTTCATAGTAACTGGTATGGTGTAATGCTGGACACAGGTATAGACTGGTAAACAAGTGCCTGGAGAGCAGCTCAGCTCAAAAGGATTTGGGAATGTTGCTTGGCAGCAGGCTTGACATGAGCCAGCAGTGTGCCCTGGCAGCCAAGAGGACAAACCACATTTTGGGATGCATTAAATTCAACACAGCCAGTCGGTCAAAGGAGGCGATTCTCCCACTATACTTAGTGCTGGTGTGGCCTCATCTTGAACACTGTCTCTATGGTTCTGCTCTCCACAACATAGGAAGGATGTTGGCATACCTGAAAGCATCCAGAGGAAGGCAATAAAGTTTTACAGTGGCTGGAAAGCATGTCCTGTGAGGAGAAGCTGAGGACTCTTTGTCCAGTCTGGAGAGAAGGCTGAGAGTCTACCGCATTAATCTCCACACCACATGGAAGAGGGCAAATGGAGAAGGAGGTTCTGGTTGCTTCTCCCTGATGACCAATGGTAGAACATGAGGGAGCAGCAGAAAGCTGTGCCAGGTAAATTCAAAGTAGGCATTAGGAAAAACTCCTTTACCGTGGTGGAGGTCAAACACTGGAAAGGCTTACTAGCAAGGTGGGTGTGCTATGCTGGTCAGGGTTCAAGAGGCACTTGTATAATGTCCTCATTAAATTTGCTTTACTTTCTGGCTAGTCCTGGACTGGTCAGACAGTTGGGCTTGGTGGTCTTCGTAGATCCCTTCCAACTGAAATAACTATTCTAGTCAATGCACTGTTGTAGAGTTTTGTAGTATTCTAGGAGATGAAGACCACTGCTATTTCCCACTGTCAGCAGATGGACTAACATCAGCTGTCACTGACCTAGGCAGATGTCTGTCTCCTATTGACCCCTATTGATCCAAGAGTGATGCAAAAAAATTTCTAAGGGAAGTGGTAAATTCTATGCAGAAGAGATCAGTGGCATTACATGGCAAAGGCAGGGAACTTGCACATCATTTAACTCTTCCCATCACACAATAAACTAACATGGCATTAACTGTGGGCAGCAGTATATAGTACACAGCTCAGTTTGCTTGTTTATTCAAGACCTTAGCACAGGAATCAGCTATCCTTTCCACTGACTCTGTGTCATTATGGGCTTCACGTCATTAATCCTCTTCCCATGATGCTCACATAGAGCCTTTTTAAATAGATGCTTTAGGCCAACAAAAATTACTGTTAAAGGTGAGGTAGCGAAATGATCTGGCATGTATTATTTGGAATGCCAAATAGGATGATAAAATTTTTCTGATGTCTGTTCTGGTGACAAATCTAAGTAAATGAAATGATTCTTGCAGGATGATTTCCCTGAGGAATCCTTTGTCTGAATTTGTTCCTCCCAATCTTTAAATTCTTCAATATAGTGCTAATAGCTTTCACTTTTGATCTCTGTTTGTTTGAAATGAAATTGGATGTGAAGCTTCTGGAAATCTCCTGCATTTATTTTTGCTTCCTATTCACTTCAGAATCACATTTCAAAAGAAACATGATTGTACCCCTATTTGGGAGCATGGTACCTTGTGGCACAGAGAGATGACATGATTATGTCTCAGCACAAAAGATGGAACTTGTTTCCTGGACTGTGTCTTGAGCTCATATAAAACAGTTATAATGTAGAACACCAGGAAGAGCATCAAAAAAGTGCTGGCTATATAATACTATGTGGGACTTGTATTCTTATGGAAGGCTGAGAAAACTCTGGGTAAACAATGACAAGTAATTTAAAAAGTGTCTGTAGTTTCTGTGAGCAGCACATGCCACTTTCCCATGCGGGGCCTTGCAGACTGCCCATGGCCACCTGCCCAGACTGTCAGACATTCTGCTAAGTTGCCAGGTTTATTTGTACGCGCACACACTGCTGCAGGGCTCCTGCCATGCAGGAGTCTGAATTGCAGTGACTGCTTTGTACTACCAGAAACTTGGCCTGGAAGACAACCCTGGTGCTCTATTAGCTGGCAGTAAAGCACATTCGGGGCTTATGTCCTTCCCTTCCACTACCTAGGTCACTTAAGATGGCCTATTTTTGGACAAGTCTCGCTCTTTGAGGCACAAGATTCTGGACATGCCATGCAGCATCCTGCTCAAACTATTATACACCATCCCCCTTAAATATAATCTCTGATTTCTTCATTTCAAAGCTGAAGGGAGCAGATGTGGGCCTGCCAGGACACAGCCTAGCAGGGAGTGTGGAGCAGCAGCATAAATCCCACATTCCCTGACCTCAGTTCTCAGCAAGAATCCGAATGTAAGAGTCCGATTTTGATTGTTTTACATGACATCATGCTTAAGAATTGCTGCTGTCCTGACAGCAACTGTGTAATCTTGCAAGAAGCAAGATGTACTAATTTTAGATTACCCTCCATGAAGTCAAAAATGGAAAAGTTAAACCAACCACAACTCAGCTTTGTTGTACGTTTTTGACATTCACCAATAATAATCTCCTACACGTTTATGCAGAAATACAGGAAAGGAGTGTGATAATGTGTAACATCAGAACTGACACTGGTGACAGAGACAGAAAAAGCCAAGTTCACTTCTCTCATTACACATTTATTCCTAAGGTCCCAATGCCCTGTGCTGCCCAGAGGAGAAGCCACAAGATAGCCAAGTCAGGCATTAAAAAAAAAAAAAAAAAAGAGGATTAACAACTTTCTAGGTGACATTAAACATCCTCCCCTCTGCATTTTAATGATTATAGTGACAATAATTAATGATGATCTCATGTTATTTTTCCACAGGGTCATTTCTGCAAAGGAGACCCTCTGGTTCTGTGCTGGGCCTCTGAAAACAGTGGACTCCAAATCATGTAGCTATGGGAAAATGCAGCAGTGCCAGCCCTGGTTCCAAGGTCTTTCATCCTTGCTAACAAACTCTTCAAACATGCTACTTTAAACCCAACTTTGGTGTCAGTCTGAGCATCAGACCAGCATGGAGAAGGATGAGGAACTCAGCAAGTTCACTGCCTCTGTCTTCACTGACAGTCAGGCTTCTAACATCTCTCATGTTCCTGAACTTCTAGGTAGGGTTGTGGGAGATCACAATCCCTCCCACTGTAAGAGCAGAGCAAGTTTGAGACCACCTGATGAGATTGAACATGTACAAGTCTATGGAGTTCAATGACATGCATCCCAGCCTCCTGGAGGAACTGGCTGATGCAGCTGCCAAGCCATTTTCCATCACATTTGAACAGTCATGACTGTCAGGTGAAGTCCCCAGAAACTGGAAGAAAGGAAACATCACTCCCATTCATAAGACAGGGAGAAGGGAAGGTCAAGGAAACTACAGGCCAGTGAGCCTCAGCTCTGTGCCTGGGAAGATCACAGAGCAGATCCTGCTGGAAGGGATGTCAAAGCACATGCAAAATCAGGAGGTAATCCAAGACAACCAGCACAGCTTCATGGTCCTCTGTGATGGAATGATGGCTTCTGTAGAACAGAAGAAGAGCAATGGATGTAATCTACTTGAAATACTTGAAATTATACACACTAAATGAGATGTCAGTGCAATTTGGTATGAAGTGTGGAAGTAGTTTAATGAGTACTTTCATAGATTGTTATTTTCCATGTATGAGATATAATGAAGTAAAACAGATGGTAGTTTGCAGTGCATAATGTAAAGCATATTTACTTCCTGAATGGTTCATCTGTGGCTTTAATAAGAGGGAATTCTATTTTTTGTGTTAATGACTATCTGAAGAACTTGCTTTACTTACATATTCTAATGCTGAGTACCAAAGCACAAAGATTCACAAGTAGCTGATATAGAAAGTAAACCAGTAGGAACAGTAGAAAGGAAACAGAATAGATCAGATAATTTTATGAGAACACGATTTGAATATATCTTTCTTGCAATATGACAACTGACTTCTCTCTCTATATATAAAGAATGTGAGTAGAGCTCTACATTTTACTTTAATTAGGTGATTAAAAATGCCAGAAAAATAATGCTTCACTGCATTTTACAGTCTGTTTCTCCTTCTGTACTTACTAAGCTATGCAGGCTCTGAGCCTTTCCTAAGCAACATCTCAGATGATGTTCACGGTGAAAAGCGGTCCAGAAATCCCATGCTTAACTGCACAGTTAAGTGGAAAAAGACAAACATGACACAAAATGGTCTATTAAAAGCTGATCTATCGCAATTGGTTTGTTGTAGCTAAATTTCAGAGAAGAGGAGAGAGACCTATGTACTGAGAGTTCTACCATCACCCACATGAGAAACTTCTGGAGAGCTTCACAGGACGAGACCAGAGCTCACACTAAGACATGAGCATCTTAAAAAAGTATGATGAAAATCTGAAGACCGAACTGGGAATATTTTCTTCACTTCAGGGCAACAGGAATGCAACAATCTTTATTAGACAATTTTTACAGGCAGAAAAAGAAAGTTTTCTGTGGGTATGATTTGGAAATTACAAAGATCTCTAAGTTATGTTAGGCGGGCAGGCAGCCTTAGTTAAAACAGCTTCTTCTGTACTTACCATATAGAAACACTGATACAGATAGATAGCTACATGATACATACTTATCTGTCTACAGATCTTCATTCCTAAGGAGGTGCTCTTGTGGCTGTTTGAGACTACACAAGGGCAACTGTTTCTTGTCTAATTACTGAGAGTAGCTTTCTGTGGGCTGGCTGGGGGTACATTTTACCATCCTGCTTTGCCTCACACTCCAGTTTCTCCCTGGACCATGAAACAATTCAGCGGAGAAAAAGCAGCAGTTTCACCAGAGCCACAGGCACCGGCTCTTGTTTCCCAGGGGGCTGGGACACAACCCGACACTGCCTGAAAGAAAGATGACATTCCTCCAGTGCTGTCTCCCCTCCCATCCCCAGCCTAAGGCTTGCTATAAATTTATCCTGGGCGCAAACTTCAGAGGAAGATTACACGCTTAGATACTCGCAATGCCTTGGACCAGGTAGATCCAAGAACAGTTTGGGCGAGCACATTGCTGTGCACAGTCAGCTACCCAGAGGGAAAGCAGATGGAGAGCCAGACAAAACGTACACAAGTGTTTGTAACTTCATGTGGCCAGCAACAACCATTTGATGGCAGGGAAATAAAGAACTGTTGGAGGCTTGAATGGGACTTTGAAGGAGATCTCGCTGCTATGTCTGAATCCTGGAACTCGCTGTGTCTTAATCAGATGCAGCTGTGCTGAAAAGCCTCAGTCTAGAAAATCAGAGAGAGAGCTAAAAGCATCGTGTTCATAAGGATCTGAACACACTGAGTAGATAAAATGCTTCTTAACCATTCAATGAGCACTGTAGAAAAAGTTTATTTCCCTTGCAGGTCAGTCTTTGGCAGGGCTGTGTCCAAGTGCAGTCCTGATGGAGAAGCTTGAGAGAAAGGAGAGCAAATGAACCTGGGAAATGTTAATTAAATGTGCTCGCTCAGATTCATGTTACATCTGAGTTAACAGAGGAAATGGAATGAGAAGGATCGTGGCAGAGGTGAGACACAACACAGCATCTATTCCAAGCACAAAGAACAGTTCTCACTAGCCCAGATATGCTACACTGTGTATCCAACTAAAACCTAACTGGAATTACAAATGCATCTCAAACAACAAACAAACAAACAAAGACCTATGGTTCAGTTTGCACCTAGAAAGGAGACAAGAAAATGTTTCCATTTTAGTATCACCTGCTTTGGACATTTCAAAGCCTACTTTTTAAACTATTCCATGGTCAAAAGTCACAGATATATTTCTGGGAACTTCTGCAAATATAACAAAGACCCTGAGTGTACTTTTATATGCCAAAATACCTTTTAAAATCCAATACTTATGTAAACACTGTCATGAAGACAATGCAGAAGTTAGGAAGCCTTAGAGTGGAACGACAAAAAGAATATTTTGCATCAGCAGTTATCACCAACTTGCTGTCCCTCAGTGAGGAAAATGTATTTTCTTGTGCTCCCACTGCTGTGCTGCTCTGTTTGAGGGCCCACTTCTGCTCTTCTCAATCAGGTAAAGTTCACATTCATTTCAACAGGAAAAAGTATCGCAGGATTAGGCCCAGGAAATAGTTTTTGAATCTTGTTGAGCTCTACAAAACACTGCAGACTTGGTGGTGGAGCCACATTCCTTGAAATGCTCCATTATTGGCTGCTGGTGAAAATGAGGTCTGCCTTTTCCCTGTAAGTCTCCACAAGTTTGTTGTTAATTAGGCTGAGCATCATTCTGACTTCTATAAAGCTAGCAGGGGGTTGATTAGGAAAACTGAAAAGAACAAAGACGGCAGTGAGGATGTTTCAAAGAGGGGCAGGAGGAGAAGGACTGAATCTCCCTGTCAGCTTGGGTTTGCCTTGGAATTTCTGCACCCCTGTGAAATGAGTGGTGTTTCAGCCCTCATCTGCTGCGTGTAAAAAGGTAACTGAGCTCTGAGCCACATGGCAGGACAATGCGAAGCTCCCTGATGCGCGTGCCGTGCACAGCCTTTTGGGGTCCGCTTGGTGCAGACTTATCCGAACATCTTTGACCCGACAAACAGCTCGATTTGAGGTTTCTGGGGAGACTTTGGCCATCCACGCGTGGGGACTGCGCTTCCTTCTGATGGTGTGCAGCAGCACGGAGCAGAGGCAGTTCAAAGAGGAGGAGGAACATGTGCATTGTATTTTCTGTATAAAGAAAAGACATCAGTAATGGCTCCTAAATAAGAGGCAGAGAAATTATTTTTGCACAGAGCCAAAGAGCAGAATTAGACTCAGATCTGACATTCAAACAAAGGTTGTCGTACATTTATTATTTATTAACCTCGAGGAAGTGCTTGTAACTTCAAAGAATTTCTCTTTTGGAGCCAAGGTAAATTCTGAGTGTGAAGGTCCTAGGCTGTGTCATCAATCCTTCAAGTCCCCTGTCTTGCCTCATTTTATATTAGCTGTACAAGAGAACGATCAGCAAGAAAATTGTTTTACTTGAAACCTTTTTATTTTTTCTGCTCGCCTTAGCACACGATCGCTTTTCAAAAATGAGATGAAGAACCAGTCCCAAATTGAAAATGATTTTTTTTTCTTTTTCTTTACCAAACCTTTTGATGTGAAGTCACTGTTACTAATGCCCCCCTACCTCCTGCAGCTCCAGCCCAAATTTGGGACAAGGAGTCACTTCGTCCAGCTGAACTGAAAGCACTCACTAATTAAGTGAGCCAAGGAGCCTTGCGCTCACGAGGAATGGCTAGGTGATAACCACGTATGCATGCAAACGCCGAATCCAACCTCCCCCCCCTCCTCAGCCCCTCCTTGAAGTTAAAAACTTTTGGCTCAAGAATGCGGTAGGGTTGTCCTCCTGCTACTCCCACTCCTCCTGCACCCCTTCCTCCGCCGCAAGGCCCTCCCCCTGCTCAATTTGGATTAGGCTGTACCTTTTCTTCTCTCCTTCAAGGGTGAGGGTTTTATTCCCTTCTTTTCTGCCCAGATCTCCACTAAACAAAGGAGCTCTGGGCACATCACCAGTTCCAGGACGTAAAGGTATTTAAACAGTTTCAGACTAAATCCAGACCTGCGTAGCTAAGATCTGATTTCTTTCTATCTGTAATCGCAATTCTTTGTTTGCCTAGCTGTATTTTACTGTTTTGCACATTTTTCGGGGGGTTAATTTAATTTGCACACTCAGAGACACGGCTTTTTGAGATGTCTTTCCCGATTCCTTCCAAACTTGCAGCTAAGTTTTAAGTCTGATTTAGTGATTGATTCTCTCTCTTTGTCAGTGCAATTCTTACAAGTGGCGCTTGATGGAATTTCTCAGAGCTCAAAGTAACTTTTGAGCCTTTCTTAAAATTCTCTTTTTATGGTGTAAAATGACTCTTCCTTACTCTCAGTAAGGACTGTGTTAATGCTCTCATGGTACGTGCCTATGTATCGATCATTTGTCATGCTTCTCAGTTCTCTGTGAGGAAATGGAGTTCCTTCATTTTAAGTTTCTGCATGAAAGCTGGAAATCTCTCGAAGTGTAAAAAATGTGGGTTTTTTATGACTTCTTTTCCATGTGTGTGCCACCTATAGAGCTCTGGGAGAAAAGTAAACGCTCTCCCTTTTGTCCTGCTGAAGATAATCACATCCCAGCCTTCGGCACAGGCATGTGCAGCAAGGCAGCAGCAGAGCTCGCAGGGCTGCTGCAGGAAGGGCCGTTTCTTTGTCTCTGCCTCTGCTCCCAGCCCTGCCTTTTCCTTCCCACTCCGTCTTTCTCATTCACTGCATTTGAAATATTAAGAGCCTGAAAAATGCATGCCCTCAAGAGCTGAGATTCCCAGCTAGGACATTGCTCTGAAGCTGGGAGGGTTTATTATATTATTATTACTGTTATTTTGGGTGTTCTTTTTTTTTTTTTTTTTTTTTTTTTTTTTTTTTTTGTGTGTGTGTGTGTGTGTGTGTTTTTTGTGTGTGTGTGTGCGCGCGCGTGTGTGTGTTTTTTGGTTTTGTTTTTGTTGTTACTTTATTAGTTCAGGCTCACTCTCTGCCTTGTCTGGGCTGACTGTGCCTGCTGTGGGACTGGGCTGGAGCAGGAACGTGCTGCTGTGGGACAGCTGGGGGACGGGCAGGGGGAGTCGAGGGGCCCCGTCTCTCCGAGATATTTCCACTCTGGGTGGAGAAGGGAGGCCGGTGGGACCCCTCCCTGGAGAAGCACACGTCGGAATCCGGAGGGGAGAGCTGCCTGCCGGCCCTGCCCCGGCCGGGAGGAGGAAGGAAGGGACCCCGACCCCGGAGCGTGGGGGTGGGAAACGGAGGAGCCGAGCGCTCATTTGGACGTGCCAGCGCGGGGCCGGGAGATGCGGGGAATGGGAGGGGCAGCGCGGGCTGGGGGAGGAATACGGAGGCGTAGGATCGGGGGCGCAGTCTGGGGATCTCGGCCGTGCTTCCGCGCAGCCCCGCGCCTCTCTTCGCTCGCCCCAACCCCGCCTCGCCGCCCCGCCCGCTCCTCGCGGCGAGGCCCGGGCCGCGCTCATGGCGCTGGGGCGGCCCCGAGGCCGAGAGCGGTCCTCCAGGGGCTGAGCCGTACAAAGCTGCGCCCCAGGCGTTCTCCTGTACCGTCGGAGCCGCATCAGACTCAGATGACGGCAAGGACTGAAACAGAGCCGCTCCGGAGGCCGTTGTGCCTCGTAACCTCGGTGCCCCTGGCAGGAGGTGACCTCCGCCCGCCCCGCGGGGCTCATTCCCCAGCACTGCACCCTGGCCCAGGGCAGCGTCCTCAGCTGCCCACAGGAGCTCGTGTCTCCCCCGTCACTGCACCCCAGGGGAAAAAGCATGGCTCCAGTCGTCAGGACAGGTCCTCACAGGCTTGCATGGGGCAGAAAATCTCTTGGGGCTGCTTTGGTGTGATTCAGGGCAAAACCCTGGCGGTGGGCCCTGCCCGATGCGCGTGCTCAGGTGCAGGCCTGAAGCCCAGGAGAGCTGGCCCTGCTGTGCTCACCACGAGGTGTGTTGGCAGCCATGGGCTTTGCTCCTACACACCTCCCAGCATGCCCAGCCCTCTGCCTTTTTCTCTGTCACTTCACCATCATGGAAACCAGGCTTAGCTGAATGCACTGTCTTCATCCTCTAGCCTCAGACAACAATATTACATCTCACTCCAGCCTGCAATGACCCTTTTGCCTACCTCAGCACTGACATACGTGCTCCTCTGATGTGTTTTCTACCACTCGCTGTGACTGCTCAAAATACCAAGTATCTGAAGGTAGTTTTCAAGTGACTGATCTTTATTCCATGCCCTGGCCTGGCTAGAATACAATATAGTGGGGCCTGGGAAGTTGATCCCTGGTCTCTTCTTGCTTCATAGCTCTGTGTCTCATATTGCTCCTCTGAACTCAGCTACCGTGCCGAATTCAGTAGCACAACCTGATACCAGGGGGTTCCAGGACAGATTGCTCTATGGTTACTCTTCATTTCCCTACCAGAAAGGCAGGAAAATGGATGCAAAGGTAGAATAATGAGTTTTAGAGATCATTTGGTTCCGACCTCTTGGGAAAGGAGGGCTTTGGCAATGATATGGTGGGAAATGACATTGTGAGCATGTTGGCTGTATGTACAAGGAGCCACACTCAGTGTGACTGTATGACCTCACTGTATTAACTCTGGGGAGGGGCAGACTGGGGTGAACAGTCATTTTAAAAACGTGGAAGCTCTTGAGAACACTTGCTTGTTTCTCTTTCTTCTGTCTTTGATTGTAGAAAGTGAACGGCAGGAAGGCACCTTGGCACTTAAAGGCTGCTGGCAAAATCCATTCTCCACCAAGGCAGCAGGGACCCTCCAGCTGGAAGAAGATTTCAGGGCAGCCAGGAACCGTGGAATCCGTGCCATCATGGGGGTATTGTGGCTGGCCAGGTTCATGCTGGGATGTACAGCAGTTTTGTATGTGGAACAAGCCCAGGGTCAATATGAAGGGGACTTGCAGACAGACAGATTTGCAGGCTATGAGGAAAGACAGCCAGCAAACAGAGTGAGAAGAAGAGGCCAAGACACTTTACGAGGGTACGTTTAATGTTCATTTCTATTTTATAAAGCAGAACTTGGTTTATTATTATAGCACATAGTAACATGTCTACAGAATTGCTTTTCTGCCCTTTCATTGAGCTCAGGAGGGAATCTGCTCTGCAGACACAGGGTAGGAGGACAGCTCTTGCCCCAGGGAATTGCAAAGCAGGCAGAGAACCCAGGCTGCTGTGTGAATAGAGTGCTGTGCAATGAGCTCTTCTGCATTGATCAGTGGGTCACAGCAATTTCGGGTTCATGCATGAGTACTGTGAAGAGTCATCAACATCTTGCCTGCAGGTGGGAGGAGTCTTGGGCATTTACCTGGAGGGATGGCTCTGGCTGGTCTTTCTATCACCAGGGAGGATGTTGTTGACTGGGTGTGCTACCTCTGTCATGCTGCCAATTGATGTGGGTTATACTGTTGACTGATTTTACACTGATAGTTGTTTTCTCTACCATTGCTAATGGGTGAGTGTACATGCTAAGTCATCTGTTGTAAAGTAAAGCTGGGGCTTGTGGCCCCACCTGAGGAAAAATTGGTATGAGAGCTGGATCCGTGAGGATTTTCCACTTGAGGAGGGAGACAGGGTTCAGGCAAAGAATTCTCAAGCTTGTGCTGGAGCTCATCTGTATTCGCTTGCTCTCAAGATGGTTCCTGGCCCTTGAATTGATTCTGGGTTATTTTAAGTCTGCCTGGCTGTAGTTCTTGGAAAGAGTTCCTGTGTTAGTGGGCAGAAACAGAGCAGAACGTGATACACGCGCAAAGTTTGGAGTGTGCCAGAGTCCTCCAGAACTTGCTGGGAAATGCTTCTTGAATGGGATGGAGCGCCATGCTTTCAGCCCAGACAATCAGATGTGCATGTTTGGGCTGGAGCTGGAACCCAGAGCTTGGCAGTGGAGCTGCAACAGGCAGGGCCATGGTGCTTGCAGCATCTGCTCATGGAATTCAAAAGTGCATGGCCACTTGCTTCTGCTATGGTGGATTGATGTCTAACATCAGCTGTCCTAGGGGTTTGGACAAACCCCTAGCTCAAAGCTAGCTACCAAAAAAAAGTAGCCGTTAGCTCCCTCACAGAGCAGGGCTACCCTGTGTCTCACCCAGTAAAATCTAGAAGGACTTTTACTGTGATTCTTTCAGGTATCTTTGAGTCCATTCAGATAAAACATTCCAAACCTTTATGATTAAAGGGACGAAGGACATTTCTTGCAGAGGATAAGATGACAGTCTGCCAGACCAGAGACTGTGGCTGCCCAGGGCTAGAGGTGATCACAGTTTTCTCAATGCAGATAGAAAGAAATGGAGTTAGTTCATGCGTTCATTGATTAACCTATTTTGTGCAGCCCTGTGAGAAAGAAGGAAGAGCAGAGCACAGAAGTGATATTTCCATTCCTCACAGGATCTCAGGGAAGGTCACTAGAAGCCAGTGATCTTACGAAACTCAGGGACTTTGGTAACCAGACTCTGTTTTCAAAAATGACTTAGAGCTTGAATTCTCCTGACTTTCAGTGGGCCTGAAGCATCCAAATGCCATACGCTTTAAAAAATGGATCCTGAGTTCCCAAGTTAGAAATGACTTCTGAAAACTTTTCTCTGAAGCCTCAGACATTGGTTGGCCAACACTGAAGTAAATACTAAATTATCTGTTGTGTAAGCAACTGAAGGCCACACAGTAAGTTTGAGGCAGGATCGGGAACAGGCCTGAAGTGTCTGGCTCCAAATCCCCTGCTGAGAGCTAAGGACCACACCACTGGCTCTTTGGTTTTCCCTCTGCTTTCCTAATGCCCTCTGAAGCAATTGCTGTAGGAAGAGAAAAACTCCACTGGGGAACGTGCAAGATCTGTTTAAAGACATCTTAGCAAATGTAAATTAAGATAGCTGGAGATTCATTGTTTCTTGGCCCTTGGGAGGGCAGTCTGTTGTTGGGAGAATGATGGTGGGCAATGCAAGGAGTGCTGCCAAAGCACAGTGGCTGGGCTCGTGCCTCGGGCACTTCCCATGCTCTGTGTCAAGTGACCCTGAGAGTCTCCCGTGTTGTGTGTCCAGATCTCTCCTTCAGGATTTCCAGCCTGTCAATGAACTGTCTGTTTAAAGCCTCCTTTTTCACAAGTAGATACACCACTTGAGATGAGAAATCTATTGCAGAATGGTGTTTGAAGTTGTGTTCTCCTGGGCTGAGAATACAGCAACAGATGTCACCAACTGTACTGGTGTGGATGGGGCTGTAAACCAGCGAAAGCCATCCCCTGCAGAGTTACAGACTCACTGCTTTTGTAGATTTCCAGAACCCTGCTAGTCCCTGGTGCTGTTTTGTCTAGAAACAAATGTAGAGAGGTGCACTTGTGGTTGAGCATCTTCCCTGAGCTGTCTGACCACATTTATTACCCTTCTTTGGGACAATCAGAAAAGCCATAATTGTAGGTTTGGTTTACTCACAGGCTAATGCTTTAGTAGCAGAATAAATGAATTAAGAGTAAGTTTTATTACTGCAAGTTTAAATGGTAGTTTTTCTCTCTCTCCTTTTTCTTTTTTTAATTTTAATTTATTGTTATTTTATAGTGTAGGTATGTAGGTGGCATATCTTGACTACTGCAATCATCTGTCCTATAAATCCACACCTCTAACATACATCTGAACCTCTAAATATATTTAACCGTAGTGTTTCAGTAGTGTTTATGGCAGCACTTCAAATATTTGCTTTGGAATTTGCTTTCCAAGACCCACAACTTTTTTTTTCAGAGAGATACACTAATTTCAGTTCAGCCTTCATTTGAGATATCTTTGTTTCTAAGACTTTCTTTAGTTCTGAGACTTTCAGAATTAAAATACTGAATTAAAAAAGAATTAAAAAAATGAAGCTGAACTGCATTACGTGGAGTTCAACTGGTGGCTTCCCTTTCTCAGCCTGATGATTGTGTAAGACCTGGGCTGCCAACCCAGCCTGATTGCTCTCTATTTTTGGTGACAGCGTTCAAAAATTTGTAGACCACTACTGAATGGAAGGAAAGAGGCAAAAAGATTTTGTGGGTCTCCGCTCAGATCTAATGATGATGGTACAGCACATAGTCCTAAGTTCTTCTTCCTCTTCTCTTTTGTGGAAGCCTTCTACTCAAGGCTTTAGAGCTGTCCATATCCTTGACTTCTTGTTCATAGAAAGAATTCATTTTGTCAGTGCAAGTTAATAAAATCTATTTTCCTTTTATACAGTATGCTTGATAGCTCCTATCCTGCCAGATCTTAAAAGCCTTTTATAATATTAACATGCCATGAGCAGATCATTTTGTCCATGGCAGAAATGTTTTTTGCTCCCAAAGTGGAATATGACAGACAAATGTATGCATGAGAGAACTTAAAGCAATCAACTTCAACGCACTAGAGCTGGTTCTTCCATCCCTGAATGTGTTTAAAAAACATCTGGATGTGGTGCTCAGGGATGGGATGTAGCAGGGGGCTGTTAGATTTAGGGAAGTATGGTTAGGCTGAGGTTGGACTTGATGATCTTGAAGGTCTTTTCCAACCTGAGCAATTTTATGATTCTATGATTCTATTCTACTTATTCTACCAATTAATTGTGCCCCTCTTTTTGTCCTGAGTGAATGGAACTATGGATTTTCTCCATCTCTACATTTTGTTTGATTTAAATTTGGGCAGGAAATTAGGATCGCAGCTGAACTGGACAAAGAAGAGTGACCAGGTGTCTTCCACTTCTTTCCAACTTGCCATATGGGGAATGTTTACCAACTCTGGAGGAATCAAGTATGCAGGCATGTTTGGTGTTCCTTCCTGCTGCTGCACGTAGCACACATTCCTACTGTACGAGTAATTCCCCGTGGGTTTCCCAGGAAAGCCTTGTGTAAACCCAAGCAGCACTGGATATCTGCTCTGCTTTGGTGTCCAGTGGCTTTATACGAAGCCATCATCAATTAGTATGTGGCTCACTTCAAAAGTAATAACACCTCCTATTTATTTGCATTGAAACAAGATGCAGAGAGCACAAAAACACTGTTTGATAGAGCAAATACTCAGCTACAAAACACTATTTTCCAGCACAGTCAGCACCATTAGCCGTGCATTTTCACCAGCGATAAACAAGAGCTGCATGTCATGCTTGTACAAATCTGCTCCAGTGGAGGTGACCCACTGCTGCTGTCACCACTGCTGAAATGCAGGTTGGATGTGGTTCTATTAGAAAATAGTGCTGTGTTTCCTTCCCAATCTTTAATAAGAGGAAAGTATGAAACAAATGCAAAGAATGGAATAAATGCAAGTAAACAAGTGTATTATTCACCAATGCCTCTACAAATAGCAAATAATGAAATAATGTGGAGCAATAAATTGCAGCCAAAGCTGTGATTTAATCTGTCTTTAAACCCATTAAAGTAGAGGCAATTTAGAATTACTGTCTCCTGTGAGGAACAGCACTGACAAATCCATTTGTGAAGTAGGATTTGAATAGGATTATTAGTTTAATGAACTACTGAACAGTTTCCAAGAGCAAGAATGTGTTTAACAAAGGGGAAAGAAAAGATGATTAGTCTGCAGCCAGCTAAGCTGTTTGCTGGCAGTGTGATTTCCTGTAAGTTCATGGCTGCCTGTTTTTTTTAAGTCAGAATAAAGGCTCAGCTACAGCCTGACTTTAAACAAAACTAATTATGTCAAGCCCATTAATTAGGAAATGGCCACTGCAATTGAGAAGATGGATGAAGATGGAATGCTTCAGAAAGAAGGACATACATCACATCTCTTCTATTGCTCTGATCTATGCAAAAAGACAGAGAAGCATCTCAGTGAGTTGTGGGGAATGGAGAGGAAGGACGCACTGTGACTGCAGGAGACAGGAGGAATTGATGGGGTGTGGATAAGCTAAACTCTCCACTCACCCCAGCTTTGAACCTCAGGTACAGTGTTTGCGGGGGGAACTACGGGCCGTGATTCTGTGCTGTGGCAGCCATTTACATTTAAGTTGACACTGTGATGATGTTTAATGTCAGAGGGAGCTGGGCACAGCGTAGATCAGCTTCACTGCTTTTCCAATTCACTGAGATGTGCACAGAGCAGATGATTTCCAGCAGCACTTTAATCTGACTTAATACCTAACATTGCAGTTCCACAAGCATCTTAGTACAGTAATTATTAGCTGTTATCAGCTCTCCTGTCCTTGCATAATGGGATCTCACCATCACACTGGCTCCCTGTTTTGCATTACTGCTGGCACTGCTTTCCTAATCTGTGTTGCTGCTGGAATGCTTATGGAGAGGATGATGCCCAACTGGAGTGAGCATCCAGAGATGAGCAGAGCACAGGGCTGTCCCATTCAGAGGCAAAACCAGTGTGCATCAGCCTGGAGACCTGGTAGGAGCAGGGCACAGTGAAACCACAGCCAAATCCCACGTGTCTTGTGGCATCTGCAGTTCTGTAAGTGGGGATTATTAACTCTCATATTTACTCAGCAAAAATATCAGCCCATATACAAATACCCTGTGTGACGAACACCAGGATTTTTATTTTTTTTATCAGAATCAACTATAATTTTTTCCCCGCTGATACTTTAGGTTTATTGGAAACATGCCTTTATAAAAAGCTGATCCTTGAAAAAAGCAACTTGTTTGTGTGTTTCATGATCATGGGCCTGATTCTGCCTTTGCTAAGGTTAAGGATAATACTTTCATTGATTTTATGAAAAGGAATTTGGCTCAAATGGGAGTCAGCAAATCTTTCTTGCACCATTACTATCCCAGCCCTCGTCTAAGTTTAGTAAGCTGTTGATTTCCCAAAGTCCCATAGTCGGAGTCCTTTAGATGTAGAAGCTCAACTTTGAGTCTTTATTAAGAAAAAAAAATTATTGACCTCAAATTGGTAGAAAATTCCCTTGAAAGTGAATTCCTGTTTTGAGCAGGAATCATGGCTGCTGAAAAGCACTGGAAGCTAAAATGTCCCATTTCTGAATTTTACAGCTTGTGCAGCCAGGCTCCACCTACTGAGTGTGTGTTGTTCCTGATAAAAGCCCTGAACCAGAGTGGTAGAAACACTTCAATAAGCAGATCTGTGGGATATTTAACCAATTTCAACAAAAGGAACTACATGCATGTACCCAAAGAGTTGTTCGAAAGAAGCTGTGTTGCTTATGGCTGTCCACACATCAAGTGGGTTTTCCTTACAAGCCCCTGAATTGCATGCCCATGGAAAAAGGACTCTCCATCTTCAAGGAGGCAGCTGTGGGGCATCTCCATGTAGCAGCAGGGAAGAACATGGCAGGGGAGAGCATGGCCAAATTCTAGCGAAGTTTTCTTGCTTTCTCCCATCTCTCAGCTCCAAGACCTGATAAAAATGAGTTTAAGTGACAATATGTTAGCTGTGTGGCACCTCAGTAAAGGTACGGCTGGAGCTGCTTTCACTGAGCTCCACTCCTTCCTTGGGAACATCTTGACAGCATCCAGATCCTTGTACTCCACACATGTAAACCTTTATATTTTGTCATAAAGCCAAAAGAGAAATACTACAACCAACAGAAGGAACAGTGATAAGGCAACACCTTCTGATTTAGGATTCTCATTCCTAAGTTTTCTTTATGTGTTGATTTTATTATTATTATTATTATTATTATTTAAATGATTAAGCTTGAGCTTCTGTTTGCTTTTGTTATTGGCAGGAAACATTATGGCAAGTATTGGCACGGTAAAAGATTGTCTGGCATAAAGTGTGGTATATACAGGGCCTTGTTCAGAATTTTTAAGAAATGGGTTTGAAGTTTGGTTTATTTCAAAATGTGTGAAAGAAAAAAAAAAGGATGGGAGAGTCAGTAATGCTGCTTTCCAAATTAAAGTGTTGTGCAGTTCCAGGAAATCAGTTGCACTTTCAGTCTCTTTCAAAGGAAAGTCTACTCTGTGGTTTCTTGCCAATATTCAGGATTTAAGCAAATTTGCACAAATAAGAGCAGACTTCCCTACCATCATTCATACAAAATGCTTGAAGATCTGAATAAAGGAAAAGAACAGAATTACTGACAAAGAAAATATATGTAATGAAAGATGTAGTGGACACACATTGCAAAAAAAATGGTTAACATTACTGGTCTTGAACTTGCCATTAACTGTAGATGCATACAGTCTTGTGAAAGCAAGGCTTTCTTTGTGTTTTTCTTCTTTTCCTTTTATGAAACTGAAAAATAATGGGAGAATCTTGGATCTCGTGGCTCATTGTGCTGAAAATTATGGGAACTGAACTCCCAGCATACAGCAATCAACCACTAATGCCCTTTAAGTGAGATGAGGTTTTTTTTTAGACGTCGGAACATTTATGTCAAAACAGAGAGGCCGACAGACAAAGGAAAGTTTTGACAACTTGAAATAACTCGTTAAAAATGTAAAATCATTAATTTTGGCTCCGTTTGTCTGCTTTCAAATTCACAACAGAGATAACGCATTAAAGAAAAAAATGAGACGCAGGGTTTTTTTGGCAGGAGAGGAGGACTAATTTTTGATGTAATTACTGTCACGAGCAAAATAAAACTTGTGTTCCCTAGCTGTGAGTAAGGTAAAAAGGAAATGAATGTGTATTATATATACATTTATACATATTATATATATATAAGAGCATAGTTCTGCACTCTCTCAAGGTGCCTTTTCTCTCCCCTGTATATACTGCCTATTTAAGCTCATAGGTCTTGAGAGGAATACCTACTGTCTTAGAACACAGAGCAGCCTGCTCATAGATCTCCACGATTAATAACTGCTGCTTTGGGGCTCTGGCAAAATGCCCTGCTAACGATTTGCAGTGACCTGAGGTTACTGTTGCATGCCAGAAATAGCCAAGGTGCAGCTTTTGAATGCATGTATGCACATTGACCATGCACGTGTGCAGTGTTAGTTTGCAGGGTGTGTATATCCTTCACTCAGCTTTGCATAACTTGGGTCAGCAGAACTTGGAGAACAGAAGGCTCCAAGGAGGCCTCACTGTTGCCTTCTAGTACTTCAAGGGAGCGTATAAACAGGAGGGGAAACGGCTGTTTATGAGGGTGGATACTGATAGGACAAGGGGAATGGTTTTAAACTGAGACAGGGGAGGTTTAGGTTGGATATTAGGAGGAAGTTTTCACCCAGAGGGTGGTGAGGCACTGGAACAGGCTGCCCAAGGAGGCTGTGGATGCCCCATCCCTGCAGGTATTCAAGGCCAGGCTGGATGTGGCTCTGGGCAGCCTGGGCTGCTGGTTGGCGACCTGCACACAGCAGGGGGTTGGAACTGATGAGCGTTGTGGTCCTTTGCAACCCAGGCCATTCTAAAAACTGTATTGTAGGCATAAGGGGTTATTTTGGTGTGAGCCAGTTGTGTCAGTGGCAGTCAGGCAGCCCTCTCAGGTTGGCTTTCCCTCTCAGTCCAGAGTCCTCTTCCTGAATCACATGGAGATGTGGAGGGAGAGTTTTTGAGCCTGAGCTGGAGATCCAGAGGTCCAGGATGAGACTTCCCCTTGTTGCAGGCTCTTGCCCCATTGCTTTCATGAGAGGGCTCACATGTATTGAGTTAGCTGCATCTCATCAGGAAAAAGGAATCATAGAATCAAAGAATGGCCTGGGTTGAAAAGAAGCATAATTATCATGTAGTTTAGACCCCCCTGCTGTGTGCAGAGTCGCCACCCAGCAGCCCAGGCTGCCCAGAGCCACATCCAGCCTGGCCTTGAATGCCTGCAGGGATGGGGCATCCACAGCCTCCTTGGGCAACCTGTTCCTGTTTGTTTCCACCCTCGATGAAATGAGGCTTAGAGACATTTGTGTGCAATCTCTAACAGCGATGTATTTCAAGTGGGCTGTTCCCAGAGCACAAGGAGCTGCCCTCCTGATTACTTTGAAATTCAAAATTCAAAGTTGAAAATTGCCTTGAGAGCAGAGCAGTTCTGGCACATAGTATAAAGGCCCACTGAAGCCTTCTCAGGCAGAGTCCATCATAAATTTGAGGCAACCCACTTTTTTATTCAGCCAAATCAATTTAATGTCTGGGAATTACAAACCAGGAATTTTGTTTTTTTTTCTACTGCTTTAGGAATATAAACATACACTGAGAGCATGAGATGCACTGATTTCAAAATCTCAGAGAAGGCTGTGTTTGGCAGCAAGAAATCCCATCTCACCCTTCAGAAGATACCTTTTAGAGTTCACCCAAGAAGCATCTCTGGAATCACAGCACTTCCTTCAATTTATAAATTACTTTTAAAGGCAAAGAATTTCTGATAATTGTTTTGTTGTTGCATTTCAATGCTGTTTTAATTTCAACCCAAAGATAATTAAATACGTATTAAAAAGTGTAAGAGACATCTGAAAAAAAAAAGTTAATTTCTCACCATTTTTGAATATAATAATGAAAATAGTAAACATGAATATCTTTATTTTAATCTACATAATTACCTGTAAGGTATATGTGTAAGGTATGTGTTCTCATATTGTGTGCTTCCCTAATTTAAGCATCAAGGCTATGTTTAATCATCCATTCTCTAGGAAAAATAACTAAAACATTAAAACAGATATTAAAATAATTGTTTAAATTAAGACTTCCTTTTGTTAACTAAAACAACCAAGAGAAATATAGTCTCTTTTCACTTAAATCAACGTTTCCTGGCTGTAGCCCGTCCTTGGTTCTGAGGGGAGGAGCAGTGATGCATGCTTGCTCCTCTTTGTAGAGCTGCTGTTTCCTTAAAGATGTCTGCAGTTGAGAATCAATGCGCAAGGGACAATTTCATTTGCCCTAAGAACTTTCCATGGCTCTTCATACTTGCTCTGCTATTTGGCGCTATGTTCCATCCCCATTTCTCCTCTAAAATTTCTTCTACATACCCTTCCCAGATTACTCTGCATCCTCTCTCACCTTTATAAAATTCATTGGATCTCCTGGCTCCTCTCTTCTATCCTTTGCTCAAAGAATAAATTCTCCTCAAAAGAAGCTGAAACAAGCTCTTGGCTTCCAGTCTTTGTCATGGTCATTTTAAGTGGATACCATCATTTTTGTGTTGCTCAACAAACAAGAGGTTGTTCCCATTCCAGGACTAAGAGACTGTGCTGTCACCTCTGAGCTATCTCAGTTCTGTTGCTAGAGTCTGTTTGGCAGCTGAATTTAGGTGCTTGAGAGTTTCATCTCTCTGTGGATCTAACATTGAGATCTTCTGAGTCCCAGCTGGGTCTGGGCTCAAGCAGAGGGCAGGCTGGCATTGTTAAGGAGCACAGATGAGAGAAGTGCTCAGTGATAGCACTAGAGTTTGCTCAGGAAGAAGCTGTGTGCCAGTTCACAACTACTTTTTAGGAGGTAGGATTGAGGTTTTTGGAACTGAAGTAAGGGGAGCTCCAGGAGCCAGAGAGATAATGGTCTCCAGCGGGAATGGGACATCGTAAGTCTGGGATTTCAGTGAGCTCAGATTTAAATAGTTCTGTTGTCACAGATGAGCATCTCCTTCATGGCTGGTCCCACGCAGGGTCAGCTGCCTGGTTTTTCTGTCTTGGTCCATGCATGTCACCCCAGGGCAGAGAACTTTGCTGACAGTGCCAAACACAGCATGAAGCAGCCCCTTCCTGGGCTCATCCCATTGACACGGTGGTGGTCTCAGTTTGGGTATTGCTGAGAGCCATAGGAAAGTGATCAGTAGCTCTGCTCAGCAAGCAACTTCAGAATGTTCTGAATTGTCACTACTTTCATGCTTACAGTCTTACCCAGCAGAATAAATGCTCTTTCAAAGTGCATGAAGTCTCTTTCAAAGTGCGTATCTTGTGCTGGTGTTAGCAAAAAGACTAAAGGTGCATTTCTGCACCTTTAAAACTGGTTTCTTAGTACCAAATATAAGTGACATCACTGGGACAAACTTACTCCTAAAAGCTAACTAGAGGATATGCTGCTTTGCAGAACAAGAGAATGATTTCTCTGGTAGGAGCAGTTAAGGACCTTGTTTTCGGGATGGAGTCACTATCCTTACATTAAATGGGGTTGCCTGATATATTTCTCCTTCTGTGTATTTATTGATGATAAAGACAGCTGGCTTCTCTAGTGGCACTGCTCTTCTTAATTACTTTTCAAACTGTCTATCACAGGAACATGTATAGACTAGACTTGGGATAGTATTCAGTGAATGTACAGATAGCCCAGTCCTAGGCTTACAAAACCAATAAACCTCTAGAAGTACTTGCAGTGCATATGAAGGACTGGGTAAGTCAAGAACTCCGCTCAAGATCCTTAGCTGTGCCTGAGGCCAGGGATGCAAATATCAGCATGGTTTCAGATTTATTCTCGCCCCGTGACACAATCCCAAATCCCTGTAGATGGAGAGATACACGGACAGAAACCACTATCACATTTGGCAGTGATTATTGTCCCCCTAGTGATCTCCACTGCCTGCAGTAGTGTTCCCACTTATTGTGTGAGATGATCCCTGGAGCCCAACAAAGAATCAGGCTAAGATCAATACCAGAAGGAATTCTGAATCATAGGAAAGATTTCCTATGATTCATCGAAGAGGCAAGATCATCTTCCTTGAAAAGCCACAAGCTTCAATCTTATACAACTAGAGAATGCAGTAATGGTATTGATGCAAATTCCTCCTATTTGACTTTGCACACGCATGAACTCCATGACAAGAAAATGAGTTGCAAGGACAAATACTCTAAAAAGTTTCCATGTCTCATAAGTAAAATAGATGATCTGTGGAAAGCAGATGCCCTTTCTTTCTGCAATATCAAATAAATATTTACCAGCCTGGAATTAGCTAAATTGTCACTGAGCTGGTGAATTTACAGCAAAGAGTAACTCAAGATGGTTTGTGGATATCTAGGGTATTATGGCCTATGGCCATTCCTAAAACTGAACAAACAGAAGCTTTGAGAATTGTCAGAATCTGTTGCCAAGGGGTTTGATTTCACCATAAATATTTCTTAGATGAATTTTGGAAGACAAATAAAAACTGAAAGAACTTCCACTGCTGCCCCTGAAGACCCACTGTGTGAGTATGTGCTGTCTCCAAATGGAAGCAGTAGGTTCCCCAGGAGACAGTTGAGTTCAGTGCCTGCACAGTTGTGCTCAAGAATGATGTTGAACAAAGCTTTCACTAATGTATGATCAGGGACCCAGGGTGGTGCCACTGGCTGTTGTAGATGGTCTGAACACAGTTTACTTTGCATTGGTAATGAACCCTTAGGAGCCCTTTTAATCTGTGGGCAATCAGCATCTGCTAAGGTGCAATGCCAAGTTCATTTAACTGCCCCGTGAAGCTTGTACACAGGGACATGTGCACATGCTGTGAAACATCTGGAAAAACGTCTCTCCACCTCCTGTCTTCCTACAGTCACACCCTTCTGGGTTCTAGGTCTACATTTGGTTGCATTCTTGTGACCACATTCCATGCTACCATTTAGTATCATGGAGGAAATCTCTTACCTCTTGGTCATTATGTTTGTGGTTTGATACTTAAGTTGTGCAGCTTCTCAGTCTGAGAACATTAAACTTGCAAGAGATGTAAAGTACTGCTGTCTCTGTCCCCACTAGGAGACTCAAAGTAGTGCAGAAAGTCATTGCTTAGCACAGTGTATCTTGGCTTGACCATTTTAATTCAGACTCTTTTCCACTGAACAGGGAATAATCTTGGAAAGTAGTTCTCAGGAGGCTGCCACAGCACTGAGGATCTGTTTCCACCCAGCAGGAAGAAGCTTTAGGCTGTGTCAGGGAGGGAAATGGTTCATGGCCTGACCTTGGAAAGCTGAATGCTTTTGTTTCTTCAGTTACATTGTGGATCTGGAGAACAACTTCTGTTCAGCTTTATCTTAAGCTCATATCCTCCTGTTTGGAGAGATCTGAAGTCTGTCATCTTTGAAAACTGTCTTTTAGGACTATTTAAAAATGATGATAGTAAGCCAAGCAATGGATAGCATTGTGGCAAACAAGACAAAGTGACCAAGATCCTTTTTTCCTGTGAAGGTCCTGTGATCTGCAGAGGGTAAAGAACAAATGAAATCATCTCAGAGTGGATGGATATAGCTCTGCAGCTACATGGAAAGGTGTTAGGATTAAATGTGGGAAAATATCAGTACTGCAGAGCAGATTTTGCTTTAATTTCACCATAACCACATTCCTGGGAGATTTTGGCTTCGATAGGAGCCCTGTGCAATTGTGCTTTTGGAAATGCAGCATCACTTTTGGTGGTAGCCCAGGGTATACCCATGGAGATGTTACTGGTAATGCAACAGTCAGTGAGCGCAGGGCAGATAACAAGTCTTTCACAACCATTTACAAAGGTTTAAATTATCATTTGTTTTCCTGTAAAGATGGTGAGGCCATCAAGGAGAATGTTGGAGCAGCAGGGAACAATCCCTGTGCAGACCAGAGCAGCTTTGAGAATTACCCCGGCCCTGGCAGTCCACCAATTTTCACTCACTTCTGTCTTCCTCTGATTTAAGGAATGGAAATACCACTTCTGAAAGCCAGCAACAACTGAGACATGCTGATTACCCACGACAGGGGAGACAAATCCTGGGCTGCTGCGCCTGCTGTCTGGAAAGCACACATTACATGTAGCCAAGGCTTCATTAGCTTTGGGTCTTCCTGGGTGGCAGAAGTGCCACTTGCAGGACATTGCACAAAGCAGTCCTTCCATTATAGCCTTCTGAAGAAGACAGACTTCACACTGGGCATTCGTTCTGCTAAGGCTGAAGGAGTGGGCAAAGATCTGCGTACATGCATGTGTGTTGAGAACATAGCTGTGGGTTAAGCAGGAAGTTCAGGGAAGCTGTACTTAGTTTTTGGCCAGACTTGAGTCTGCCAAACATTCCTAGCCCAAACTTCACATGCTGTGCTGTCTGCCCTCCTCTACCTTTAACAATGAGTATAGTTCTGCTGGGGTCACACTAGGCATCTGACAATAATTGGCAAACGGAGCCCTTTTCGTCTGCTTGCATCACTAGTAGGCAACAATTCAGTGCTCTAGGCTGTAGTTCTCAGGCTGTTAACAGGAACAGCCCAGTGCCACTTGTGTTCTGTCCCCACTAGGAGATTGGCATTCTGAGCCTGTGGACATTTTTGTGGTGTAAACTGTCTCCCAGTGCTTGCTCATGCTTCAGTGCTTGCTTTCCCAGTTCTCGGATGTAGTCACTGCCAGCAGGCAGGACTTGGTGCCATCAACTGAAATTCATGCTTATCTCTGTAATCCTATTGTTTATTTAAAGTGAACAAAGAAGATACTATGGGCAGCATTACTCTTCCCTCTGTCCTTTCTTAGCATCATCCTTTAATCCATATTAATTTTTATTAAAATGGTTCTCTTTAACATCTTTTTAGCCTTTTCCTTGTCTGCACAGGCTCTGTTGCCTCCACGGCTCTGATACCCAAAGGAAAAGTCACAAGGCTATTAGCACTGTCTCAGCATTATAGTTATGTCTCTCCAGGACTGCATCATGTCTGGATAAGACCCCCTTGCTGCTACTACTGGCTACCAAAGAGGTAAAGCTGAAATGAGGAGAGCTAAAAAAATCTCCTTATTCTTAATTTAGAACTCTGAAATATCTATGGGTTTCAATTACCAGTCATAATAAGGATGTTGTGTGCAAATTTGCTGAACTTGAATGAATTTTCCTCTAGCTTTCACCTTCTTGTTTCTTGGAGCATTCACTACGAGCGGTGGTTGCTGTCTTCCGAACAAGTAAATGAGATGCTTTTTATTTATACCCTCTCGCTGAGAGGGACGTGTATTGCCAGCTTGTGTTTTCCAGGATCAAGATAACTGCTATTCCTTTCAACAAGCATTTTTTTTTCACAACTTTGCTGATGAAATTATTGTTTTCCTATAAAACGCAGTTCTGCTTACTGAGGTCTTGCTTTGGAATCCAATTTCATTCTCCCTCCAGGTAGTTTCTGTGGCACCATTAACTTCAATGAATTCTCCCCAGGTTTTGATTAGAAATTCTGCTATTTTTTAGCACATGCTTGTAAAGATTCAGTCTTCAAGGAACAGCGGTGAACTTGTAGCTTAACTTACTGTGTAACAGAGTGCCCAGAAGCTCTGCCAGGATCTCTGCACAGGGTTTGATGAAATCCTTGGCTGACTGTCTTTAAGAAAATTTCTTATCTCTACCTTTACACAGTTGGAACTTGCCATGCCTTGTGTTGAATTTAATTCAACTTCCACTTTCTTCTGTGTTAGCCTATGAAGCTGATGCCAGATTTCTCTTCCTTCCCTGATTTTGATCCAAAAACTCCTAGTATTTTGTCTGATAAAATAACTATGTAATATTCTTTAACCTTCACATAGGCTTGAAGTAGACTGAGGCCTGGGTGTCAAACTCGTGAGTGTGCTGAGAGCGATGGCTCCGTTCTGTGCATGACTGTTCACGTCTGCGTGTTGAAAATGGGGACCAGTAGACAGATTCAGAGGCAAGTCAGACTGCAGTGTTTGGTGACCGTATGGTCTGTAAATGGCATCAGGAGTCCTATATCATTAAAGATCATCCACTCACCTTTTCTGTATCCTGAGGACCTGAGAGTTGAAACTTAGGATTTGCAGACCACCATCTGCTCAGAGTGAACTCTGCCTTCCGAGTTAATACTAACCACAGATGTGTATCTGCTTCTACTGAGATTTACAACTGAGTATCAGTGGCAGTACTGGCTGGCTTTGTACATTTTCCAACCTAATGCAATCAGGAACTGAAGCCCGGAATGTTCCCCCATCTGCAGGGCACTTAAGTCCACGGCAGCAGAATCAATTCTGCATTCAGGGTCCCCTTTTATCTGCTCATCACAGAGAAGCAACAGATGCCCAGCCTCTTGGAAAAAAAGCAAGCCCGTTTGAAGTCAAAATACAGATTTATTCTCCACCTTCAATTGTAACAACAAATTTGATAGCGTTACAGCTGAGACTTTGATTTTGCATTTTGGGTTTGGTGAAGGAGGCTCCAGAGAGCACCAGGCGAATGCAGCACATGTAGGCAGTTGCCCCAGTTTCTGCACAGGTCACTGTGTGCTCTGGGAACACCAGAACTGAGAAGGAGAGCAGCGCACAACTTTGCACAGAAAGTCATTTGGTATTTGTGCTGCTCATCTTGTAGCCACCATGGAAAGCAGAAGCTAAGATTGCTTTTACATGGAACACCACAGAATCCCATAATTGCAGAGTTGGAAGGCACCTCCAGAGATCATTGAGTCCAATCCCCTGCTAAAGCAGCTCCCTACAGGAGATCACACAGGTAGGCGCCCAGACAGGTCTTGAATATCTCCAGAGAAGTAGACTCCACCACCTCTACAGGCAGCCTGTTCCTGTGCTGCATCACTCTCACAGTAAAAAAGTTCTTCCTTGTGTTTGTATGGAACTTGGTTTCAGTTTTTGCCTATTGCATCTTATTCTGTTGCAGCACACCACTGAAGAGTCTGGCCCACCTTCAAAATTTGACTCCCATGCTTGAGATATATAAAACGGTGATGAAATTTCCCCTCCTCAGCCTTCTCTTCTCCAGGCTGGAGAGTCCCAGCTCTCAGCCTTTTTTCACGTTGAAGATGCTCCGTGCCTTCAGGCATCTTTGTGGCCCTCCAAAGCTCCTGTCTTTTTTGAAGTGAGGAGCCCGGCACTGGGCGCAGTGCTCCAGCTGTGCTTCCCCAGAGCAGAGCAGAGGGGAGCAGCACCTCCCTTGCCCTGCTGGCCACGCTCTGTGCAATGCACCCCAGGGTCCCATTGGCTTCTTGGCCACCACAGCGCACTGCTGGTGCGTGGTCACCTCTTGGTTACCCGGACACCCAGGTCCTTCTCCACAGAGCTCCCTTCCAGTAGGGCAGCCCTCGGTCTGTACTGTTGCATGTAATTATTCATCCCCAGGAGCACAACCCTACCTACACTCACTCTTGTTGAAGCTCAGGCTCTCTGCCCCTCTCTATCCCATCCAGCTCTCACTGAATGGCAGCACAGCCCTCTGCAGTGCCAGCCACTCTTCCCAACCTTGTTCTATCAGAATCTGTCTTCATTGATGGAGATACTCAATGGAGGGATTTTGAGAGTTTATTCTCAGCCCAAAGTGGCTGGTTCGTCATTCTTGTAAACTCTACCTAGTTGCATTTTCCCTTTGGAGAACATCCTGTTTCTTACACTTGGAAAGGTACCCCTGCAGCATTTCTGCCACACGTTTGCCATATATCTGCTGTGTGTCTGCTGCGCATCTGCTGGTTATGTCCTGCATATGTGCTGCACTTCTCCATGTCCCTGTTTTGTGTCTGCTGTGCTTCTGCTGTACATTTGCTGGATGTGCACTGCACATCTTCATTGTGACTACTGTGCACATGTTGTGTTTCTCTGTGTCTATTTTGTGTCCACTGTAAGACTGCTATGCGTCTGCTGTCTTCTTGATGTTTAGTGTGTGTTTTATGCACGTATGTTGTATGCATGCTTCATGATTACTGCACGTTTTCTCTTTCCCAGTATTTACGGAACATGTCTGCAGTCATGCTGAAGGTGGAAAACTCGTGTATGCCTGGGTGGCTTATTCTGAGTATTCTGAAACACACTAGTCTCTCTCAGCCATAGGTCTGTTGCTTCAAACAACTACAAGTTCTTGCCAGAATACAGACTGGAACCTGGGAGATGGAGCCTACAGGGTGCTACTGAGATTGGCTGTTTTCTCAGGGTGCCCAGCCATCCCAGGAGCTCCTGCCTCCCCTACAGAACTTTGGGAATGGAAAACCAGAGGAAGAAAACCTTCAAAAATCCCCATTGCTCAGGCAAAACTTCCAGGAAAAAAACAAGGATAAGTTCAGGAAAACATAGAGTGGTGTAGAATGATGGCAGACCTGCTGTAATGTAATTTTCCTGGGCTCCATCAGCAGAGGGTTGGCCCGCAGGGACAGGGAGGTGATCGTCCCACTACTCTGATCTTGTGAGGCCCCATCTGCAGCACTGTGTCCAGGTCTGGAACCTTCAGTACGAGAAAGACAGAGAGCTTTTGGAGAGGGTCCAGAGAAGCCACGAAGATGATCAGGGGACTGCAGCACCTCCACTACGAAGACAGGCTGAGGGAGCTGGGCTTGTTCAGCCTGGAGAAAAGAAGGCTGAGGGGTGAGTTCATTGCAGCCTGCAGTACCTAAAGGGAGCCTGCAAACAGGAGGGGAGTCAACTCTTTGAAAGGATAGATAACTGCAGGACAAGGGGAAATGGTTTGAAGTTGAGGGAGGGAAGATTGAGGTTGGATGTCAGGGGGAATTTCTGTGCTGTGAGAGTGGTGAGGTGCTGGAACAGCTGCCCAGAGAGGCTGTGATGCCCCGTCCATCCCTGGAGGTGTTCAAGGCCAGGCTGGATGTGGCCCTGGGCAGCCTGGGCTGGTATTAAATGTGGAGGTTGGTGACCCTGCCTGTGACAGGGGGGTTGGAGGTTCATATCCTTGAGGTCCCTTCCAAACCTGGCCATTCTGTGATTCTGTGAGACCTCAGGATTTGAGGACGAACTAGCAAGAGAAGCTTTGCAGTAAGCACTAAATGGCATGGGAGGAAGGTAGAGGCACAGTCACAACATCTACAAGGCCACAGGCAATGTTTGGGATGCTGCTATGAAGCAATGAAGGGATGCTGAGACAATATGTATCTTACGTGTTTTCTTTGCTGGTGGCAGAATACTGGAGGGTCCAGTTTGCTATCTAAATTCACATCAGGAGCAATGCATAATATTTCTCAGCAGTGATTTGGTACAAGGAAAACAGCACAGACGTCTGTACTCAGTTGGATGATGCTGTGCAGGCAGTGCAATAAACAACATCAGCCTGGCCTTTGTGAGAACAAACCAGATCCATCCAGAGACTAATTGAGATTGTTGTTTGAATTGCTTAACACATTCAGGAACAGCTAGAGAGGCAGTGTTCTTAGCGTTGCTCCTGCAAGGTGACTGGTGATACTAAGCTGCTAATTTTTTCCTGAAAGCTGTCCTTGGTATTTCATTTTTTCTGTGCTTTCTCACTGAGTCACTTCAAGGAGCATATTGGCGTGTGGGGTCCTCTGGCCTCCATGAGAAGTGGAAGCAGATGCTCAGATTCTTATTTTAGACCTTGAAATCCTTTTATCTATTAAGGTCACTTTTTTCTTCTAAATGTATCCAAAGCATATACAATCTACGTAGGGGTTTGACAGCATTTTGGTTTTGGTAGGAGGTGAGGGTTCAGTTGTGCAGTTTGCTAGAACAATGAAATATGAGCAATGAAGGCATTTCTGTTCCTGGCTTTAAATGCAGGTGTTCCAATTCTGGTTTTAAAGTAGTAATCTCATGAAAAGTACTGGAAAGGACCATGTCCAGGCTGAAGGCTGCTCTCAGCCAAGGCTCTGAAAAAGGACAAACTAGGGTTTGTTCTCAGATGTGATTTCCTCACAGCTGCCATCTACAGCGACACAGACCAGCAGCAGAGCAGTTACAGAGCACTAGGGAAACGAGAAGAGACTGTTATCTGGAAAATGAAATGAACTCGCTGGTCTAGCTGAGGTGAATGGACTTGTTTCCAGAACGAAAATAAAAAAAATGAAGCAACCAATGCTTTTGTAGTTTTTAAAAATCAGATTTTGGTGTTGCTCCACTCAGCCACATCCGTATGTTTGCTCCTGTGCTGAGGCACAGCTTAGCAAGAGGTATTTCTACCAGTAGATGAGATATATATGTAGTTATGAAAGTGTATTTCACAGTGAAATGGATTGCAGGGAACAGTAGGGAACGTAGAATTATGGAATCATGAAACAGTTGAGGTTGGAAGGGATCTCAATCCAACCCCTGCTCAAGAAGGGTCACCCGGAGCAGGGTGCCCAGAGGACCATATCTGGATGGCATCTGAAGACCTCCAAGGATGGAGGCTGTGGTCCAACGTTCTGTCGCTGTCACAGTGATGAAGTGTTTCCTGATGTTCAAACTTCGGTGTTTCAGAATCATTCTGAACTGCATAGCAGAAGCTGCCTAGTGTGATTTGATAACACCACCATCTCTGTGCAATGATGATGGTAACTATTAATTGTCAATCACCACCCCCAAGCAAACTACCAAATTGGTTGACATAAAGCTTGATTAATTCAAATGAGAATGTATGATCAATGCCAAACAGTATAAATCTGGGGCAATATCCTGATTAAATGACCGTGGTGGTATTAGAGCATGCATAGGTCTATAAGTGGAAGAGACTTCATTAATAAATCCAGCAGTGAAATACAGAACAAGATCCCGTAGCTGAAAGTATAAACTAGATGAATTCAGATCCCAAATAAAGCAGCCTTAACAGAGAGGATTACTTCTTACTGGTATTCTGCCACAGAACATCTTTCAGTAGTGATTTTAGCTCAAATTCTCATTCTCTGAAAGTCATGATCCCTCAACGGTTGCAGGGTCTGGATGAACTCTCTACTTATCTGTTTACTGGCTTCCCCCAAGTGTTCGGTCCTTTGTTAGAGATCTTGCAAGGGGCTGCATTCTCATGACTCCACACTGACAAAGTCATGGAGTATGGGCATCGCGTGAGTTTGTGGATTTCATGTTTTCTTTTGGGAGACTTTCTGGGGAAGTCTGCTAGTTCATTTGTGGATGTGTAGCATGGCACAGCGTGGTGTAGATACCAAGCTGAAGTATATGTTTGGGTTGGGTTTCATGTCTTCTTTGCTATGTGTCATTGCTTAAACTGACAAAAAACGTTTGAAGATGAAAAGCTATGGCCACCTTGTCTGGTTGGCAGTTCGGAATGCACATACGTTTGCCACTCAGAATAAAAGAGCAAGACTTTGTCCACACTGAGCATATGCAGCACTGATGAGTTATGTGCACAAGGAACAGCTGCCCTTGCTCTGTTCTGATGATGAAGACTTCACTTGCCTGTGGTTTTGGGGGTTGTTTGGTATCTAGGAGTCTCTGTTCCCGTGTGAAAAGATCTTGAACTGTGTCTAACTTTGTGGCTATGACCCCATTCCTTACCTAAGATCCTACCTGCATGCTCTGCCTTATCAGAGTAGACCTGACTGTGCCTCAGTTCTTCACTCCTCCATGTCATCTTAAAAGGGTCATGCTAGGCATCTGGAGCTCGGATTTTACATAGTCTGACAGCCTGGAGTCACAAGAGTAGGTCTGTTTTCAGCTACTATGGCTGCTGTGAACAAATCACTCCATGAGCAATCTGCAGAAAAAAAATGTGTAAGGACATTTAGTCCCCATTCAGGGGGTGGAGCATCTCCATACCCCGTGCAGGTATGGAGTTACTTAGCTACATAGGTAGCTGCCATCCTTTGGGCCTCCCCTCTCCTGCCAGCCTGATGCACTTCAGGCAGCACCTGAGTCTCCTTTGTGCCTCTCAGTTTGGGAGAGGCACTTTCCTTGGACACTTTCCTTCTTCCTACTCCTCAGGGACGCTGACACCAGGTACAATTGATCCATACTTAGATAGGGTTAGAACCGGTCACACCTGTGTCTGTACCACAGGTCTCTCTTCTGGCCTCCACATGCTTTTAACTTGGCATGCATTTCTACTTGTCCTACTCAGCCAAGCTTTCACTCAGCATCCCCCTCTGGAGTCTATCATGCCCACCAGCCCGCCTGTGGGACCTTGAGTCCCTGCTGTTCTGATCAGCTCAGCACAGCACCTCACCTGTCATGTTGATTCTGCTCCAAGATCCAGCAATCCCCACATGCACAGGTACTGTCCACACCACATACTGCCTCCAACCACACATGGACTAGCTATGTTGGGTCTAAGGAAGAAGTAGTTTGGGTTTTAGATCTTCAGTGGCCTCTCCCTCAGAGGACCAGGATGGGGCCAGACTTGCTCTCATGCTTGTCTCTGCTCAGGTCCCTCTCTCTTACTGATGTGAGAAACTTCCAGATCTGCTCTAGGCAAATCAGCCTCCCCAGTGGGTCATGGAAGAGCTCTGCCATGACACTTGGCTATTAATCCCCAACCTAGATTTCACTGTTGATGACACAGGGTGTTAACAACCATACATTTTGGGCAAGTCATCAGAGGAACAGAAAGCCAGTCTTTCTGTGCAGCATGAGCTTTGAGCTCCATGACCCCAGCACAGTGCATCGTAGCTGAAATGATGGCAGTCATTTCTCCCTCCGTCCCCTTTGCACAAATGTGTAGCTAATTGGGGCTTTCTGAACAGGGAGGTCAGAAGTCAGCTATTAAAATTTTGTATGGTGACTCCATTCGGTGGGAATTAAATGAGACTTACTTAAGCTTGGAGTGAGGGAGTGGATTTTGGCAGAAAAAATGGCGTTTAATAGACTATTCAACTGTTCTCATGCACCAATAATATGTACAGAATGTCCAGTGGCACTCTTCAGAAACAGAGGAAAAAATTGTTTTTAATTTTCAGACCCAATGTGTGTGGCTCAAGGTTCCACTCGTACTGCTGCCCTGGCTGGAAAACGTTGCCTGGAGGGAACCAGTGCATTGTCCGTGAGTATCCATTTTCCTACTGAGGGCACCAAGGGGACTCACTGCCACGTGGGAAGGAAAACATAGCTCATGCTTCAGCAGATGATAAGACATTTCATAATCCACAAGGATAGAAGCAGTAATCGTTGGGTGTTCATGTCTCTACTACTCTTGTTCAAAGCAGGGTTGTTGCAGTCAGTCCCATTTAGTGCATGGCCTTTTATCTTCTGCTAAGCTGCTGCTGTTCCTTGTTGCTTGACAGCTTCTGTGTTTGCTCATAGGAACAATTTTAGTGACTCCTGAGAAAGTAATTTTAGAGTCTTTATTCAGATGAAATAATTTGGCTGCTAGGACAAGAGCTAGATGCTGCCATTATAAGTACATTATCATCTGGAAGTGTCCACAAGCAGGAATTTGCACCTTTCTTTCAGTGTCCTGTTTCTAAAGCAGAATGGTGACTCGTGTGGAGCACACCTCTGTTTCAACAGAGCTGTCCTGTTTGGAATAGAGCGTTATTATACTCTCTGGTGCTGATACACACCTGTACAATCCATTAAGGGCCTTGGGACCTGTAGCTGGTGATTGTCACTTCTGCAGAGTAAGGCATAAGCTATAGGGAGATGAAGGGGTCTGCCCTTCAGAGGATGCTCCCATGGATTCTTGGAGATGGATGCTCCCATGGGATAAATAAATGAGATTCTTACTGGAAACAAAAGGCATCGTTGTGCCTGTGTTTGATCATGCTACGTACTGAAGCACAGTGAGCACATACTGGAAATGAATGGTGTCCTGCAGATATTGACCTATCCTGGACATACCAAATAGCAGAAAACACTCTGAGCTTGGATTTGCCCATATCTTAGATTTCTGAAAGAACCTTCTACATTAGAGCACATCTGGAATGCTTTTTTTGCAAAACTTCCTAAAAATAATGGACAGTGAGATATTTCAAGCTGGGGAAAACCATAGGTCCCTCTTCTGGCATCTGTGACATAATGTTTGCAAGTTATTTCACTGAAATAACTGAGCTGAAAACTCAGTTGTCTTAGTGAGGAATGCCTTGTGTTTCCTAGAAGGCAGTTTTCCAGGATCTCAAATGCACAAAGCTGAGCCCAGAGCTGCAAATCTTGTGCTTTTAGAAGAAATGGTGTCTAGTGCATCACAAGTGATGGGGTCAGTTTATGTGTCCTTGCACACACTGAGTAACCAGTGCCATCATATGGCAAGCAACTCACTGAAAATCAGCAGTAAGTAACGACTCCAGAGTTAAGTGCATTTGACTTCACCCTTGGTGATGGAAAGATTGATTGGTAAGATCGATGTTCTGCATATTCTCCTTCACCTTGGGAAGAGATGAGCGAACTCAAAAAATCATCACCTTAGGAAGTCTGCCTCTCTGTGGAGAGCAGACACCCCATGAAGCACGCGGGGCTTCACTTTAATTCTGATTGAAGTGAAGGGTTAAGGAACTGACAGCCAAATAGCCGTTCGGTGGCATGCAGGGTTAGTAGCACTGAGGGTTGTCTGCTGACTTCTCTCATAGCTGTAAAACATGCCATCTGGGCTGGAGGTCCTCAGGGAATTCTGCCTTGTGATTGTATTTATAAAACACACAGAGATGAGGTTTCATGGGACTCTAATAAAATCTGCTTACACAGGTGAAACAATATCAGCTGTCAGCTATGCTCTTGGCTCCTATGGCATGGGAAGGGGAAGAGATTAACGGGTTCCTGTCAAGAAAGGATAACATGAAGGCATCGTGCTAATGCATCTCTGGCTGACTCAGCTAAGCCTTCATTCTGCTGGAGCTGCATCGCAGTAACAGTCTGCTTGCTCCAAGCCGAACGATGGACTGCACAGTGCTTCATGGGGCCACCAACATTTTAAAGAAACCTGTCTCACTGTGAATGTCACAGTGAGTGCAGACGTTTTTGGCAGGGAGATTCCACATTTTCTTCTGGGGTGAATATGCGGTAACAGAGGCAGCTGCAGTGTGCGATAAAAGGAAGACATCTTTAGGATCATAGACAGGGTTGGAAGGGACCATGCAGGCCATTCAGTTCAGACAGTGCCATGAGGTGGGTGCCAGACTGGCCTTGGGCACCTCCAGGGTTGGGGCATCTCAGGCTCTGGGCAGCCTGGAAGGAACTCATGCCCTGTGAATGAATGGATCCTTCTCTGCCATTGTTCTGCCCATACCAGGGTCCTCAAAATGTGGTCCATATTCTTCTCCGGGTTATTCTTCACACAAGGTGAATTCACACCCCTTTGACAGCCAAAACAGTGCCTGTAAGCTCACACAGTAGCATGTTGCACTAATCACTGTCTCCTTCTCTTCCTCTAGCAATTTGCAGGAATTCTTGTGGTGATGGATTTTGTTCACGGCCAAACATGTGTACGTGCTCCAATGGGCAGCTCTCTCCCAACTGTGGCTCAGCTGGAGGTAAGAAAACAGTGGTGGTGATTCTTCTCCCTCTGGAGAATTTATGTGATTTCATAAAAATTCTGCAGTCACAATAGGCTAGCGGGTCCTAAACTGACTTGGGCAGTATTTGCAAAATCTTTTATTTCTTTTGACTTATGCTTCTTTAGTATGAGAAATTTTGCAGGATAAAGCTCAGAAACTGAATTTCACAGCAGCAAATAGCAGCACTCCAACCACTCCTGGCTGCTCCTTGAAGTGGAATTAAATCCATCACTGTTTTTGTTTACTAAACAATTATTTTTTCCAATGTTAAATTCATTCATGTTTTGCTTAGGCTGTGATTTAAATGTCAGGGAGAGTCGCTCAGTGCTTTCAATGAACTGCAGTGACACAAAGTTAACGTGCTGGCAGAGTTGGGAGTGCAGAAATTCCATTGCCACTTTTTCTGCCTTTTTCTCTCCTCTCAGGCTTTCAGGACAAAAACCTGAAAAGCTCGGGGAGGAACTTGTGTGGCTGAGGTTTTTGAAAAATACTGCACAGAAACAAACTGTGGAGGACTCTGAAGAGTGACAGTCAAATATCCAGCAGGCAATTCCCATAACCCTCTGGTAGCTCTTTCAGAACATATTCAAGATGAGATTCTGTGTGCAGATGCTCCATTACTCTACGGCATATGGCTCTGCATAGAAGGCACTCCTCCTGTTTGAGACTGAATCATACAACCATGGAACTGTGGAATGGTTTAGGTTGGAAGGGACCTTGAAGATCACCTCGTTCCAACCTCCTGCTGCAGGCAGGGACGCCTCCTGCTAAACCAGGTTGCTCACAGCCTCATCCAGCCTGGCTTTGAATGTTTGCAGAGTGTGGGCATCCACAACCTCTCTGGGCAACCTGTGCCAGTGTCTCACCACCCTCACAGGAAAGAATTTCTTCCTAATATCATGTCTAAATCTATCCTCTTCCAGTTTAAAGCCATTTCCCCTGTTAGCTGATGGCCTTGTATATTCACTGGTGTGGACTTTCTGTTCCTCTGTGCAACTTTTCCCACTGTATTGTATGGTCAAAATGGATCTGGGATTTATGGTAGATAGCAGGATGAATAGGAGTCAGGAGTCATCGTGGCAGTGAGTAAAACCAGTCACTGCAATCTAGATGAAGGAAATCATAATGAAAAAGTCAAAGATAGGTGTTGTCCTCTCTGTTAGCTGCTTAGTGGGACTGTGGCTGGAGCATTGCATCTGGGCTGCCATTGCAAGAGGGATGTGTAGCAGATGAGGATAGATCAGCAGTGGGCTTGAGTGTGTGTCCTCAAAAGTGAAGCTGGTGGAACTGAGCTGATTTAGTCGAAGAAGAGCCAGAAGGATCGGTGAGTTCTGGAAGCTATGGAGGCAGTGGAGTTAAACTTTTCTTGGTGGTGGTAGCCAGTGTTACAATGCCTGCTGGCCACAAGTTGCAGCTTGGGATGTTTGGACTGTACACAAAAGGGTGGCGCGGTACTTGGACAGGTGATCAGGGGTGTGGGAGATCGCCTTCCTTGGGTGGCCAGAAAAAGAGCCGTCGTGGCCATGGGGAGGCTGGATGGAGCCATTCAGCAAGCCCTGTAACCAACCTGTGTGTGTCTGTGCACGACTCTTTGGAAAACAGCTGATAAAGAGAGAACTGCGATACCTACCAAGCAGCTGATAAAAAGCAGACAAAATCATCCGAGTCCTTCATAGGACTCAGAGGCCGGAAGGAGGTGGTTATCAAGTACTCTTGCCCATCCAGAGGAGCCAGTGAGGCCTGTATGTATTGGATGTCAGGCAGAAATTCGTCACTCGGAGGGCAGCGAGGCCCTGGCACTGCCCAGAGCTGTGGGAGCCCCGTTCCTGGAGCTGCCCCAGGCCAAGGATGGGCCCTGAGTAGCCTGAGCTGGGGGAACCCAGCGCATAGCAGGAGTGGGGTTGAGGGGGCTGTGAGGTCCCTCCCAACGCCAGACGTGCTGAAATTCTGAGTCTATGGTCTGTGTGTGCAGCTGGTGGCACAGTGTTTTAAGAATGCTGATTATTTTTTCCAGGGCTCTGTGCAAGGTGCAGAATCCAGTGGGATTTTTTAGGTCTCACAGCGATTGCTGGAAACAACTCAGTAATTTATTTTCCACTATTGCCCATCTATAGGCATGCTATTGTTAATAAAGTGACTTGCATCTGACTGCAGGCCAGAGACCAAGCCCCGTCGAGCCTCAAAACCACATTCAGAGCATGACGCAAAGAAGGAGATTCTCAGTATCTGATCCCAGAGTGCCATGTTGCCCTTCAACCCTGCAGATGTCCCCAGAAAGTGCTCAGCACTGAAGCCTATGTGAGCACTGCTCTGCAGACCTCACCAGTGCTCTGCCGAAAGGAAGGTGCTGGAGACACAAAAGTTTCTGGAATGAGGGTCCAGATGTTAGCAATCACAGAGGAATGCGAGGAATGCTGTGAGCAGTATATACATTTGGGCACAGACTTGGCATTCCTCTGTGCCTGGGGTGGATTTCAGCAGGCACTCAGGGTTAGGGGGTAGGGTTGGTTTCTCTGCAGAGGTTTTATCAAATCTGGCATTCATTGAGGGGATGTTTGTATCTACATTTATCATGAATGCTTCAGGGAGGTAAAATAGTCAAACAGTGCATTCCAGAGGCAATAAAAGCTGCTCTGCCTCTCTCTGTCATAACAGAAAGTTTGGTTTCTTACTTGACATATTTAAAGAGTAATTTGCAAGTGGCTGTTTAGATAGTAGCAATCTGTTAGCAGACATAAAACTTGTCTGCAGACTGCACTGCTGATGGCTGGCAAATCAGCCACGATCCTTTAAAATAAAGTAACACTGATCCAGTGCAATGGGAAGAGTTAATTAGGGTGAATTGTCATTCTCTTTTTCCTAGAAATTTTGTCTCTGCTATCTTGGAAAATCCCAAGGAAGTGTAACAGGCCTTTCAGTTCTTGGTTGAATTATGTTCACTCCAAATCTAGCAGACCTCTCAGTGCCAGTGCTGCAGATAAATGAGATAGCAATGGGATCTCAGGGCCCTTGGGATCACAGCAGCAGTAAGGAATAGGACCTGCTGTGAGCAATCACTGCCAATTAGCTGGAAAATTTCTGGATGAGTGTCAGGGCATTATGTCTGCACTCCAAACTCCTAAATTTTCTCAGCTTCATTAAATCTTAGTCCTTGCTGAATGCATTGAGTACAAAGCAAAGCAGACTGTGTAGGAAAAAGCTCTGAGAGATGGACAGCGGACAGACATACATTTCCTAGCTACCTCTTTCTGGGTGGGTCTCCCAGATCTGTGGCATGTAATTGCTTTCCCAGCACTGATTAATTGTAGTGAGGGATGTAGGGTTAGAACACGCTGGAGACAGAGCTGTTTCGCAGAAAGACTGGTCTCATGTCTGGCAATCTGGGCAATGCTTTGAAGCCCTAAGCTTAGTTTCTTTAATGATTAAGTTTCATCTAAATTTGGCCTCATCTCTGGCCATAAAGCAATAGGAAGGACTGTAGACATTATAACTAATTCAAACCATACTAGAAATATATGAATTAAATGTACAGCACATGTGCTTAGCATTTTGAACGCAAAGCTCCAAGACTTCTCACTCCACTCCTTCCTGTCAGGCCTTCTATGAACAAAGCATGAACCATGTAATAATCCTTATTGGACACTTACGATTCCTGCTGCCTTTTGGGCAGATGTTTCATTTGCACTGCCCCCAGCTCTTCTGTTTTGGAGCTGTTGTTACACGTAGAGAGAAGACACAAACCTCATCTGAGCATCTCCTTACACATGCATTCCCTTGTCCCACCTTCTTCAAGCTGCCAAGTCATAGGACAACAGAACTGTTAGAGTTGGAAGGGATACTTAAAGGTCATTTAATTCAACTCCCCTGCAGTGATCAGGGTCATCCACAGCTCAATCGGGTTGCCTACAGCCTGGTCCAGCCTGGCCTTGACTGTCTCCAAGGATGGGCATCCATCACATCACTGGGCAACCTGTTTCTGTGCCTCACCGCCTCTGTTGTAAAGACTTTCCTTACACCCAAATTAAATCTCTCCCCCCTTTTAGTCTGAAACCACTTCCCCGTGTCCTGTCACAACAGACCCCGCTAAAGAGTCTGTCCTGTTCCTTCTTACAGCCCCTTTCGGTGCTGAAGGCAGCACTCAGGTCTCTGCAGAGCCTTCTCTTCTGGGGGCTGGACAGCCCCAGCTCTCTCAGCCCTCCCATCCTGGCAGGCAGGAACTGTGATGTACGTGCTGAAAAACAGTTTTCACTTAACTTGCTATAACCTGAGGCACTCGCAATTTGAGTTGTCATTTTTGACAAAGAAAGAATGCGTTGTTCCAGGCATTTCAGTAACAAATGAAAGCTGTTTGACCTGTATTTGTAAGTCAGAGTTTAGTAATAAACCTCCCCTTTGGGGCTCCTCTGCTTTAATATCACATTCCTTAAATATTGTATAGTAATGAAGCAGTTAAACCTAGTGCTGGCGATGTGTCTCCATCAGTGTAAAACTGCCTGATTCTTCTGTATTACTATTGTTTTCCTACAGCGTATTATTCACATTCATTGCTCCATAATCTACAGTGGAAGCTGAACTTTAACATAGAAAGAATAGATAATGCTTGCTTTTCATTGCAGATTTGTTAAAAAAACATCTCTTGTAGATGGATTTCATTAATAAGGCCACATGGTCATTGGAAAAAGAAGAGAAATACCTTTAACATTTATGATTTTCCTTCACAGAATAAATTCTACTCCCAAGCCCCCTCAGCATTTAACATGCTTGTAATAAGAAAACGTTTTAAAGATTAAATAACCCAGGATGAGAAAAGCTTGAAAATAGAGCAAAAACTTTAAAATAGCTTAAAGGGTACACAAATATCTGAAATGTGTAGTATCCCAGAAGAAAGAGAAACAGGAGTAAATATGCCCTTACTCTCAGTCCCATGTCTTGTTTAATCAGGGTGGATCCTGTAATGAAGGATCCTCTGGTTTCCATAGAATGATGTCTATTTCTGTTAAAGACTGCTTGCCGTAAGAGAGCAATCCCACCTTGTCCTGTGTGACATGGCCTTGAAGTGTCACCTGCCCTGCCTGTAGCATTCGTGTCTTGTCCCTGTTTCAACAGTGCAATGCTTCCAGCTGTAGTACAGCCCAAATGCCTTGTGTCCAGGGAACATGGAACGGACTACAGTGTTCATAGTTGTAACAAGCTCTGGAGTAATGTTACCTCAGTAAAAGTACAAGCCTTTAACCCACTGTGGGCACATATTCTATGGCAAGACTTCAGCAGTGACTTCATTTAACTTGAAGGAATATTTAACATCACCTGTGCACTGAGAGGAGAGGAGATTAAGAAGGTTACAGATGAGGTGTGCACCTCTTGCCATGGGCTGTTTTTTGCATTGTCTTGTAAGACTTCTCTGCTCTTCTCCACAGTCCAAACCTGCAATGTCAGATGCATGAACGGTGGAAGCTGCAATGAGGAATCTTGCCTCTGCCAGAAAGGTTACACCGGAACGTACTGTGGGCAGCGTAAGTACTTGCAACACCAGCTATATGTGTGCACAGAGAGCAGAAGGGCAAGGCTAGGCTTGTACAGCCCCATAAATAGAGAGGTCACCTTGCACGTACTGATGTGCTGGTTGCAGCACAGACTTTGATGTCCTTGCTGCGTTCTGCTCTCCGTTGGAATCTCAGCTCACACTCACTGGCACATAGGTTACATTTGTTCTGCCTGGTGTGGCTGGGAGAAGATCAACGCTGTCACTGCAGCCATCCTTCTGCTTCCCCACAGCTGTAGGTCCAAACTGCCCTGCACTGTGCACAGCCATCCAGCGCTGCCCATTGTGCACTGCTGACCTCAAAGTCATGACCTGCCTTGACTTGCACCTTGCTCTCCAGGCATGAGTGTGAGGGAGCTCATATCAAAGGTGTGGCCTTTGAACGCACATCTCTTGGCTCTCAGCCTGAGCACCCCATGCTAGGAAGGGCAGGTGCAGCCTTTGCTGATTGTCCCCTGTTGTTTTACAGCTAGCTGGAGTTACGTTTTATTTCTCTGTAAATATTTTTAGAAAATATTTTTAGGAAAACAGCATATTCTCAGGGAAAAGTCTTCCTGTGGGAAACCTTCATTTTAGCTCAAATGAAGTCTGCTTTCAATTAGAAGAGGAAAAACCTTTTTAAAAAAGGCAAAAATGTTTTGGTTATAAACTATACTTGTTACATTTTGAAGATTTAAATTTTTAATTCTGCTTATGTGACAGCACTGTCTGTCTATAAAGAAACCCCAACGTGGTCACCCAAAGAAACTTCACAGTGATTTATAACTTGATCTTTGATAACTTGAACTTTATAACTTGATTTTGTCAAAGCATCTTTGCTTTTCATAGGGAAAAACTGCATTTTTTTCCCCAGTGCCCTATGAAAGGATTTGGCAGTTAAATGGTTATTTGTATTGTGGAATAAACAACCGAAGAACTTACGTGCTGTCTGTAATAAGCAGCTGGCAAGCAAGTATGCAGAAGAATATTAAAAGAATATCTGATCAAATGGAATTTTACAGGCAAATTTCAAATCCATGTATGAATGTGAGAACCGCTGAGGTTCTTGGTGAAATCTATGAGAATTTTCTTTAGGACAGACAAAAGACCATATTTTCCCTAAGCTTATCCTCAGCTACAACTGATTCATTTTTGCTGGAACGTTCCAAAAAGTTCAACTGAAGACATCCACACCATATGGAAAATTTCATTCTGAACAGTTAAAGCTTGGGAAAATTGTAAGTAACAGCAAACCAGAGCTTATACTGGAGCGTGCTAAGCAACCTTTATTAAGTGCTGCTACCAGCTCCACCTATAATATCCTCAGTAGGGTTTTCGTAACGGTTCAGATATTGGCAGCACATCACTGGCAGGGTGGGACCCCGCTGGCAGCATTCCAGCCAAGCAGTTTTCAGCTTCCTCAGCTCTGAAATGGGTGTAACCTTTGAAGGCTGTGATGTGCAGCAGCACCTGGCCTCTGCTGCCTGGCACTTGGCACGCAGCTAGTGATGGCCACGCTCAGGTGCTGGACAAGATTGCTGTGGGCCTCACTTTTCAGGTGAGATTACATGTCATATTCAGTGTGCCAGTGGTGCTAGGCAACTGAGTAGCTCAAAGGGTGAAAATTTGTGTAGGAACTTCAGGAAAACCTTAGCAGCCCTAATTAGTCCCAACAAGTGCTGAGATTTTAAGAGCTCTGTGGGATCCTGCCCCTCTCAGCCTATCATTGCCACTCTGTGCAGCACTTCTGCTGAGATGAGTGCTGACTTCCATTGTGTATTCACACACAGCAGAATGCCAGCTCGTGTGGGTGTATGAAGAAGGTAGGTCTGAGGAAGACAGGTGTTTCCATTTTGGGAGCTGGTGATACCACACTTGCTACAGCAGAATGTGGATTGTTCACAGAAGAAACCAAATTTCCTGACTTTTCTCAGGCTTGTGTTCCTTTACCTACTGCTCACAAAGGGACTTCCCACTCCCATTCTGATCACAGAATCTGCCAGAGGGTCTGATGGAACAAAAGGATGGTTACTTTAATCTTGAGCTTCCAGGATCTGCAATCCTCTTTCTCCTCGTGCCTTTGGCTTTCAGGCTGGTGCTGTAGCCTGAGCAATGGTGATCTCAAAGGCATAGAAGTGGTTCCTTACTGCCTGAGGTTATTGAGAACAAACTCCTATAGGATCACACCACGTGACAGAAAATGAAAGCACAGCTTGTCTGTGGCACCAGAAGAGCAAACAGAGAAGATGCAGCCTCTGATTTATGTTTTTTAACCATCCCAAGGAAGGGAGTTCTCTGTAGGAGGGATGAACCCTCTCCCCTCACGAGGGTCCCAGCTTCATCTAGTTTGCTTCTTCAGCCTCTATGGAGGAAAAACAGGGCACAGAGACCCTTTGGATCCACAATCCTTCACAGGAGTTTTGCTGTGAAGGATATAGCTTCTTTGAAATAGCAAGACTAAAAGGCAATCATTTTCAAAACAGTTGAAAGCGTTTCACTTCTAGAGGAGTTCCTACCAGCTGAGCTTTATTCATGTCTCTGAATAAATCAGTTCTCTGGAAAGTTATTTTTCTCCTGCAGAGCATTATCTCTTGATGTCACTGCCAGCCTGAATGAACTCATCCTACCACAACGTTAGGAAATGATGACTTGACGCCAGCGCCTCCTAGAATGGGCACTGACACTGTGCCAGAATGTTTGATCCATCCATTCAGTGTTCCTCTAATTGCCAGGGAAATCGAAACCATTGGGTCCTCCTGACGCACATGGTGGTGCAGTCAGAACAGCAGGTTTAGTTTGTGGTCCTGCAGGATGAGCACCCACAGCTCACACGGCATACCTGACTGCCACTTGTTTCCTGACCCTGCTTTCCACCACCACTTTCATTTTCTGCCTCAGTCTAATTGTAGGTAAACCTGTTCCCAATAAACTTTGTCCTGTTTGTCCCAGTTTTGTTTCTTTGTACCCAAATTTGCTATTTCTGATATTATTACTGATGCAGTCTCAGCCTTGCATGCTATTACCAATACAGTTATTCAAATACTGCTGGCCTTGTAAGACCTCTAAAACACCCTCAGAAGTCCCCAGTCAGTTATTTGCAAGGTTTGGCAATTGACCACGATTTCACCTCACCTCCCAGTAAAACCCAGCCAATGCTTGCAGCACAACCTGTAACTTTCTTCAGCAGCTCACATTCTTACCTGTCACAACCAGCAACTGCTCACGTCATGCAGGTTTTTCAGCTAGAAAAGCCTAATCAGTGACATAAGTGTTCTGCCTTTACTTCTGTCATGTTGACAGGAGATTTTCAACTAAGAATAGCAGGGCTAATCTAAAGTCAAAGAATGTTTGCTGCCATATCACACTGGCCTCTGGTTCTTCCTTGCTTCAGTTGCGTGGGATGAAATGGCTGACTGCTCTCTTCTCACATTTTATTGTCTTCCTGTTCTCCTCTCCTTAGATTTAAATGGCCTTTATGCAGTTTCTCATCTGTATAAATTCATCTTGACCTTGACATTTAAGTCCCAGTGCTGACCTGAATGAGCTTGAGATTCCAGAGCACAGGAAATCCTCTCAAGTGAAATGGGAGTTTTTAGCCTTTTTATAAATGGTTTCACTCATAAACAGGAAATCATTTTCGAGGGGAAAGAAAAAGAAAAGATCATGCATTTCTTGATATGTTCACTACGTGGAAGAGATGAATAACACAAAGTAGATGATAGATATCCTGAGCTCTTCCAGCATTACACAGCTCACGCTGTCATTTCCCTGAGAGCAGAAATCACTGATTTCCATTTCTGTTTCTAAACAGCTGTCTGTGAAAATAGCTGTCAGAACGGAGGTCGTTGCATTGGACCAAACCGTTGTGCTTGTGTTTATGGATTCACCGGCCCCCAGTGTGAGAGAGGTAAGAAACATCTTCATATTATCACTGACTGAGCATAGGAGTTGTATATTCAAGTATGTATGCTAGAGATACTTGATTCTAAGTGAATTTCTTCTCAGTTTCCTAGCCTGATGATACAGTCCCTAATTCTGGGATTAAATTGGGTCTGAAAAAGTTTTACTACAGGCATTAGAACTGTCTTGTGAGAGAAAACTTCATCTCTTCCGCTTGCATAGCTGATGGTATGGAATTCTTCATATTCAGTATGAATATGGTGATTGTTTTTTATATATAGTTAGTTTCAGTTTTTATTAACTTGTCATATTTGAGAGATGATGTTCCTCAAATACATCCTTATAGCCTCAGAAAATCTTGTGGTGCTGAGATCCACCGAGTAATGAAGTTTTTTTCCTCATCAGTGTAAATGTTCCCTCATCTTGGTTGGTTCTTCCTTTGCTCAGGAGCCAAGGGCACCAACTCATGCTGCCATTCCAGTGGGAGAGCAGTCATGACTCAAGTTTATTGGGCATGGTGGTGAAGTGTTGACGGTTGGACCTGGTGTTCTCAGAGGTCTTTTCCAACCTTCATCATTCTATGATTCTAATAACAACCCCATGTCCAAAACACTCTCTGGGATCTCTGCTTATCAAGTGTTAAGTACGTAAAGTGCCTGCTGTTCTGTTTCTGTGGATACTCCTCACCCACATGTGGCCTCTTGCAGTAGCTGTTAAACATGTTTTCATACCCTTGTGCTCAGCACAAAAATTGCGTTTTTCTCTTGGGCGTTTCCCTGCTTCTTTTCTCAATCACCAAGAAATGGCTTAGAAATGCCAGAAAGCCCCTTACCACAGCATCCTCATAAAGGAAGGTGACACTATCAGCCCCTTCCTATTCACTGAGAGAGGAGGGAAAATGGACTAGGACTGGGCCTGGTCTTGTTCAACATCTACATCGATGACTTGGATGAAGGAATAGAGTGCACCCTCAGCCAGTTTGCTGATGATACAATGCTGGGAGGAGTGGCTAACACTGCAGAAAACCGTGCTGCCATTTAGTGAGAGCTGGACAGGATGGCGAATGGCAGAGAGGAACCCAATGAGCTTCAACAAGAGTAGGTAGGGTTATGCTCCTGAAGATGAATTATAGAATCACAGAATCACAGAATAACCACATGCATCAGTACATGTTAGGGGCTGCCCTGCTGGAAAAAAGCCCTGAAGAGAAAACCTGGGTTTCCGGCTAACCGAGAGGTGACCACGCACCAGCAGTGTGCTCTGGTGGCCAAGAAGCCAATGGGACCCTGGGGTGCATTGCACAGAGCGTGGCCAGCAGGGCAAGGGAGGTGCTGCTCCCCTCTGCTCTGCTCTGGGGAAGCACAGCTGGAGCACTGCGCCCAGTGCCGGGCTCCTCACTTCAAAAAAGACAGGGAACTGCTGGAGAGAACCCAGAACCATGTCATTTTCCTCCTCCCTCCTTTTCCTGAGATCTTACTGCTAAGCTCAAGTCATATGGCATGGGGAGTATCCCATCAGTTAAGTCCCGTCTTATGACTGTGAAGAGAAAAGGGACCTGGGGGTGTTGGTTGATGCTCAGCTGAACCTGAGCCGACAGTGTGCCCAAGTGCCCAAGAAGGCCAATGCCATCCTGGTCTGCACTGGAAATGGTGTGGCCAGCAGGAGCAGGGAGGTGAGCATCCCCTGCACTCAGCTCTGGTTGCAGTGGCCGCACCTCCAGTGCTGTGTTCAGTTTTGGGTTCCTCACTACAGGAAAGATGTTGAGGCCTTGGAGTGTGTCCAGAGAAGGGCAACGAAACTGGCGAGGGGTTTGGAGCACAAATCTTATGAGGAGCGGCTGAGGGAGCTGGGATTGTTCAGTGTGGAGAAGAGGAGGCTCAGGGGAGACCTCACTGCACTCTGCAACCTCCTGAAGGGAGGCTGTGATGAGGAGGGGTTTGGCCTCTTTTCCCAGGCAAACAAACAGGACCCAAGGAAATGGCCGCAAGCTGTACCAGAGGGGGTTTAGGTTAGACACAAGGAAGAACTTTTTCTCTCAGATGGTGGTCAGGTGCTGCAATGGCTGCCCAGTGAGGTGGTGGAGTCGCCGTCCCTGGCAGTGCTCAAGAGGCGTCTGGATGAGGAGCTATGAGACCTGGTTTAGTGCTTGTGGTAGCAGTGGTTGGTGGGAGGACAATGGACACAATGATCTTGTAGGTTCTTTCCAACCTTGTGATTCTAGGATTCTATGATTCTTTGCTATGCCTCCTTCCCAGCTTCTTGCCCAGCCCCAGTGCAGTGCACTGTACTGAGTGTGAGGGTCAGGGGGCTGGGGAGAAAGCTTTGATGCTGTGTAAGCACTGTTCATCAACAGCTAAAATATCAGTGACTTCTCCAGCTAATTTTGGTGCCTATCTTGAACCAGATTTCCAAGGTTCTTTGAGGCTGCTCAGGAGTGCAGCTGCTTCTCACTGCAGCAGCTGTGGAAGAGTGATGTCCAAAGAACACATGCAGTTAGGGGACTAAAAGCTTTTGCTGGTTTAAGGACTTGGACAGCTTGCAGGAACTTTGCCAGACACAGTTTGCAGTTCACCAGGCAAGCGCTCAGTTCCTATGGTGTAAGGACCATTTCTGCAGCCTCCTGCATCTTTCAATTTAGAATCAAACTCCTGCAACAAGTCCCTCAATTTGACATGGTCTTTCTGCTGCAAGACACCATTTCTTTGGGCTGAAGAGGGTGAATACCACATATCCTCAAAAATGAAAACTAATGATGTCACCAGAGCTAACAGCTGTTGGTTTTCAAATGAACAAAGACTTAAAACCCAGAAAGTCGGTTTTCTAACATCTGCAAGTTATTGTTATGATTTGGTACAGTACTTATTTGAAAATCTAGAAAACTACAACCAGAATATCAGGTTTTCAGTGAAGCAGCTTTATTTTAGTAACAACGTTGCAAAGAGAAGCATTAGCCAGCTCTGTTTTGTTTTGAACCTCATGCAGTTTGGTGCTAGCTGCTCATCCACTATGAATACCAGCAGCTTCACAAGGATCTGCAGCTTTCATAGAATCATAGAGTCATAGGTCAGCCTGGATTGAAAAGGACCATAAAGATCATCAGTTCCAACCCCCTGCTGAGTGCAGGTCGCCAACCAGCAGCCCAGGCTGCCCAGAGCCATATCCAGCCTGGCCTGGAATGCCTGCAGGGATGGGGCATCCACAGCCTCCTTGGGCAGCCTGTGCCAGTGCCTCACCACCCTCTGGGTGAAAAACTTCCTCCTAATATCCAACTTAAACCTCCCTGTCTCAGTTTAAAACCATTCCCCCTTGTCCTATCACTGTCCACCCTCATAAACAGCCGTTTCCTCTCCTGTTTCTATGCTCTCTTCAATATTTGAACGCCACAATGAGGAGCAAAGAGTTTGGCTCCCAGTGACAGGTGACTGCTGCCTTTCATCCAGCCAGCACGTGCTGAGTGGCTCTGTTAGCTTTACATTTGGGCAGTATGGCTGTGGCTGAGGTGTTGGCTCTGAGATATGAAATTTCATCGTTTTCTGTTGGCTTAGGTGGACATGGAATCATAGAATCACCAAGGTTAGAAAAGACCCACAGGATCACCCAGTCCAGCCATCCACCCATCACCAATACTTCTCTCTGATGTCCCTCAACACAAAATCCAGACATTCCTTGAACACCTCCAGGGTCGGTGACTCCCCCACTTCCCTGGGCAGCCCATTCCAGTGCCTGCCCACTCTTTCAGAAAAGCAGTATTTCCTAATGTCCAGCCTAAATCTCCCCTGGCGCAGCGTGAAGCCATTCCCTCCAGTCCTATCACCAGTTACACGAGAGACATCTCACAACGCTGTGATAACGATGTTTGGCAAAGGGCTGGAGTGGCACAGAGCAGAAATGAAACTGAAACACCAAGCTGATGTGCAGACTCCCAGGATTCAAATCAGGGTGCCCTGGAGACATTCTGCTTTTCTATCCTCTCACTTTCCCAACACTGGGATAATTCTGTTTAACTCTCTGTTCAAGGATTGGTCTGTTCTTCCCTTTAATATTTTTTTTTCCAAATTGGGGATTTTTGGCAACATGATTTAGAGGGTGAGATAGGAATAACAGTTGGTTTCCGGTAGCCCAGGCATCAGTCAGTCCTGTTTGAACAGCAGCCAGCAGAAACATGCAGAACTCAGCATAGCTGTGCAATGTTTCCTGGGCTGTAGAAGTATCTACCCAACTTCATGGTGCAGGTGCCACATGAAAGGCCTCTGCTGTAGTTTGAGCTTCACACGTACTGGATGCCAAGCTTAGAAAGCTCTGTAAAAGCCTCCACACATCTTTACGTAAGTAACGTTTCTTTATTCCAATCTCCTCCTTTCTACTGTACTGCAAACCGTATTCTTTAATCCCTCCCTTTGCCTTTCTCAAGCACACACACATTGCATTAGTTATGGAAAGATACTATGACAGAAACCTTCCCTTTTGAAGACTACCTTGCAGGCTCTCTTCCAGCCAAATCCTGAACCTGAGCTCCAGAGCTGTCTGTAAAGCCACTTGCTTTTTCCTTAGCTCGCAGTCATCTAAAGTTGGTATGGACACTGACTGTGTTTGTAAAGAAACCTACACATTTCTTAAAGACAGTTCTGGACACAGCAATGCCAGGATAGGTTTAAAAATCCAAAGGACTTCACTCTGTGCTTGGTAGGAGAAGGAACAGAACTGGGGGTGGGAGAGGCAGGCAAAATGGGACTGAGGCTGGGCAAACTTTGGAGACATCTTGTAATGTATAAAATTCTTTAAATAAAGAGAGCATTTTTAGAAAGCCTATAGAGATTTGATTTGGTCCAGACTTGTACCAAGAGACAAAACAAGCTCTCCAGCTGTGTATACACAGGTCTTCCCTGCCAAGACAAACAGAGCACTCGCTTGGCTGGGGGATGTTAAAAGTTACACTTCTCAAAGAGGCTCCTGGCTGGGAAGGCTGGGAATTTGCAGCCAGGTGAGGTGGCTATGACTGACTTACTGGTAACCAGTAGTGTGACAGTGAAGAACTTAACCCTTCCAAGGAGAAGCTGAATACCTGCTCCATTGCTGGGCACGTTAAATCCTTAAGCCCCAGACTGAGTTTCACCTTTTAAGTCAGCCATGGTATGTGACGTATTTACAAGCATCCTTGGAAGTTTCCAGTAACAAGGAGACAGGTTTGAAAGCAGCACGGATCATGCTTAGCTCTCAGTTTAGCTCTGAGTCTCATCCCTAAGGAAGAAGAACCATACATACAATTAATAAATACAGAACCTGGAACCTACTGACTTTGTATGTAGGAAGTCCAAGTTTCAGCCCAAGGCTCCATGTTGATGCTCTCCTAGCGTGGCTCTATACGTGGTTGAGTACTCTAGAAATACTTAAGATTCCTACCATGTCTCCACAGGGAGAAAGCTTCAATTAATACCAGTTACTGTCTAATGAGACATTGTTCGCCTTTCTCCTTTCCACTTGGGGTATCTACTCTCTAGGGAGAGCTGTTGGTAGTTACTGAATTGTTGGTAGTTACTGAGCTGTTGGTAGTTACTGAACAGCTCTCTGCTTTATTTATTGCCTAAGTAACTCTAATATCCTTAAATATACTTCCAGAGTACAAAATGGGAGGTTGTCCTGGCTAAAGACTACAAAGAAAATATCAGGTAGTTAAAGCAGTCTTTAATTGCCTTCAGAAATGGTAACCTATTATTTACAGTGATTTCCCTCAGTTCTGAGCTGTCTACTTACAGAAGTGGCCTGCAGCCTGCAGAAGACAGGATGTGCTGTAAACTGCATCTTTCCATCTCTTCTAGTTCATTGTTGAAATGGGCAGTTGGTTTGATTCACAGCTGGATGATGTGGAGATGTTACATTCTGAACCAGGTCTGCTGTTCTATCCTGGCTCAGGACACAGCTTATGCTTGGTGAGGCAGTTCATTACATATCCATCCCCTGTGTTTCTCAATAAAATAGCAGCCATTTGGCTGCAGCATGGGAATTGTGAGGAGTCACCAAAGGGTTCCAGCAGAGCTGGTAAGTCACCCACTGTCACTGATAAGAGAACAATTGAGGGGACCATGTGGTGAGATAAAGCCAGCTGAGCATTTGCTCCTGTCCATGTTTCCAGATAAGCTGCCTCCAGGCTGGAACCACAGTGTTAAATAAACCATAAGGTGCCTCAGATTGGAAAGCCATGTTAAGAGATGGGTCTGTCAGGAAGGATAGACTCAGACCAGTGCATATTACCGTGAATGGCTTCTGGACCAGGAGCTGGTTTGTCTCCAGCCAGCATCAGCACTCTGTGTATTTGACTATGCTTTTGCAGGTGGAGATGTTGCCTCAACCTAAGAAAAAAACCAAAACCACTCCTGAAAGGAGTGAAGCTTGAAATAAAAACCATTAAAAATCCATTATCAAAATTCACTGTTATCCATGGGTTAAAGTATAGCAGAAACAGCCCACATGATGCCTAACGTAGCAGTGCCACTCACTGCTGTCTGCTTGGCGTGGCGTGCTGTTGAGGTGTTGGAAGGCCTGCTCTGTCTGCCCTCTGCCTATCAGCATCCTGACCAAAGAGCTCTGCAGGAGAACCCCTGCACTCAGCACAGCCATAGCCCAGAATGCCAAGGATTCCCTTTACCCAGGAGAAATCTCTCAGTGCTTCACAGAAGCTGAAGCACCAGTCTTTCTCAGGGGCATTTCTTGTCAAGGACACCTGAATGAAATGGTGTAATTACTTCAGGAATAACTTTTGGTCAAACACAGTTGATAGCCTGAGGGCTGTACCCTCACCAGCTGTGCACATACAGAAGTGACTGTTTGGCAGCAGCTCAGAGGGAATGCTCATCAGATGAGAAACCTTTCTTTTAGAATGTTACAGTCCGTGAAAGCAGAGACCTGAGTCCTTCTGCTCAGTCAAGGTGAAGGAACTGAAAGCTGCTGCAAAACCAGTACAAATTGGAAAAAAGATATCGTTAAGAATATTCTTAATGAGGAGGTTAGTTCCAGCTGGTTGTATTCCACAGGAATGAGTCCAGCCCCCCTGTGCTAAATCTCCTCTCTTTAGACTCCTATGGGGTTGATACTTCCAATTGAGCACAACAGCTCACAAAACTGATTGGTGGTGGAGTGATAGCAGTGCTGGAGGGCAAGATTCACTGAGCAAACGCAGATGTTTCCTTTAGGTGATCAGTTCTGCCTCAGATGTTAGCACTATGAATTTCTCAACATTTATCCAAGCAAACCCCATCCCTGGGAATCCCATCTCATGGGAATCCCATCTTCATCTTCAGATGAAGAGGGAATATGCAGTAAGATTGCAGGCAGAGTCCCTGGTTGTCATACAGTGGCTTATCTGATGCTGGATTTAAACCTTTAAATCCTGTAGAGCTCTGCCTGCTGCAGTGTACAGCATTGTACCCTTATCTCAGATTGTTGTTTGTACAGAAGGCAGTGCCATATAATGATACTGAACACACAGCTCCGTTTGTCCAGCTAACATCTGTGCCAAAGCATTTGGATTCTCAGAAAGGATCATTAACATTGGACAGATGCAGCTCTGTTGTTTGTAGCACCAACACTGGAATGGCCATTAGCTGTTCCAGTGCACTGTGAGGGTCTAACTCCATAAAAGAGTTGGGTGTCAGTTTAGACAGGCATGCATCAAATGCGTACCCATCTGTGTTGGTGAACAGAATGCATGCAAAATGCATAGGTCTATCAGATTACAGACTTTTGGGGGGCTTTTGATTTGCTTTTATTTTGTGCTATAAACCATAAAATGAGATAATTTAAGTCTTATACTGTTAAGAAACTGAATTTCTCAACACCAAGCAGCAGCTTCTGCTGCTGTACAGACAACAGGTTGCATGTTCAACAGCTCAAAACAGCTCAGCAGTAAGAGACTGCTCTGTAATGGGAGCAAGTCAACTACCTTCACACTTCATTCAGGAAATGCTCCACTTCAGAAGTAAACACAGTAATAGCAAAGTACTCAAGGAATCTTAGCATCATTTCCTCCCTCTGCTTGACATGTTGGGTGACATGAACTCACATTAAATTGATTTAGGAGGGAAAGACTTAGTGTAGAAGAAAATGAATCGGTGAGGAGAGAGACTAGTTCTATGTAATGATTTCCTTTAGAGTTTTCTTTGTAAAGAAAAGGAAACATTTTGATGTTATTTATTTGATTTTACCCTCTTTCAAGAATGAAAAGAAATTGTTGGAAAAAATGCTATTTATCTTGAGTGAAGGATTGGAAGCTTCTCCTGTGTTAGAAGGATGAGGTTTAATTTGTGGGATTCTTTCCCATCCAAATGGTGAAGTCATCACCGTAGATGCCATTTGCTACCTCTCATTAAAGCATTCTGGAGCCTTGCATATCTGTTCCCAGGTGCCATGTCCCAGATGGAGGGGAGTCACAGGAAGCCTGCAGTTTGGGATGTGTCAGAGATGCCAGGCAAAGTGTGCATTGGTGCAGATGAGAATTTCTCTGCCCAGAATGTTCCATGCTCTGTCTCAAGAGGCTTTGTGTTTTGCCTCCTGAAGATGAGGCTGTACATGTTGTGTATGGCTGTTGTGTCCTTGGACAATTGAGAGCTTTTGGAGAGGGTCCAGAGGAGGGCCACGAAGATGATCAGGGGACTGGAGCACCTTCACTACAAAGACAGGCTGAGGGAGCTGGGCTTGTTCAGCCTGGAGAAAAGAAGGCTGAGGGGTGAGTTCATTGCAGCCTGCAGTACCTAAAGGGAGCCTGCAAACAGGAGGGGAATCAACTCTTTGGAAGGATAGATAACTTCAGAACAAGGGGAAATGGTTTGAAGTTGAAGGAGGGGAGACTGAGGTGGATGTCAAGGGGAAGTTCTTTCCTATGAGATTGGTGAGGTGCTGGAACAGCTGCCCAGAGAGGCTGTGATGCCCCGTCCATCCCTGGAGGTGTTCAAGGCCAGGCTGGATGTGGCCCTGGGCAGCCTGGGCTGGTATTAAATGTGGAGGTTGGTGACCCTGCCTGTGACAGGGGGGTTGGAGGTTCATATCCTTGAGGTCCCTTCCAACCGTGGCCATTCTGTGATTCTGTGACAGTGTTTGTCTAATGGATGCTCGGCTGAGAGATGTAGAACACAGTATTGCTCCTATCCTGCTAGTTAACTTTGTCCAAAACCATGAAGACCCAGAAATTGATCATGTCCATCTATAAGGATAATAGCAAACTCAGAACTGGCACACACTGTCTGAGTTCTGGCTCATCATTAGCCAACATATGAAAACCAATCCATAGTCCTGCACACAATATTGCAGTGCTAAAAAGAAAAAGGATTTGAGCCACAGGAAGCCCTCAACATCAGTATCCATTGAAAACATAGCAAGTAACTCCTGTTCTTTCAGTCCTCATTGCAGAACTGCTCTCTTTCGAAACCAAATCCAGCACTGGGTTTGGATGAAGTGAAAACACTTCTGAACAGCACCTTCTCACCATGTCTTACAACAATACATTGTCATTTACAAGGGACTCTTATTTCTCCTTTTCTTCTTTTTTTTACGAACACAAGAAGTCAACCATTGAGCGCAGAGATAAAAAGGAGAGCAGGACAGGAGTGTTAAAAGATTGCCACGCTTGTACAGGTTGAATCCATATAAAGGGTGTATCTGATGTGTGTCGGCCTTGATCGCTTGGCCTGGTCATGGCCAGCCTCTGCAACAGGCCTTGAGGTGAAGCCACAGCTACTCATGGAAGGAAGAGCCACACCATCTGCTAGTAAACAAGACATAGCACGTAGGGAAAAGGGCACCACTCAGTGCATTTTGCTCCTGACAGTGGCCTGCTTTCTTCTTGCATGTCCATTGTTTTCCATATGTCGAGGTAAAGCTTTTTATATTTAACACGTGCATAACATGAGGATCTCCGAAATCTCGGGGGATTTCTGATCTGTACAACATGTCTGCGTCTGTAGATTCTTCAAAGCTTCCAGAGGACTTTGATGTCTTTGTTTGTTTGTTTTGATTCTGCAAACAGTGGGTTCCTCACAACTGAGACCACTCTAGTCCTGGAAGAAACCTCCATTAACAAGCAGTAAGACTAATTGCAGGTCATGAGATGAGCACGTTTTGTGTGTGCTTCATCAATTTCTCAAAGATCTTTTCTGCATAGGACAGCAGTTCCTCTCATCCTTCTAATTTCTACGCATATTGTTTGTGACATTTAATGTCAATTAATCTAACTGCCACTTTTATCTATTGTCCAGATAGAAGAGTTTCTGGAGGAGTTTGTGGATTTCTCTTACTGCCAGTGCTTGATAGCAAGCAACACAAAAACTGGTAGAGTCAGTCTTGTCTAAGGGAAGGAAGAATCCAAAATGATGTCATACATTCCCTCCAGCCGTAGCTTTTCTAGTGACAAGACACCCCATGCTGTATATAACCAGAATATGTGCTCTGTCTTGTAACGCACAGATTATGTTCATGGATCTGTCACTTTGGATGGCACATTAAACCACACAGGTTATCAGATGGTGGGGATATTGCAGAATACTCCACAATTCTTGCATGTAAGGCTTCTCCAACCATAAGAAGAGTTATTGAGTGAATTATTCCCAGCTTTTCAGCTTTCTCATCAGAACATTTGCTTCTTTTTTTCTTCAACATTTCCAGCTTAATGTGGAGTCTTATGAGAAAAGCAGCAGCTACACAGGGTGTGTCTGATCCCCTTAGCATCAGTGTGAAAGTCCTAACAGGAAGCAGCCAGCAATAAACACGTTCCTTTTGCTCACTCCTTTCTAACTTAGGTCATAATCCTTCCAAAATTCTGCTTTTAGTAGAATAGCCAGGAGCCAGTGTTCATATTGCATACCTTCAGCTGGAAACTGCCCCAGAGATCAGGCATGCCAGAACGTACATCATGCTAACAAAGGGGACCACAGAAACTTCGTGGACATTTAGTGATCCCCTAGATAACATAGAAGGACTTTTAATGAGGTTTGTTCAGCTGAGACGATGCAGCACTTTGAGGGGATAAGCAAGGACGTGAACTCAGCACAGTGGAGATGGTGAAAGATTGATGAAGGACAGGGAGAGGTTTCCTTCCTGTTGTGCTGTTCTTGTGTCTCTGCGTTGGAATGGATTTTAGTAGGACTGATGGAACAGTCTGCTTTGATCCCGTGATTGGAAGAGGTGGGAGAAATATCATTTCATTTATACTGCAGGGCAGTCTTCGCTTTTGTTTTAGGCACACATCTGTGCCTTTGCCTTGCTGGTATCTCTTGTTGGTTCAGAAAAACAGTGAGCATGGATGGAGTAGTGCTCAGTAAGCTGCGCTCATACAACACTGAATTGAAATTCACTTCGTGTGATTCTCCACCGGAATCCCGTGAGCTGAAAGGCTCTTCCAGGGTTTCAAAAACTCTTAAACTTTTCTTGGGTTACAGCTCTCTGGGATAGGGAAAAAAAAACAAAAACAAAACGATGGGAAACAGTGGCTACTGTGGCTCATTTCTGTCATCAAAGCTGTCTGAATGATTTGAGTCACTGAGATGTGAGTCTACCTGCACATAACGAGTGGCTCTTCCACTTAATTCCAGATGACATTTGAAATTACTTCAAGCAAAAAATCAGATCGATAAATGCTACTGACAGTGTTAAGATTTATTCCTTTTTCCCAATAAAAAATAATATTTTTTTATTAAAAAGCTTCCATTAGAAAGACTGGTAATCTGGATGATGAGACATAAAACAGAACTCAAAGCTGAGAGATGTGATTGTGTTCCTTCTATTCAGCTTGCCTCCAGAGGTGAGGGATGGACTCCAGTTTTGCCATATTAAACATTTCTCTACATTAAGCACCTAAATTAAGTGCTTTATTAAGCAAATGTAGTCCAGACAGCAAAGATTGTGCCAACTTCTACTTCTCTAAGTTGTAGCATGCTTTATGCAAAACGATCCGATAGAGACATCACCATGCGTGGAGTTTGGCTCTGGACACAGCTGCAGCTTATTATTTTCCCCTTATCAAAGGCTTCTTTGATAAGCCTAACTATAGTCCTGAGAAACCACATTTCCCTCTGGTCTTTGCAGAAAGTTGTGCCATGGTTGGCTGATAGCCCTGGTGGGATGTAGACACATCCCAATTTGCTGCATGGCCATTAGGGCATTAGGGTACAGTTCTTGGTGAGGGGATCACACACTCCTTTCCTCCCCGTGTTGGGGCAGTGTAGCTATCTAATACTGCTATTTTCCACGTGGTGGAAGGCCCACAGGTTGGGGCCTCCCATTCTGTAGCTGGCACCTCATTGCCTGCTGTAGGTTAAGCAGAAAGGAGACTTCCTATCTTCTGATCTTTTGTCACTTCAGGATGCAGTGTGTCCAGGTATCCAACAGGGTGTTCTGATGCTTCTGAACCTTCCGATCAGTGCATTTGGAAGCAGAGCACCTCTGGAACAGAAGGTGCAGAGCTTGTGCATTGCCCTGGTATCTATCTCACACAGCTAAATCCACAGGGCAGCCGCTGCTGAGTGGATCTGAACACGTGGCACATTGGAACAAAGTACCAGGCCACCAGGGCTGCAGCTCCAGTGCCCTGAGATCAATCCAAGGGTGATGGGCATCAACACTGTCATCTGCAAATCTGTGAAGATGGAAGAGGAAATGCAAAGTGGCAGGAGAGGCGTTGCTTGACTTATGTGTAGTCAAGGCCCTACAAATGGGTGCTCAGCTCACAGTAGCACAGGAGATCCAGACTTGTGCAGCCTAGCAGGGTCCACAAACCACACTTGTGTCTGAGAACTGCAGCAGTGTGTTGTCCTGCTCCTCAAGAGCATAAGAAACTAGAAGGAAATCTAGGAACCCTGCAAGAAAGCCAAACCCTTCCTGTGTGGGGCAGGATATGAATGAAGGGTGGACAAACTGAACTGGGCTCAGGTTCTCTCATCACTATTTCACCCCCAGCACTAACCTTTGTCTCCTTTCCTGAGAGGAGATGTACTGAAAGTCCACTCAACAAAGTGCCTTTTTAATGCAAAATGAATGGATGAAGCAACTACTTCTTCATGGGGAGACCAGAAAAAAAAATGTTTTGGGATTAAAAAAAATAAAAAATAAAAAGAGGACTTAAAATTTTTCTGAGCTTAATTTTGAGTAATCTTATCCCAAGAATCAATGAATTGAACTCCAACCCAAGGACACAAGGAGTGGACAGGGTCAATTCCACACACTTTTCTACAATTTGAGCAGTTTGCAGAGCAGTAAATTGGCTTTTTATTGGGTAAGCCAGATGCGTTTGCCTTTGAAAGTCCACAATCATTGAAGAGGTAAGACTCAGAGCATATGATTTTGTCCTGCTGGAAACAAGATGGTGTACAATTAACAGGTCAGGGTGTATCTGATCACCTTATTCTGATACCTCTCACGATCAGTGACTTACACAAGGCATTAGAAAGCAGTGCCAGTGCTGTTACATCTTCAGTGCTTCATCAGGACAATGGATGATTTTGTGGTCGTGGCCTTTGAGCTGCCTTCCATGTTTCCTACTGAGCTTCTTCCATTCCGTGAGCAGTCACTGTGGCTGGCAGTGTGTTTCTAGCCTAGGAGATGCTACTGGTTGATCTCTTACTGAGCTGAGCTCTGAGCACACATTTGCTTCCAATCTAAAAGTTAAGGTTGCCCTTTTTGCATGTTTTTTTAATCTGCCTAATAAATAGATCCTTTCTCCATTGAATGCAGAGAAAAGCCATTGCCTGTTACAATGTACTGCGATAAGGAGATACTAAGGAGTGTGCAATGTTTTCACTTCCACTGACTGAGTTTAGAAAGATAATGTCATTTGTTTCTGCTTGGTCATTCCTGAGACTTCTTTCTTCTATTTCAAGATATTTCTGTTGTGGATAAGCTTCTTCCAATGATCACCTTTCCCCCCCCCTTAGCATAAGCCACTGTATTGCTGCTTTTCACATACAGAAACGTTGCTGAAGGAGCAGCAAGCAGTTGGCTGCAGCTCACACAGTGGTAATGTTGAGACAAGAACTCTTAAACCAGACAGACTATTACAAGTCCTCACTCTGTTGTGTCCTTCTCAGTCTTTGTTCCAAGCTCACTGTACAGCAGGAAAATAGAATCATAGAATCACTTATAGGTAAATTTACAACATGGAGAAGAGTCCCAACCTACTTCACCCAGAGGGTGGTGAGGCACTGGGACAGGCTGCCCAAGGAGGCTGTGGATGCCTCATCCCTGCAGGCATTCAAGGCCAGGCTGGATGTGGCTCTGGGCAGCCTGGGCTGCTGGTTGGTGACCTGCACACAGCAGGGGGTTGGAACTGATGAGCATTGTGCTCCTTTGCAACCCAGGCCATTCCATGATTCTGTGATTCTTTGAAAGCCCTGTGCCACCCCCCTGGGATCTCCATGTCTTCATCAGCTGACCCACCAGGATTTCAGTGCTTCCCTCTCAGGATGGAGAGCACAGAGCAGCAATGCCAGCTCCAACCTACCCACACGATTCTACCGCTGCCTGGAGTGATCTGATGGAGATGGCTCCATCGGAGTGATTTCCGTAGAGCTGTTGGAGCAGGGCTGTGCATGGAGTTCTCTCTCAGGTTTCACCAGGCTGAGACTGACGGGAAACTGTAAAAATAGGACGGGAAAATGTTAAAAAGGTCTCTCCTTACTATTTCCTTTAAGAGTGTTTTTTCAGTGCATAGAATGTCTGGCCTTATAGACTGCCCTTGCCAGCTTTTTCTTTTTTTTGCACAAGTCCAAACAGTTAAACATCAGGAATGTGACTGTTTGCATGAGGTAAGGAAATGATGAGGTGGGGAAAGCATTCCATGGGAAGGAGCCCTGCAGAGACCCCCATGCTGTTCTCCCTGCATTGCCCTCTCCCTTCCCATTGTGCTGTTGGTGTTGTACACAGCCTGCGAAGCCCAGCAGAGATGCAGAGCTGCACTATGTGCAGAGACCTATAACTGGTGCTCTTCAGTGTGCATTTAGTACAGCAGGAACAATTGCACGCTGTTGGGTAGCCTTGTGCCAACAGCTTTCAGCCTGCAGTTTGGCTGGTGGCTGTTGCACGCGGGTGCTCCCAGTTTGTGATCTCTCTGTGAGCTGGGCACGAATGGGAAAGAAGTCACACAATGACAATTAAAAAACAGATGTCAGGCTTGCTATCCCCTGTCCTTGCTCCATGTTATTGGCTGCTGGAGCTTTTAGAGAGCAGCATGGAGCAATGCCAGGGGCTGAGCTTTGCTGCACTGACCTCACTGTGGTGGGCGCTGGAGCTCCCTGTGGATCGCTCACAAGCAGCATTTGTCCTCGCTGCTTGAAGGAGAAACCTTCAGCAAAGCATTGTTTGTTAGGAGTAGGAATTTGGTTTTTCTCACAGAAGATCTCTTCTTCCTTGCTGTTCTGTTTGCTTATTTTGTGAAGAGGGAGTTCACTCAGCCCACAGCCCATCTCACAGGGATGCCAGACAAATGGTGCTGAAGAAGGGACGGTCTGGAAGGCAGAGACACAGCACTTCAATTGGCTCACATTCCTTCTGGAAGCAGCAGAGGGGTCAGGCGTGTTTGGCTTTCCAGGATTATGGTTCTAAATAGCAAAGAAAGCAGTATGATTGTTGGTGCTCTTGAATCTTTACCCAGGAATCTGAATTCCCACGGTGAGCAGTGATGCACTCAGTGCTACAGCACGGGGCTGATGGATGTCACAGGAGTGGGAGAGCTCTCCTACTTGGGAAAACTGTCACACAGAGTAGTTCAGTATCTGAAACTACCTTTTTTTTCCCCAGAGGGACAATAAGGACAAATTAGATGGCAGCATGAAGTTAATTTAGAATTTCAATTAAATGCAAAGCAGTAATTTAGATTCTGAAATTAATTTGTAAATATTTCGGGTCCAATTCAGATGCTATAAAAAGCAATGTAAAGCGGCTTGTGGAGTTATAATTAACATCTGATAAAATGTCCTTGTTTACTGCGTTTGGTTTGAGGTCTCCTTCAGAGAACTCAAACTGAGTTGCTCAGATTAATATTCTCCTACAAAGTAATGGCATTCCATTGAGCTCTGTGTCCCAGAGAGGAATTCCCTACAAAAGGTTTCCATTGTCTTCATTTGGTGTTGGGAAAACTTAGCAATAAAGAAGGTGCCTTCCAACTGTTCTACATAAAAGTTTGATAGTCTCGGAGTGGTAGTTTTAAATAGTCTGAAATGGATTATTCTTTTTAATGAGACCAAGCTGTATTTCTGGCAGAAATTATCACCACGGTTGGCAAAGAATCATGTGCATTTCTTTATTACTGCCTGTAGGAGGTGAGATATGTTCTGGGAAAGTGGCTGAACTGTTGCAGGCAGAGCCAGGGCAGCACCCCTGAGCAGGGCAGCCCTGGTGCTGCAGTGTGCTCAGCCAGGGACACTGGAGACCTCTTGTTCCACTGTAGTGTCAGACTGTCCCACACATTCCAGCAGTAGCCCATACAGTGTATTTGGGGAAAGAGATGTCAGCAGCAGCAGCAAGTTATTCCTCTGCTTGTATCGTAGGCGCATAACGAGGAAGGTGATGATTCTATGATTCTAAGGTAAAAAATATCTGGAGGGACATTTGCAGGAAGCTGTTTGCAGGTGGAACAGAGTGGTGCAATGCAAACATGCATACAGCAGCATGGACTCCTCGTATGAACTCCCCAGGGGCTTGTAGTCACTGTTCATTAGCCATAGGTATTCCTGGTGATCCCCATGACAGCCCCTAAATAGGGAAATTCAGATGAAGTCAGTTCTTCAGAGCACATCTGAGCCCTGTGTTGGCTGCAGCATTTGGGAGATGGGAATTACTGCAGTTTCAAGCTGACTGCAGCACCTGCAGAAGTCATAGAATCATAGAGTCATAGAATGGCCTGGGTTGCAAAGGAGCACAATGCTCATCCAGTTCCAACCCCCTGCTGTGTGCAGGTCGCCAACCAGCAGCCCCGGCTGCCCAGAGCCACATCCAGCCTGGCCTTGAATGCCTGCAGGGATGGGGCATCCACAGCCTCCTTGGGCAGCCTGTTCCAGTGCCTCACTGCCCTGTGTGAAAAACTTCCTCCTAATATCCAAGCTGAACCTCCCCTGTCTCAGTGTGAAACCATTCCCCCTTGTCCTATCACTATGCACCCATGTAAACAGCCATTCCCCATACATTCCATAGTTTAGGTTTGCTGGTGCTTGAAGCCATACTGTCAGAGTGGGGCTGGGGGGAGGAGAGCATTGAAAACAAAGAGCGAGGCATACAATTTCTTACAGCTAACACAAACACTTTGATGCTGCAGCTCCGAATCCTTGGTGCATTCTGCAGTTGCAGCATTCTCTCTCCTTGTGGGCTGCTCGAGCTGAGGATATGAACAGTAACCTAATCTGACTCACAGAGATAAGCAGCCCACGGAGCAACACACTGAGCACGGTCTGCTTTGAAGTTAGTAGCGCGAGAAGGAGAAGTGAGAGCCATGCACTGATGAAGCTGATGATTGATAGATGCTAGGAGGAAACCTGATGTCTGTCCTATAATGAGTATTTGCTGTTTGCTATTTTTTGGAGGAGATAAGCCAGGCAGTGAGCTAGCGTGTTGCTTTTTTCATCTAGAATTGATTGGTGAAGAACTGGATGTGCATGGCCCTGCTGTGTTGAAAGTCTCTCCCGTAGAGTTGGAAAGACTCCATGTGACTGAAGCTTTTCTTCCTAAAATAAGGCCTGATCCTATATTTTCTGCAGTCCCTTTAATGAGAGATTTACCTGCAAGTGGAAAAACAGGGATTCACCCTTGTTCTACCAGTGGATGCTGTTGCTGTAAGGCTGGAAGATGGGATCCTGTATGTACACTGGAGCAGGGCTTCAGATGCCTCTTAAGCACATGTATCTCCGTAAAGACAAACTTGATTGGTGCCTCATTCAATGTTTAGTAAACCCATTAAAATTAGCAACAGATGGCAGCTGGAATGCAGGCAGACCTTCTGCACTCAAGGCTGCAATTTCCTTAGCTGCATTCCCTCCAAGGAAGTGATCTACATATGCAGTTCTATTTTTTTGCCAATTATCTGTTTAAAACTGAGCGTTCCCCTTACCACTGCTCTTTCATCATCAGTCTGAAGGAATTCCTGCTGCAGTGCACCCAGCCTGCAGCAGCAGGATGGCAGACAGGTGCAGGTTTACCCCATGGCAGTGCTGTTCTCAGCTGTGATCTGACTTGCTAAGTCAGTTGGAGCCCTTTGCAGATGCACACCACAATGACAGCAGACATTTCCATTTAAAGATGAGTTGTTATAGGTTATAGAAGAAAGGCAGTGAGTGAGAAATCAGCTCAAAATATGTTGATCTGTTTTCTAGGAATAAGTCAGAACCAACTAAAGCATTAAACTTGGCACAGCAGGCAACGTTAACGAGAACCATGTGGGCTGGTATTGTTAAAATTTGGGTCAAAGGCCAAACGATGACTAGTTGGTAATTCACTGCAAAGAGAGTACATAGTTCTGTTCTCGTCTAAACAGAGGTGTTTACACACACCTGTCATTGCTTTAACGAAAGTAACTTCAAAAGCATTGCCCTTTTATTCTCAGATACCTCCTGTTGTTTACATCTCAGTGACATCCACTTTCCAAACTGCTGTGGACAATGTTATCAGCATTAATTTTTGAGTACTGTCATGCTTTCAGCTGCTCGAAAAACAGAAATGAGAGAGAACCGTAAGATGTGATTAAGGAATTCCTGTGGTCACTGGTTCTGTCCCAGAGATAGAGGAGGATTTGTTGTATGTTTCCCATGTAGTTTATGCATACCTGGTGCCAGGTGGAACTGAAACACGGATGGACCCCCCAGACCTCACTGAGTACATGCAGCAGGAGTGAGGAGGGCTCATCAGCACACGCACTCTCATTCTAAGGCCTGCAGTAATTACCAGCATTTCTAGATGACCTTTCACAGCCCAGCCTCTCTGTGGTTTCATGCAAGTGCAGATCTGGCAATGTGATTGTCCTGCAAAGATGTCCAGAGGGGGAAAGTTTCCTGTCTCAAACCATCTACCTGATCTTTGCACATGCTTACTGGGATTTAGAAAGAAGGCAGCTGATCACAAAGGTCACAACCTGAAAACTTGCAGGCCGAGAAGTGGAGCACGGACAACAAGCGTTGCTGCGTTCAACACTGATGCTGTACAAACCCATTTCCAGAAACAGAGCTATAAGTCAATTGCTGTGTGTACCACTGCTGCTTGTGGCTCTTAGAACCACTTTCCACGTAACATTGTTTTGCTTCACATTTCAAATCCAAATGTTTCACTGCAAAGACATCTGTGGGCTAATCTGGCCACTGATGCTGGGATTTGAATTTTGAGTCAATTAGTCCAACAGCAAAATTCCCCAAGCAATTCCTCAGGCGGAGATTTGTAGCCTGTTATCTGATAGAGAACAGCGTGTTTAACCAACATCTAACTTCCTTCATGGCGAATGTGGAATTTTCTGGTCTGACAGTAATATGGTTAAATGTCCTTTTTCCAGCCACTGATCAAGCATTTACATGCATTCATTTATTCCCAGTAGAAGGAAGGAAGTAGAAGGAAGAAGCTTAAGAACTTTGTTTTCTGATGAATGCCTGCTGCGCTAACAGCCCCAACCAAGGGTCATGAGAGCCCAGAGAGTGCCCATGGTGCAAACAAGCCCTTCAAAGTCCTTTTGTTTTTAAGGGCTGGGAGTAACTTCATTGGGGATGGAAAATGAGCTGATTGCTTTTGCAGCATCTGGTTTTAAAGCTCTAGTTAAAATTGCCAAGGGACCTTTAAGAGTTAAACAGAAGAAATGAGTCACTATAACGTGTTACGGAAGGAGGCTGCCTTTACAGAGACTGTCCGAGAGCACAGAAATCCTTTTATGAGCACCATTTACATCAGACAGCATGGAGAAAGTTTGAGGAATTCTCTCTCAGAAGGTTTTCGGGTGAATCTAGGGCTGGTACTCTGCAAGCCAAGCAGCAGCAAGCTGACAGCAAAACATCTCCATCTCCAAATTGTCGCCAACAAAAATTTGAGAGAAAATTCTTAGCAGAGCTGTGTTGCATATTTGTTGAGACAACTTTGTCTCTCAATTCTATTTCACCGTTGACCCAAGGCAGACGGTACTACGTGTATTCATCTTGGTGCTATAGGAAGCCTAAATTGTTTATTGCTTTAATAGAACAGCCAGCTGAACTGATGGTCCGAGCTTATCACAGTGCTGTCATTCATTCTCAGCAGACAGCTGTGAATCCTGCTTCTAAAGCATATGGCCCTGAGCCCCATTTGCCTTTCACTGCAGGGTGCATGGGAGCTAAGACAAGTCCAGCTTTTGTGTAATGTGAGTTGGTTGGTGGATCTCCCTCTGTGCTGAGATAGGTATTGAAGATGCTGGAGGGAATGGTGACTTAAAGTCCACTGTTCTAAATGAGGAGCACCTTCACTTATGTACTTAGATATACATAATCCTTGGGTGCCCAAAACTGAGAGGATTATGAGCATAGTGCCTTCATCTCTCTCCTTTGGTGATATGTGATTGTACTGACTGACTGCCTGAGTGCTCGTTTATATTGCAGGATCACAGTAAGGGACCCAGTATCTTGAAACAAGACTGTTTTTATAAATTTTCTTGACCTGGAGGTATGAGATTTGCATTTATTGAGTATAGCAATGGGACACTGGAGATGAAAGGATGTCCTTGAGTACTGAAATGATATACTTACTTTGCCTGTATGCATGTTTCTGTTACTTAGATTGCCAAGCCTTAAGGCTGTCCAAGAAATGCCATCTCCATAAGTGTCTTTGTCCCTAGAGGCCTTAAAGCCCATTCAGTTCGTCCCCTTGCCAGAGGCAGGACACCTTCCACATCTCCAGGTTGCTCAGAGCTCCATCCATTCTGGCCCTCCACACTTCCATGGATCAGACATCCACAACTTCTCTGGGCAACTCTTTCAGCACCTGACCAGCTTCATAGTTAAGAGTTTCTTCCAAATATCTAATCTCCATCTGCTCTTTTTTAGTTTAAAGCACTGCCATTACCTTCTCTCCAGTTAATCTAATTTATATGAAGCTTGACTGTTTCACTGTTGCCAGCAGTCCACAGTGCAGTTGAGTTTGCAGCCCTGAAATCTCCTCTTTGCCTGATGTTTGCATTTTAAATTGGTTTTGGGCCAGTGCTTGCGGAACACTGACTGAAGACATGGGATCACTGTAGCTCTTGGGATGAGCCTGGGGAAACCCGGAAGAGCTGACTTGGAGAACCTCCCAGTGGTCTCATGAAAGGTGGACGAAAGGCAACCACTATCCAGTGCTAGCTTCTAGTTTAGTTTTAAATCTTTATTCTTCCTATGGCTACTTAATATTTAATATTTTTGCAGAACTTGCCCATGGAAGTGTTCAAGAAATATTTAGGTGTTGTACTAAAGGACATGGTTTAGTGGGGAAATGCTGATGGTAGGTGATGGAACACAGGCCATATGAGGAGAGGCTGAAGGAGCTGGGAATGTTCAGCCTGGAGAAGAGGAGCTCAGGGGAGACCTCATTGCTCTCTATAACTTCCTGAAGGGAGGCTGTAGGGAGCTGGGGGTCGGCCTCTGCTCTCGTGTCATTAGTGATAGGAGCAGAGGGAATGGCTTCAAGCTACGGCAGGGGAGATTCAGAATGGACATGAGGAGGAATTATTTTTCAGAAAGGGCAATCAGGCACTGCAATGGATGTCCAGGGAGGTGATGGAGTGACCGACCCTGGGGGTGTTGAAGGAAAGGCTGGATGTTGTGTTGAGGGACGTGGTTCAGTGGGAGCTGTTGGTAAAAGGTGAACGGATGGACTGGATGAGCTTTGAGGTCTTTTCCAACGTTGGTGATTCTATGATTCTGTGATTCTATGGTTAGACTGAGTCATCTTGGAGGTCTTTTCCAACCTTGGTGACTCTATGATTCTACAATTCTGTGAGTCTGCACTTGAAAAACTTTGTTGGTAGGATGAGAAATCGATCCAGTAAGACTAGACAGGCTGTTTAGACAGACAACCTTGCACTTGTATCTTGATCTAACCTGTGGCTGTTTTTATTTTCTCTCAGACTACCGTACCGGTCCCTGCTTTAGCCAGGTAAATAACCAGATGTGCCAGGGCCAACTCAGCGGGATCGTCTGTACCAAGACCATGTGTTGTGCCACCATTGGACGGGCGTGGGGTCACCCGTGTGAGATGTGCCCTGCCCAGCCTCACCCCTGCCGACGAGGTTTCATTCCCAACATTCGTACTGGAGCCTGCCAAGGTAAATGTCACGAACACATAAGAGGATTTTCTCTTATCCATCCTGATGTGTACTGAAAGCTCAAGTGAAGGTTGACTGCCAGGAGCCGTGGTACAGAGGGCATTTATTTGTGAAAATGTATGTGCTGTATCTGTCCTCATACGTCACAGAGCATCACCATGGACTTAGCTCCCCCACCTGACAACCACTTCAGTGATATTCTTCATAGGTGACAAAAACTTATGTGTATGGGAAAACTATTGCTAGAGGCCAAAGTTTGCTCCCCTTAATCAAGGAAGTGAACTGGGGAAGAGAAATGTTTGTGCCACAGGCAGCGTGTTCAGGTTTTACCAGCACTGCAAGTAGAAATACCTTCAGCTGGAAATATTTCATGAGATACGACTGCCTGCGGATTGTGTTGCCTTTGGTTATGTTTCCATAGGGAACATTTGGAATTATTTGAATAAAAGTGGATATCTCAACTTTATCATTTTATTCCATTTCCTCTGACCTAACACCTGCCCTCCTTGTTCATTTTTCCTTCGTAAGACTTGTAAAACTTTTTATATTATAATTTAATTAATGTGCATGTAGGTATTTGGTTTTCTAACATGTTGTAATAGTTGTATTCAGGCATCTGGATAGATCCCAAATAAACTTGTTAGGGATTTCCATTCAGAGACAGTTTCAATATCTGGATTTTCCTGGTCACATTCAGTTTAAAACACAAGTAAAATAAAATCTAGAATTTTTCATGTGGGTCTGATCAGATCTTCTGCACACAGAGGTATAATGGATAGCTTCAGTGAAATTTTTCTCTGCTCAACACTGTTTGCATTTTTCAGATAATCTTATCTCGTTTAAAGGTTCTGTCCATGCTCTCAGATGATCCCCTATGCTGCAAGATGCAGTAAATCAGGCTAACGTTTCACCAGGTTTAAAACTAAGTTACCAATTAAGCTTTCCATGTATCTTCATTCTGGAACATTGCTGTTGCTAATGGGGCACATAGTCAGCTCTTGTATCTGGTGCTTGGTGCTCTACAAACTTTAATGTTTGGTCTAAACAGAAGTTATATCTCCTTTGAGATCACACGAACAATTAAAATTGGCAGCCTTCACGATTGTTTGTTTTTTTCCCACTGGTGTGTTGCAGGGATCTCCATGCATAGATGCATGAATTCCTTTCTGCATCTGCAACCAATTTGAGCCTTTACCTGTTGTGACCAAAAAGCCTATTGCATCCAACACCCACATTAACCACTGTCTGTAGGATAAAACTGAAAATGCAGAGATCTTTCTGGCTGCCTATTGTAATCTGCATTATATGTCCCCAACGTCTTTGTGTGAGCTTGGCTTATTTATATGTTGTCACCGTTACTGCAGACAAAACTGGAGTATCAGTATCTGCTGCACCTGGGAGTGCTGGATCTAGCAGTAAGTGCTGAGAACTTCCTGAGGTGCTTTGGAAAGCAGTGCCCCTTCACAGCTGAGGAGCTCTTGGCTGCAGGCTGAGCATCCTGGGGCTGGGCTGATGGAACAGCTAACAGTCTGTAGGTTCCCCTCTTTGCCCAGCATCAGATGTTGCTCTCTAAAGGCTGCACGCAAACCATTTCTCACCTCGTACTCAGCCACCAACCTGGAACGAACTCAACTACTCCCATAAGGGAGCAGCCACACTGATCATAGCCTTGCCATCCATACGAAGGTTGGATGTTGGCTTTGGAAAACATTACACTTTTCTCTCCCTTTTTGTTTTGTGTAGCTGTGCCAGCAATCTGTCCATTTTATGTCCTTACAGCTAATGCAACTGGTAGGTAATTGCTTTGAAAAATATAAATTCACCTACTTGGAGCAAGGCTTCTTATTTCTTATAGAACTGTTCTTCACCACTGTAAGCTGAACCTTCACCTGTTTCAATGGCTATAATTTCCAACGTCTTTGCTTTTTTTTTCCTGTAGATGTGGATGAATGTCAAGCCATTCCTGGGCTCTGCCAGGGTGGTAACTGCATCAACACAGTGGGTTCTTATGAATGCAAATGCCCTGCAGGACACAAGCAGAGCGAGACCAGCCACAGATGTGAAGGTAAGACTGCAGACATCTGCACTGCAGACTGCAGACTGCTCAGCACACTGCTCCCAGGTTCTTTCTGAGAACAGAAAAACACGTGAACACCTGAGAATCTCTCAGCAGTGCTGGGTATCTCCAAGGCTGGGAAAACAGAGATGCAAGAGAGCCTCCACACCTTGATCCTGATTTCCAAGCAGGAATGGGCTCTACAAGCACTGTCAGGTCAGAGAATGCACTGCAGTGTGAATTTCTGATCTGCTTCCTGGAGTGCAAAGTAAGGAAATGAGAAACAGATCTTATCCAATCTTCTCTTCAACTCAAAATATTTTGCTGGTTGTTTTTTTTGTGTGTGTGTTGGTTTTTTTTTTTTCCTGCAGATGTTTTCTGAAGGCAGTTTTAATTCCAATACTAGACTCGCTGAACAGAAGGGGTCTCCAGCTCAGCCTTCTGCTTAGATCAGGGCTAGCTTCAAAGCTAGATCAGTTTGCTCAGGGCCTTTTCTGATGGAATTTTGAATGCTTAAGACCTGTCTTTTTGGGGTTCTTGTCCCAGGGTGTTGCCATGGCTATGGTGAGGAATAGTTCCCTTATATCCAATTGGTATTTGTCTTTTTGCAGCTTGGTTGCTTGTAGTTCAGTAGAGTAACTGAAAGTCTGGAGTGGAATCCAACTGGCTCGTGGTGATCGAAAAAGACAACCAGAAATAACATCACTGCACTGCAGAAGACCTGATTTCATAGGATGAGAGTGTGAAGCAAATCAGTGCAGTGTTGTTTCACTGACTTGGTGATATTATTCCAACTGATGTGTTGACCAAAACCTGAAATTTGCCTTTGCATACCAACAATAATTTGGTGGCAGAGGCAGGAATTGCCCATCAGAGGCATGGCTACCAACAGCCTCCTGATGTCTGATGCCATCCCAGCCCCTGCTTCTCTTCAAACGAGTTGAAGATGAGAATGAAATTTTCAGCATTTCTTTTGGAAATGGTGCAGTGTTTCTGGGGCATGGTTTGTGCTTATCTATGCTGTTTAAGTATTAATTGTCTTCTAAAAACACTTCAGTGGTGCACCCAGATGCCTTGCACAGGTGAGCAGGTGCAGCTCTACTCTGAGCATGTGGGCAAGCTGATCTGCAGTGTCAGCAGTCAGCTTACAGTCTGTTGGTAAAGGTGCAGGAAATGTCAAGGATCAGTCTCAGCAGCTCAGAGGGCACGATGAAATGATGCACTGTTCCACCATTTCCAAGCAAAATATTTTCCAGGAGTTAAGTAGTGTTGTTTGGAAGTGGCCAAATGACTTGGTCCTCAGAACAGAGGGCTAGTTTTGTTTAGGGTGTGAAAATTTAACTGCATTAAGACGAGTTGTGGTAATTAAGGCAGAACACTTCCTGGAAGCCTCTGGAACTATCATTTACTCACTGGCTCAGGATAAGTTGTTCACTGTGCCACTTGGATGCATTCAGAACTCACACAGAAAGCAATGTCTTTGTCGCCTTTTCTACACCGTAAGACACAGAATTCCACAGTAGAACCCCAAGGAGGCTATGGATGCCCCATCCCTGCAGGCATTCCAGGCCAGGCTGGATGTGGCTCTGGGCAGCCTGGGCTGCTGGTTGGCGACCTGCACAAAGCAGGGGGTTGGGACTGGATGAGCATTGTGGGCCTTTAAAACCCAGGCCATTCTATGATTCTATTGAATTGATACTATAAAACATGGGGCACAGATTAGGATTATGTACAGTCAATATATTATCATTCACAGTGTCACCTATCTGGGCACTCCTGATGCTGTGTTGATAGCCTATCTCCAGTTCCTTAGGGTCCAGCCTCAGCAGCTTCTCTGTCACTGCTCAGAATGTTCTCTGAGAGGTATGCAGACCTCTATGGGAAGAACACGCTGTCCCCAAATGTTTTGCAGCAGTTCTTGTGCCTTGCCAGGCAGGCTGCATTTCTCAGAAGTAAAGGAATAAACACTTGTTGCATTTTCCAAACATCTGACAAATGAAAACAACATTAAACGGTTCCTGTCTCGAATATGAAAGCTCATACTGTATGAAACCCTGCTGGCCTGTGTATGCCATTTTAAGGATGGAATGTGTTCATTGTGCTCATGCAACTCCGTCCCACCTAGCTGGGCTTCAGGAATTACACTTGCCTTTCATTCCTCTCCAAGGCTCTGTTGTAATGAAGACAAGGGATGATGAATGCACTAGAATCCAGATGTTTAACCTGGAATTTGTTTCCAGGTGGCAAAGTTATTTACAGTGGCAGAGCTGTAGGCAACTAGCTATTAGAAGCAGTCAGCATGCCAGAAACCCACCTTCCTAACACTATGGGTTTGCAGCATGTGTTTCCTGTGAGGTTCCTCCTAAGAGTCATTTCTCAGGGGGGAAAAACAAAATCACTGTTTCCAAGTGACTGCTCCCATATCGCCACTCTCCTGCAATGCAGACCTACACTCTGCTGGTACAGTCGAGCAGTGTTTGTGTCAGTGCATGCCATGGGACCTGGGTTCAGCCCTTCAGAAAAACTTTTCCAAAGTGAGACGCAGCTATGGAGGTTAATCTTCCGTGGGGGCTGGACAGTCTTTTATGTTGAGAAAACATCTGTGTCAGTGGATTTTTATTGGCAGGATGCCATGAGACTTTCTGAAGTTTGAACAGGAGGGTTTCTTGCAGCTCTCCAGCACCCGTGGACTTGGAAATAGTGGAATCCAAAACAGTTCTTTAACACAGATTTCAGGCAACAAACCAGTTCCCCGTATCAAGTTATGTCCCATGCAATTTGACTGGTCAGTGAGCCAAGGCTGGACTATACTAGAACCATGAACCCAACTTTAGTATGCAGAAAAATTGTTCTCATTGCCTTGGTCTGCCTCACCCATGCTGGCCAGGGACCAGACAAAGCACATATGAAATCAGTTTAGCTGGAATTTTCTATACACCAAGATTAAAAACAATCCATTGTCTGAATCTGTCATCCAGATGCAAGGGGCCTCTGCGTGGGTCCTCACTTCCCAGAACGCCTGCAAAAGCAGTGTGATGCAGCCATAAACAGCTTCCTTTCACTCTGCTTCCTGAACAGCCATAAAAAGAGACATCTCCAGCATCTACAGTGTCTGTTCCATAGTTTATCTTTCCTCAGTTGCTAAAGAGACCACCAAAAGAGTGGTGCTTGCCTTTGGCATAACCTGTTGACTTACAGATCTTTCTGTGAGAGCGACATAAACATGAAGGATGCTCTAAACGGGCAGGGTTGAGTTTGTTTTTGAGGGCTCGTTTCCCAGACATGAATCACCAACATGTCCCAACCATGAAGTCAGAAGAAGAGGATACCTTTGTCTGGGCTGTCACTGCTCCATGTGCTTCATGTGAGTCACTACAGCTATGTGAATAGGAGAACAGAGAACTGGCATCTTGTCAGGGGTTTATCCGACTCTAATGCTGTATGAAGTTGTTATTTAGAATGGGAGGGAATGACACAAGGCTGTGCCAGGAGAGGTTCCGACTGGACATTAGGAAAAAATTCTTAACCATGAAGGTGATTAAACACTGATAAAGGTTTTCTGGAGAGGCAGCTGGTGCCCTGTTCCTATCAACGCTCAAGGGACATTTGGATAATGCCTTCACTCATATACTTAAACTTTTGGGTAGCCCTGAAGTTGTCAGGCATTTGGTCTTGATTATCGTTGCAGATCTCTTCCAACTCTCCTCTCCTCTCCTCTCCTCTCCTCTCCTCACCTCACCTCACCTCACCTCACCTCACCTCAATATAAAAGGCCCTGTCTCAAAGAATTTGCTGAAGCTTTGATATGTCAGAAGCAGCTTACTTGTTAAAACAGATAGAGAACCTCATTTCTGTTCTCCTGAAATGTCTGTACTACTGTAACAGTCCAAGCAACACTGGACAAGGGTTTTAAATCAAGATAATGACCTCAACCATAAGAAGATAAGTTCTTTATCTAGGTGTGCACCAAAAATAAAACCTCAAAGCTGCAATTCTCTTTTTGAATCTGTTTGTACTTATTTTGCAGCTGGTGAAAACAGTGAATTCTCAGTTTGCACTGAGACCATCTTGCTTAGGAAAAAGATGGTTTTCACTTGTTTTCAGATTCTTCATCCGAGCCAAGCAACCAGGAAATATTAAAGCTAGATTAAATATCTCTGTTAAATTCTTCCATAGTTCCCAGGAGTTTGTGTTTTCTACTTAGAAAATTCCTCCTGGGGAGTGAAGTCAGCAGATGGGATTGTATTTGAGCCAAAGGTCAGAGCCTGTGTCACCGTGTTTGCTGATTAATGATGTCTCCCCCATCAACACAGCAGCATGTAACACCAGTCTTCTTTGGGCTTTTTATTGGTGGGAGGATGCTGGAGCGGAGATAATGTTGTTAGCTTCCCATATTGATACTTATCTCTTAATGCAAATGGCACCTGGAATCAAGGCTTCATTTTCAGTTTCTGAATCCCCAAAGAGTAAAGATGCTTTTCTTACGCAAGATCTACAGTGCTGACAGGCAAGCTCAGGCCCCAGTTTCCCAAGCATCTCATAAGGCTGCAAGGCTGGTGTTGAATACACTGGATGAATCTTTGGTCAGCCCTGTAACGAAAATGCTCTATCTGCAAAATGAGAAAACGTGCACGCAGAATCGAGTTTGAATTTGAACCTGTATGTCCCGCAAATACAGGGTTGCTCAATTCTAGAGTTATTGCTGCAACTCATCTCTGATGAATGTGACAGTTTCAAATAGTGGCTTATTTTATGCTTTTGGCCATTGTATTCTGAGTGAGCTCGAGGGATCAAGAGTTGCAGAGCTCAGGGCTATGACACACCTAACGAGAAATTTCTGGCACAAGGGAGTTGCCTGCTCACTTTCTGATGGATACAGGCACTCTGTGAAACACAGAGGAGGAGAGACAAGATCTGAAGGTGAAGGGGTTGCTCTCTTAGCAAGTCCTGAAAAGAAAGCCAGCTTTGGGAAAACCGAAGGACTGCATTTATATTGTGTTTTCATGAGAAGGTGAGCAAGGAGGGCAGGTGTCGTCAGTTTACTGCAAAATTGACAGACGGAGGAACTAGAAAAGAGCAGCACCTGCTGAGGTTTGCAGGGAATTAGAAGTGTGCGGGGTCTGAAAGAAGGGTGTGCGTCTATCATGTAACTGCTTAACCTCTGGAAGAAAGCAGTTGTGGAGAACACGAGAAAACGCTTCTGAAAACAGTGGAACAAAATGAAGAAAAACGTCACACCTGAAATCAGGCACATCTTCCTTATACAAAGATCTTTATTAAGAAATCAGAGGGGAGGGGGAATTGTTACTCCCAGTAACATCTTATACCCTGGAAGCAACCGCATGATTATAATAAGGGAACAATTCCTTGTGTTGTTTTCAAGGGTGGAATCACTGGCTGAATAAATCCTTCCATAGTTTTAATGGTTCTCTTCCAATACTTTCACTTCTTTTCTTAATAGCACTTCCTCTACTGCATGACAGAATTCCTCGCTCTGTTATCAGTGAAGTATGTAATGCCAGTATGTCACCCAAGATGCTTTCCAGTGCCCCAGAAGCAATAACTGTCCTACAACCAAAATTGTTCTAGAACGATAAGGTACAAGATGTAGTGAAGCACACAGACAAAAAGCAGACCAGGAGGTGAAAGGCACTGCATGCTGTGTGCAGCAAGCTCTGTTTAAATCCGTCCAGGACAGTTCTTTTTTGACAGTTGTCTGCCTCCACGAGAGACACATTCTGCCAAAGAGGAATAGATCCTTTAATTACAAAGCCCACCTCTTTTTACTCACCCCCTTCTATTTAGCATTTGTAGACTGACACATTAGGTGCTACTTATAACCCTAAGGGCTAATCTGCAGCAGTCTTTTTGTCACAACTAATTCACATTTCAAATATTCTGATGAAGACAAGGCTGTATTTTTTTTACTCTGTTGAATCTCATTCATGTTTTAAAATTGGAGGCAGTTTTCCTGTGTTTTCCATGAGCTGAGAGGGTAGGCCAGCCCATTTTCCTCCCAAATGGAACACGATAGCCATTTTATTAGCATGTTTCCAATTTTCTTACAAAATGACTACAAAAGAGCTCATTGTTTATACCCACTAAAAGCTCATTTCCATGGATTTAGTATGGTTTGGAGGGCTGTGTTACTCTCCTCTGTGGTTTCTTTGTGCTTTTTGGAAAGGAAGGCCTGAAAGTCCCGTGTGCTGCACGAGAGGAGGGCTGATGAGGCATGACCTCTGCTACGTGACACAGAAATGTTTTCTCCATCAGTTCCTGTATTTTTAGCAGATGGGAAGGTTGGGGTTTCAGCATGTCTGCGGGCACCCGAGTTGGATGCGCTTTGCAGGCTGCAGCTCTCTTTCTGAAGCTCTGTAGCCTTTGGCTTCCAGCATCTTCAGCTTTAAGTGATCGGGCCAAATCCAATCCAGCACTATGGGAGACCAGATCCAAAATCAACGTTTACGTTGAATTCTGCCATTGTCTGAAGAGCAGAGTGCAAAGAATATTGCTTTAATTCTTAGCAGAAAGTTGGAAAAGTCATGAAGTAGCCAGGTTGAAGTTGGAAGAATTCCCTAGGCAGAACTGGCAGCTGGGTGTTAATGAGAGGTGCACATATGTGTCCCACTGCATGAAGCTTCCCCAAGGGCTTCAGCACTGAATGAACCAAAACTTCAGTATAATAAAGAAGGTAGATGTGATGGGAAAGAAGTAAAACAACAAAGACTGCAGCTCAGTTTCTCCAAGTACAGGATGTGAAAGCAGTCTTAAGAAACATTTGCTTTTTTTTCCTGGTGATTCTGTTGCTAACACTCATCTCAGGATTTTAAATGGAAAGAAAAAAATGCTGCAGTTTCATTTAACTTTTTGAATGAACTCTGTTTTTCCTTAAGAATGGAATGCAAGTTGCTGTTGCTCCCTGCTATCCCAACACAATACCTTTTCGTGGGTGACTGACATTCCAAGCACTGATGTCAGCTGGCCTCCAGATCTCTGACATGACAAACTTCAAGGGAGATATGTGAATGTTTTAAATAGTTATTTCTAATAGCACAGTCAGCGTTCACTTTATAAAGGTCTTTCACTTTGAGTGTTCTGCAAATTGTAACCAAACACAGGCCTGTTATTAAATGGCAGGGTAGGCTGCAGTGATAAAATCTCATTCCCTGCCGGGGCCCATGTGGGGAAAGTGTTTTCTATAGGCTTGCATTGCTGTCTTTCCAGGCTTCGAATCATGTAATCTGCTGCAGTAACTTTGAATATCAAAGAGATAAAGGAATACTGCAAGGATAGAAGCAATGTCTTTTGCTCTGTGTAAAAAAAGGCAGCAGAAATTACACTTTTGAAAGTATACTTTTAGAGTTACTGAGAAACCAAATAAAAATGCATTTTTCTCTGTTGATATCAGATGACATGGGCATGAGAAGCAAGGTCAGGCAACGTGGGAGAACTATGGAGATGCTGGTTGCCATTGTAGGGAGAAAATTAATGCAGCCAAAGCTCAGTTAGGGTTGAAGCTGACCAGTACTGTGGGAGACAACAAAAAGAGCTTTTAAAATTATGATAACAGCAAAAGAAGGAGCAGAGATAATGTTGGCCTGTTACTCAATGATGGTCACTTCACAAAAAGAGGTGTAGACAAAGTAGAGGTGCTTAATGCCTTCTTCCTCTCAGTAAACTCATGATGAACCCTGAGATCCCTGGAAACCTGAATCTGAGGATCATGACTGTGGCAATGATAAACTCCCCCCAGTTCTGAACTCGTTTGGGATTTGCTGCTCTGGCTGGATGCATATAGTTCTCTGAGTCCTGATGGGATTCATCCCTGGATTTCAAGGAGTTGACTGGTATCATTATGAGACCTATCTCAATTATTTTTCAATGGTCTTGGGAAGCTGAAGTGGTCTCAGTTGACTGGAAACTGGCAAATGTTGCTCTAATTTTTAAGAAGAGTAAGGAAGAAAACCCTGATAATTACAGGCCTGTCGGTCTCACTTCAGTGCTTGGAAATTATGGAGGGGTTCATTCTGAAACGTATTAAAAAACACTTGAAAGAGGGCACGGCCATTGGTCATAGCCAATATGAATTTATGAGGGGAAATCCTGCTTAACTAACTTAATTTCCTTTTACAACAAGGAAAGCTACCCATCTAGATGACCCAGGGAAGCCAGCAGATGCTGTTTTTTTCGTATTTTAGCAAAGACTGCGATTACTATCTGTCATAGTATCCATTTGGACAAAATTGCCAGCACGCAGCTGGAGAAGTACGTAATAAAATGGGTGAACAATTGGCCAAGGATTATATTGTAAAAGGTTACACTGGTCTGCAGCCGCTCACTTGTGGGGTTCCCCAAGACTCAAATTTAGGGCCAGTTCTCTTCAGAGTTACTGTAAATGATGTGAACGTAGGACTCAAACTTGTACTAAGTTTGCAGATGATGCCAAATTGGGAGTAGCTGTTGACCCCTTGAGGGTGTACAGGCCTTGCAGAGAAGTGTTTACAAATTAGAGGGCTGAGCAATCACCAGTTGTATAAAATTAACAGAAGTAAATGCTGGATTCTTCACCAGGGACTGGGCAGCCCTGGCTGTGTGTAAAGATGGGGCATGAGAGGATGGAAGGTAGCCTGCAGAAAGGGATCTATGGTTTCTTGCCAAGAGCAAGTTGGGTCTGAGGCAGCAGCATCCCCTGGAGACAGAAGCATTGGGACACCATTCTCAGCCAGAAGGTTTGAGTTTGGGTGGTGCTGTGTGGAGCTGGGAGATGGACTCAAGAATCCCATGGGTCCCTTCCAACTTGGGCCGTGCTGCAATTCCATGAAATTTCTCAGTTACACCTGTCCCCTTTAACTCTCCTTCCAAACTTGACTTAAATACCTTTCTGAAGTATTACAGCTTGTTCACAGTTACACCAGCTTTCCTTGACCTGTGGCTGAATCTGCAGAAGACCAACATTTATTTGAAAACTGTAAACAGATTATTTCTATACTTTCAGTATTGTCAGAACAGAAGTGCACATCCATGTCAAATACACTCCTGCCAAGTCACATGAATCCAAGCTTAGATTCCAATGTTTTTAGGTCTCTGAAACAAGAGATTGCATTTATTAGATCTTCCATACTTGTCCTTGGTTAAGGAGAACAAACAGAGTCAGACACAGCTTAAATCACGTTTGAAGTGTCAGATGGCAATCAGTCACATCACACAAATCTCATGTTTTGTAAATTTGTTGCATCTCTCATGGGATCTTCAGACTTCCCCATGCATTGAAAAGTTTCCCATAGGGCAGCACTGCCATAGTAGCACCCATGCTTGAGAGCGCTTAGATACTCCATGAGGGAAGCTGTCCCTTGAAATTAACAGCATTTTGCTGTGATTGTTATCTGTTTGTGTATCTCTGCAGCTATGAACCTAGAGCTTGATTTTTGCAGAAAACCATTAAATTGACGTTGGAACCATTGCTTCTACTTCCTTTAGGAGATGAAGTACAAATTCAATCTGAGATTTCACCACTGAAGGAAGGAAGGTGGTGTTCTCTAAGCCTCTCAGATCACACCCCTCTCTACAGGATCAGTCCTTTATCTGTAAGGAGGGGTCTGGTCTGGAGACGGTGTCTGGACGCAGGACTCGAGTGGATGCTGAGTGTGAGGACAGCCCTAAACTGGAGGAGCTGCTGACTCCCTCAGTGGCAGAGAGGCCTTGCAGAGACCTTGACACATGGCAGGGCTGGGCAATCCCCAGCAGCGTGAAGTGCAGCCAGAGCAAGGGCAATAAACTGTAATTCTGCAATTCCATCACTGTCCCACGCTACAGGCAAAGGCCAGTGGTAGTGCAGTCACTGGGCCTGAGAAGCAAGGACTGAAGGCTTCTGGCAGGCAGTCTAATTGTAGAGCCAATGATGAAGTTTATGACAGTGTTTCTGAAGGTCTGAGGACAATACTAATTCCATGGCAGTCACCTCTGTGCTATTTCATGCCCCCCTGTCCCAGTTTGGCTCCCAATAACAGTTGCACTGGTTCTGTGAAACCTCTGCACTCCCTCCCACTTGGTACAGGCACAACTTAGATATGAACCTTGGATGAATTTCCCAGATCCCTCTCCAATGGGGATACATCTATCCTGGGGAATCCATAGTAGCTGGAGGGATAGGAATTGCTTCCAAAGAAGGGCCTTATTTTTCATGGTAGAGAAGTTCATGTGGAACTACACACCTGAACTGTCCTGAAGGTACATTGAGATGTTGTGCTGAGGGCATGATTTAGTGAGAAATATTGGTGATAGATGGACGGTTGGGCTGGATGATCTTAGAGGTCTTTTCCAACCTTGGTGATTCTATGATGGAGCACCCAGGGGAGGAGTCAATTACCAGTTGCCTGCATACACTTTGATTCTAGCTTATGTGACCATTGGTTTATACTTATCTGCCAGCACAGTGTGCTCAAACTGGGAGAACTGAACCCTCCACCTCAGACTGAAAGCATTGTGGAGGTTAAGCTGATTCCCCTTTACACTGACTTGAGTACAGCCATTCCAAAGGAAGGCTTTAGAGATCAGCTTGCAAAGAACAAAGCAGAAAGACCTGTAAAACAGTGACGAAAATAACAACTTTGAAGTTTGAATTCGTGTTTGGTTTCTAATTTTGGTTTGCATGTTATAGAAAAGTTTTCAAAGCCAGGACAAAAACAAGACAAGTAGAATGCTGATCAGTGTCTTAGCAGGGCCTGGCAAAACACAATCACAGAATTGTAGGGGTTGGAAGGGACCTCTAGAGATCATCGAGACCAACCCCCAGTGCTCCAAAAGCATGCTGAGATGTTGAAATGAAATCACTTCCAGTCTGTCCTCTGTATTAACGCTTGGTTTTGTGCAGAGGTTTGCCCAGCTTTACAAGGGTGTTGCAGTCATGGCTGTATTTACCTCTCAGCCACACAGGCATTAATTAACAGCCTCCTGAAACACAGCATTAGCTTGGTAGACTGTCTAATGAAAAGCTGACTCTTGAGATCAGTGGTCCAATCCTTAGTTGTTCAGGCACAGCTAAATAATTATGTGTAGGAACCAGTTTTGACAGAGCCTGTGTGGAACACTGGGACAGTTATGAGCTTTCCCTTAGGAAAAAAAAGCATGTTCAGGTGGGATTGATGGTTGGTTGGATAATGTTGGTGGTTGTGGAGCGGTTTGCTTGGAGGCAGAATTCCTTGTAGGGAATCCAGCTGCTATAATGGGAAGGAGACAGTGGGCAAGGAACAAAGAGAAGAGTCCAGCTTTGCAGTGATAGGTGGGTGGGACAAACTGGAGCTGCCTGTCGGAGAAGGGGAGGCTTCATTTGCAGATTCATTTGCAAGACCAGACAGGGAATTGAATCTAAACTGATTATTCCTCTTTGATGATCAGGTGGGATCTCCAGAGGGAGGAATGCAATACCTTCGTAAGGCTTTTCTCACGGAGGAGGTGAATTTCTGGTGGCCTCAGAGTGTGCCCAGATGAGACTGACTTTTACAGACATAAAGTTAGATGAGCTGAATTCAACCTGAGTGTTGGAGTGCCCTTTCCCTGGATACCAGAACAAAGGTTTAATTACCACTGTTGTAAAGCTACCTACTTGACTCCAGCCTAAATTTCACCTTTCATCTTTTCTTCTTGAGATTGTAGGGCATTGTGATGTCAGAATTATTCCTGTGTTTCTTATTTTTATGCTCCAGTCACATCCCCACTGTTTTTTGCATAGATATCAAACTGAGTCCTGCAAATACCTTAATGTCAGACAGGTTTTTCCAGGCCTGAGTCATTCCCCTGGACTCAGAACCACTCCATGTAATTAATATCCTGCTGTAGGAGCTGGCACCACGCAGAACTGTGATCTTTCAGAGGTAACATCACCCACCTGCTTCTGCTCTGTATTTCTCCCATATGTCTTCAGTCCTGCATTAGCATCATTAGCCACTGCATGGCACTGTGAGATTACAGTCAGACGTTTCCTTCCTGACTCATTTTTTTCTCAGTTTCACACTGGACAGGAAGGAGCTCAGTAGCCTTCTGAGTAGCCCACACCCATTTCATACAGAAATTTCTTACCCAGTTCTGAAATGCATCACTATAACTCATACATACCCACATGAGTTCCTGGTGACCCCCCATTTCCCTGACACCATGTTTATGCTTCTTTCATCATTGAAGTCTGCCAGTTCATCTCTTCTGAAGGCATCCTCCATTTCCACTCTCAGATGAGAGGACTTTCAGAGGATCATAGAATCCTTGGTGTTGGGAGGGACCTTCAAAGGCCATCTAGCTCAACTCCCTGCAGCGAGCAGGGGCAGCACAGTTCCATCAGGTTGCCCAGGGCCTGATCCAGCCTCGCCTTAAGTCTCCAGGAAAAGCACACATCGATGTTCTGCCTGTTTTTTTGCATGTTTTTCTCTGCCTACAGTAACTCTACCCCCCACACATGGTAACACCGCAGCTGGTGCAAGGCTGTTGTGCTGTTCACATCAGAGAAGCCCCCTCGAAGGATCAGACTTTGACCTGAGCTGCACTTAAATTGCATATAAAACCCTCCATTCACTCGCAAAACTGTGATAGGTTTAAAATACAATAAATAAAGGTGTATATCAGAAAGTGCTTATTTTGCCAGTTGCTAAGAGTTTGGTTTTTTGTTTTTTTGGTTTTTGGGTTTTGGGTTTTTTTGCCACTGTAAAAATCTCTCCAGAAAATATTTCTTCTTTTACTCATCCCCTGGACCAGAACCACCAACTGACTGTTTTGAGTGCGCTGATTGCTGGTTGGGTCTAATTCTACCTTGACTTCTGGCAGAGATTTCAGTTGGCAGTAGAGGCAAATCTAAAGCCTTGATTCTAGTCAGCTGCCCCAGAATCGTATCAGGGCCCCACACATTTAACAACACTGGCATTTTATCCAAAATGTGTGGAAAACAGCTTACTAATTGCAAAATGACTAATTTAGAAGTCTTTTCCCATTGGTTTTCCTCAAATCCCAGGTGATAACTATACCCAAAAGCCACAATCTGCTTCTCTTTGCTTGTATTTTGCACCTTGTCCTCCCACTGTTCCGTTACCGTTTGGTGTTTGTTAAGCTGTGGCCTTTGACCTTTCTCCACGGTTTCCCATTTGTTAAGCAGAATTTTCACAAGGATATGAAGCTGTTCAAATAGTGCATAAGAAATAGTGACCCCAGGAATATCCTCAAAGTTCTACTTCAGCTGGTCTGGACTAGAAGGTTGGGAAAACTGTGCAGAAAACTGTAGCTTCTCATCTTGCCAGCATGGATTAGAATGTAATTTCTGAGCAAGATTTCAAAACTCGCTGCTCAGTTTTGGGATTGAGGCTCAGAAAGCCAGCTGTTGTGCCTTCCTGTAATGCCATTACTTTCCATGGTGTCGTGGTTTAACCCCATAGGCAGCTGTGCACCACTCAGCCACTTGCTCACTCTTCCCCTGGTGGGATAGAGGAGAAAATCAGAAAGGTAAATCTGTGAGAGCTCATGGGTTAGGACAAAGCAAAAGCTGTGTGTGCGAGCAAATCAAGGAATTCATTCACTGCTTCCCATTGTCAAGCAGATGTCCATCCACTTCCAGGAAAATGAGACTCATCACAGGTAATGGTTTCTCGGGAAGACAAACGGATGCCATCACTCTGAATATCCTTCTCTACCTCCTTGTCCGCTCACCTTTGTTGCTGAGCATGTGTTTCTGTCCTAAACTTCCTTTGGGCTTAACATTTTAAATCAGCCTATCCAAAAACCTATGCTGGGAGGAGAGAAAGGCACACGACTTTGTGAAGCCCTGTGAAGAACTCTTTGGGAGGGTCTTGTTTTCTCTATGGATCCACTGCTGGGAGTCCACTAAGGGTTTCAAGCATCCCACGGCAGTCCTTAACACAGCAGCTGTCCTATGTGATCTCAGCTCTGGTCCGGAATCCATGCTGCTGGTAGGAAATGGTTTGCAAGGAAACATAATCCCTGTTGGTTTGTTCTTTTCTAGATGTGGATGAGTGTGGCACAATCTCTGGCGTGTGTGATGGTGGAGAGTGTACCAACACAGCAGGCAGCTACGTGTGCACGTGTCCACGTGGTTTCATGACCAGCCATGATGGATCCCGCTGCATCGGTAAGAAACCCAGACCTCACATCACGACAGTGATTTACAGGTTCTTCCAAAAGGACTGTTCATGCAATAGCTGGAAAATGCTGGGTTTGTGTTCAGTGTCTGGCTTCCACGGTCTGTCACTGTCACAGACTGTTGCTCTCCTCCTTGGCTCCTGTGGACCAGGGTTTTTGCCATTTCCCAGCCGCAGAAACTAACTTGGACTGCAGTGCTTGAAGTGTTCCATGGGGGTCCTGCTGGGGACATTGAAAGGAGGACTGAGGTAGAAGGTGTCTGTATGGGACAGTGGTCAGTTTGAATCACAGAATTGTAGAGGTTTGAAGGGACCTCCAGAGATCAAGTCCAACTACCCTGCCAAAGCAGGCTCCTTGCAGCAGGTCAAGAAGGATCCTTGCACTCCTACCCTTTTTCTACCACATCAGATGTCAGCCAGAGACATCACTGTTCTCCCTGCAGCTGAATTTGCAGGCGCAGTGTGTGGCTGTGGTCGGCACAAGGCGCATTGTGTAGGTCCAGAACACCTGCCTGAGAATACCTGCCTTCCTGGAGCAGAGAGGGGCCTGGTTGTGGAGAACATCCTGCACCTGCACAGTCATCCTCTTGCTTAGCAGAGGTGAAGGAGCAGGAGAGCTTGCTCTAGAGGTTTGCATAACCAATGCAAATAAATGGTGACTTTTATCATCTTCTCCTTCTTCCTGCTTAGACCATAGGCAACGGCTCATAAATTTCTACTGCCTTAAACTAATGGTCAGTAGGTCTTAGAACTCACTTGGCTTCATCTCATGGAACTCAGACTCTCAAGCGGGGCACTGAGGTGGCTGTCTGGTTTCCTTCCGTATTCAGTGGAGAGAAGGAGGCGCTTCCCAGGCATGGGACAGGATGCTGGGGCACCCATTCCTGCACATGTGCTGAGCCTGTCAGCTCACAAAGCTGCTGTGAGAGCTCTTACACGTTATCCCATAGCCCACCTTCCAACCATGATATTCAGTTACTGGCAACAAAATGACTTCCAGGCCTGCATGGAAATCACTGTCTTGCAGTCCTCATCCTGTAGACTACGTGAAGGACTTGGTTGGGCTAGTGTGTGCTGCTTGACAAGCTCAGACATACACGTTCACTTGGTCTCAGTTTGGCTCTATTTTGGCTCTATTTCAAAGCTTTCCAGAACTGGCTCGAGTCCAGGCAAGCTTTCCCCAGGCTTACAGGCTGTTTTGTCTCCAGACTACAGAACCTGGAATGAATCTTGCATGTTTAACAGATCAAAATTCCTTTCCAAGCCTTCTAAATATTTGATGGTCCATTTCTCTTTGTAATAGACAACAGTTTCTATAACAAATAGATCAGCTCTCTGTTTACTTGCTCTCAGCAGGGGCCTTCACTTCAGTCAAAATGAATCCCAGGGTTTGTCTCCCTGTTCAACAAGTTAATTTGCCTTTAGAAAGGCAAGGATGCAAGGACACATAAAAAGAAACTGTTACATGAAAAACAAGCATCATTGTTAGTGCAGTGGAAAGTGCTAGGTACAGCTTTCTTTCAAAAGACCTGGAAATTAATACAGAAAAAAAAAAGGGAAAAAAAAGGAATTTTTAAGCTCTTTTATATCCCCAGAATCTGCAATAAAAATTAATCATGTTCCAGTTCCAGAAAGAAGAAGTCATAAAGTATAACGTGTGAGTCACCTTGTTTGGGCACCTGATTTTAACAAGAATGGAATTCCTTTCCTCGCTGTTTCCCAGGCCTGCTATGAGCCCTGCAGGGTGTGATGGCTGCATGATGAGTCAAAGGAACATTTCTCCACTTTCCTTGAAACCGAGTGCTTCAAGAAAGGAAAACTAAATAAAATTAGAAAGCCAACATTTAAAAATAGCCCAGCCCTTAGTTAGCTGCAGCGAGCTGTAACTGTGCCTAAGCTCAATGCATCATGCTGCAGCCATTTCCCTGAGCTAGCGGGCTGTCACATTTTGGGATAGGCAATATTTTTTCTGGCAAAATGCACAGTTACTATAAAGTGCTGTTGCCCCGGGATCCATATTTCACAAGCCCTGTTTATACCAGTTGAGGGGGTTTTAGTGCTCGTTTTGAGAGTTTAAACCCGTGAATTACGTTCTGTGATATCAATCAAAGAAATTGTTCATAAAATTGAAGGTTAATAAATAATGTGGCTACCGTTAGAAGAGCATCAGGAGAGAGCAGAAGAGGCTGCTACCTCTCAGATGTTTACACTGGAAAGGACCATATGTGGCCCATATATCATGGGGCACCCACACTGCCTATGCTGTGACTTTATAGGGGCAACCTCAATATATTCCCGTCCTTTTCCCCTCCCTTTTTAGTAAAGTAAACATCTTTTTATTGCATTTGAATAACGTCCTGTAGTTTTTGCAGCTGAAACAGCAAGACAGTGAGCTTGAGTTGATCCCAAATCTCATTAGCTGCCTTCCTCAATGAAAATACAAACAGTGGCGTAGCTGGAGAAAGTCCGTCATAGTTTGAAATGAACATTCACTGAATGATTCACCCACCTGTGCTTGACAGAAGGAATCCAGTTCCACATGCGTCCATAACAGTTTCGTTCATCTAAAAAACAGGCTCACTGTTTTGCAGGCAGCAGAAGAATCAGCTCTTGCAGGCTATGAGCTTTCTTTTTCTTCCTTTTTTTTTTTTTTTAAAGAACAGCTTAAAATCATAGGAGAAAAAGACTTCCAGATGCATTTCCAGTCATGTACATCATGTCCCGTTGTTCACTGCAAGTCAGCACTCCAGCACATTGCAAGTCAGCACTCCAGCACATTGCTTTCTTTGCTCTTTTTTTCCCAATAATGCAGCAAAGCTCTGACAGAGAGATTTGTGTCTTATCTTTCCTTGGGTAACGTCAGCGCATTTACTGCCTCAAGTTCCAGTTAGGGCTAGATCTTGTTTATTTTGCAAATTCCTGAGCTTGCAGGAGGCTGTGAGGATGTTGCTGAAGGCCTCACCTGACTGGGAAACCCCTCTGACTGCTTTGTCATTGTCCAGGAAGGGAAAGAGAAAGAGGAATAATGAGGAGATAGTATTTATAAGGCCAAGAAATGGTGATAGGGAAGCGGTGTGAGGGACACGGTCTCAAAATGGTTGATAAGGAGCAGGAGAGACCATGAACAGAGCCCCCAACAACTCCCAGCAATTCCTAAGGCATTAAGGGAGGTGGGGATGGCTCACAGCAGGTTTGCTTTGAGGTGTTCTTGTCTTCAATCTCAGCGCTACACCTTGCATGTGGTTATTCACGTTTACTTGAGAAGCTGCACCCATTGCTTTTCCCTCTACTACAGCTCCCATAACGGCAGCGTAGGCGCTGCACCCAGGTCTGCAGTTGCACTGCCCTGTGCCACTCTCAGTACCTCCTAGGGATGGTCTCAGCTCCATTGGCAGAGCTGTGTAAGCTCCTTGGCCTGGTGCTCTGACTTTTTCACTTTTCCACAAACGATTTCCATGAGCTACTCATGGCTAAGCCAAGCAGACTTTTGTATGTACACCAGGGGAACCCATGCTGTATGCAGTTCCTTTGCACATACTTCTGTCTCTTCTCTTGAACCCCCGTGAGTTTCCAGATGTCTGAAAACCTAAAAAAAAGTGCACTGATTCATGGCAGATCTTGTGCCCACCACAGAGATGATGTTCCCACAGAAAGGGATAATGTTGAGTTGCCGTGATGAATAATGTTCCCATACAGTGCAGGCTGTGGTACTCAGCTTGTTACAGGCATCAGGGCGCACTGTACCCCTGAGATACTCAGAGCCACGAGTGCAGACTCTGGCAGACACCAGCAGGCAACTCCATCTCAGACTTGTTCCTGTCCCATAACAATATGTAGGCCAGACTCCATCTCCTGCTCCTAGTAAAGCAATTGGTTCTGAATCAGAGACAAATTCAGAATCAGAGACAACCAACAAATCTGTGGCTGTGTTCCCTACCTCTGTGCACTGTGTAATCTCCTGTGGAATTTTACTTCCTTTCTCACCTGCAGTGTTATCTGACGTGCTGAGATCCTTGTGTCCTGTTCCCTTATCAGCTGTAATGGGCAGAATAGAATCGTGCTGGCTTTGTGCTTGCCCCTCCAGCGTGTGGGTGGTCCTGCAGAGGTCACAGAGGGACTTCAGGGACCCACTGTTCTTTCCATCCACCCCTGCCTCTGCCCAAGGCAGCTCCAGATGGGTTTTCAATTAGCTCTGGACTTCATTTCTGAGAGAGATTATTATGAATTGCAGCAAAGACAGCTGAATTTAATAAACATTTGTCCAGATGAGTAAGGGCTTTACCATTCCCTCCATTAAACAAACTAGTGTGACCTCCCTGCCTTGTCAAACCTGTCAGCAAACGTCTGTCTGTAGGAAAGACGTTGCATTCTCCAAATCACTTTTTGCTCATTAGCTGGCTGGCTGTCACCTTGTATCACTGACTTTATGACAGCAATCATCCCACAAAAGAACAGAAGGGTTGGGTGGGGTCTCTCCTTTCTAATACCCAAAGGATTTATTACAAGCTAGGATGGTCAGATTTAGAAATCCATCTAAGCTCTGTCCTAAGCGACTCATTAAGCTGAACTCACACCAGCAGTTTGAGGTGCAGAGGTTCATGCAGATTTTCCAAATGGTCCCACTCCTCTTCCCTAGTTTGTTCAGAGTGTAGCAGCTTTTTGGACTATGTGTGGTGTTAAGTCACCTGTCAAGGTGCTGTGGAAGCACAACCTTCTTCTGCACTCAAGCAGCTGCTGCCAAAACCTGCAAAGGCATGGGCACTGCTCTGGCACTCTTATCACCTGCCACAGTTCAAGGACTGGAATGGCTCAAACATCATATAGTTTCATTAGGATTAGCAGCTAATCCTGCGTTGCATTCAATTCCCTTGCTCAAATTTCCCTTCTCCGAGTCTGTTTGTCCTTCTGCAAGTCTTTCGTGGATAATGTTTGTGATTAGAGAAATGGTTAATGTTGAGCTCAGTGCTGCAGAGTGGCTAAGGAAGGACCTGCTGGTTTAGTCACCCTGGCTTTAAATGGGGTCACTGTCCTCTGCAAGTCCCTGAGTTGTGATTAGGGAAGAGATGTAACCACAGGCCACAGATCAAACAGTTCTATGCAATTAATTTCAATTATATTTCAGGAAAACGTCAGCCTGCTGGCTAATGTCAGTCGAGAGGCACAAACAACAGATCAGACCAGACTTTTCCCCCTCATTAATTTGCTTGAAAAACAAGGACAGGAGAAGAATGAGTGGAAGATTCCAGGTTTTCCTGCAGGGCTTGGTGCCAGACAAGGCCTGCTAGACACGTGAAAGACCCTCAGTCTCCTGGGTCCTGTCCAGAAGCCACACACACTGAACACCAGTGCCAGGCTTGGTGTCTGTGGCTTTGGCTGGGCTCACAGACTTTGACCATCATCCAGGGCTTGTTCTCAGGCCAGGCGGTGGGAACTGACCCATGACCTGGAACAGGCATCCACTGGGAATGGGAGGCGATCCGACTGGAGGGCTGTGAGGTTGGAAACAGCTGCTGCTGGTTTGAGAGAGGTGCTGGGACCTGGCAGGAGGCAGAGGACACGGCGTGTGCCAGTACAGCCATGGTGGGAAGGAGGGGGAGGGCCGTGGTGGAGAAGTGCAGGCCCACACTGGATCGCGGTGGCTGTGGAAAGGTAATAGCTTAGCACAACACTGGGGATCACTGGCTAATGCTGGAATGGTTGTACTCTCCTCCCTAGCATCACCAGCAGTGTAGGAAATGCTGATCACTTTGGTCTGCCAGCTCTGTCCTGCAACAAGTAGGAGAAGGGAGTGTGGTAGTCAAACATACAGCAGGAATGGTTGGGGAGCCCTCATAATAGTAGCACGCTGTTCTGGATTGTTCTTATCATAGTAAAGTAATTCTACTGGCAGAGGAGGGTGCATCATGCTGGTGACAGCAAAGTGAAAGACAAGCCATGTTCCAGACAACTGTACATATTTTTATGAGGAGGGCATCCAGGCTCTCGTTCATTGCTGGAAAAAATACATGGCTATTGGTGGTGACTGTTGAAAAATAATCCTTTGTAGCTGAGAATTTGCACAGTCGAATAGTGTTGTTGTCGTTCCTATTGAAAGAAATAGGCATTACTTTCAGAGTGACCTACACGTGTCCTTTTCCAGAGGTTACAACCACTAAGCTACATCACAAGGCTCTCTCTTCCCAGAGAGTGTTTCTCCGGATGAATTTGCCTCCTGCTCTGTGCCATTGCCAAAGGAGGAGAGTGTTACTCAGGCCATGCATGAGACTGGTGCACAAGGCTCATTAAAAAGGCTATTCATTGTAGCTGCTATCTTGGCTCGTCTGAGTTGACCAGAGGGTTTAAAGGATGCTGTAAGCAAAATCAAGTGTTTGGCCCTCTAGGTTTACTAAAGAGCCTTGTCTCCTTGTGTACCTCAGGCACTATAATCAATTAGTTGGTGTTTTCTGCATCCTGTTCCTATCAGGTCGTGATTCTTCTGAATTGATTCTAATTCGTGTCCTGAAGCCAAACAGGTTTTGCCTTTATATTTCTGCCTGCTGCTGTAACTAGATATTGACTAACTCTCATTCTGCTATTTCATCTGATTTGGTAATACTTTAATTGCATTAAGGATGTTTCCAAATACATTGACTTCCATTTTCACCAAGCCTGCTTTATTCCTGGAGTTCACTGGAGGTCTGAATTTCTTTTGATACAGTATTTGAGCCAGAAAATGGTAAGGAGAGGCTTTGTCCCAGTGCTTGCTTAGAGGTGTTGAGAAGGCTCTGAAGGGTTCCTCAAACACTGTTTGTGGGGCACTTCTTAGACCACAGCCTAGAAACTCAAATGTGTGTTAAAATCAAATGATGAGATGAAGTGGAGGTGCTCATCTATTTTCTTGTAAGTGAATTCAGCCAAAATCTGCTGGGTCAGCTTGTTTTTCCTGCAGGGTTCAGGGCAACAGCCAATGGAGAAAATCCAATGGAAAGGGGTTTGCTCACTTACTGGTTCTTGGTCAGGCTGCTTATAGTATATAGGAAGCTAAATGGAAATGTGAGATCCAAAGCTTGCCCCACAGTCTCAGTGTGCTCTAGATGAAGGTGGTGGAGAACATCAGAATCTGGTAGGATGAGGAAGAACAGAAGTTCAGATTTGGATATTAGATAGCAGGGAAACACACCAATGGAAACAGTCCCTTGTGACCTGAGAGTACGGTGAAGTCACCCTCTAAATTGTCTCCTTCTCCTCTTTCTTCTCTGCAGACCAACGGGTTGGGACATGTTTCTCTGCTTTGATTGGGGGCCGCTGTGCTGGGGACCTCCCTGGTCAATACACCAAGATGCAGTGCTGCTGTGACTCAGGGCGTTGCTGGGCCATTGGTCAAACTCCAGAAATGTGCCCTGTCCGGGGCTCCGGTAAGTGCAACACAAAGGATCTCCACCTGCTGCTGGGCCAACTTGTGGCTCTGCTATCTTGGTGACACCCCAGGGATGCACAGACATGGTGAATTGTCATCATGACACCCAGAGAAATTTCACATGGGAATGAATGGATCTTATGCCTGGCGTTCATTTGAAGGTGAGCCAGGTGAGTTCAGCCAAGGCAAGAGTTTATCCCCTTCCTCTTCCCCCTTTGCTATCTGTGGCTTTCACCATGACACCACAACCAATTGGGCCAAACAACAGTGAGGTCAGGCATTGGGAGGCAATCAGAAGGCACTACACTCTAGCCATCCATATATCTCTGCCTTTTTTCCTTTATCACTGGCAAACCCTCCTCTGAGAAGGGTAAAGATTTATGGTCCCAGACTGGCAGCCTTCTGTGTCTTGTCCTTTCCTCCTTGAAAGGAACTCCTGGTACCAGCTCCCCAACACGCCACAGGAATCCAAACGCCCTGCAAGCTGTATCTTATCATTTTTTCTAGTGTGTTGGGCATTACAGCCCTCCTCACCAACCTGCTGTGTTCCCATTAGCACCCACCCTGTCTGCTGTGTGTCTCTCCATCCCTCTACTTCTGTTCTCTGCACTCTGGCAGAGGCAGGAAGGGTTTTATTGCTCTCTTGGACAAGCACTAAGGCAGCTGCTTTGTTTCAGATGAGTACCGCAGGCTTTGCATCGAAGGACTCCCAGTTGTGCCAGGGTTCCCTGGGAGCTTTCCAGGAATTCCTGGATTTGGGCCCAATGGTGTTGGGCCAGGACTCAACGGGCCCGGAGGCATCGGACCAAATGGGGCAAATGGACAAGGTGGAATCCCAGGCCTGCCTGGAATGGGCCCGGGAAGTTCAAGCATTGGTAATTAAAATTACTGTCTTACTGTGCTGACCTGGTTTGGCTGCCTGTGTCAGAACATACGCAGCATGTCTGCCTGTGTGCCAGCCGTGTACACATGAGCAGAGCACTAGTGCTGTTAGCCAGATACAAGGTTTATTTTGACACTGAGGGAGTGATGGGATGTGACACTAATGCTGTGCAGAATACTGAGCCCAGAAGGAGATCAAACAGTGTCTCCTGGCAGAGCAAGGAAGCTGAAGCTGGCTCCAGTGCGGAATAGCTTTCTAATTACCAAACAGGAATGATGCTCTCACATCACTCCCACCCTCTCTGCTTCCCCTAAACAAGCTGTTTTTCCCACTGTGTCAGACACTCTTTTTATACACATCTCTATTTAGCTTTTTGCCAATAACTGAGGCTTGTAAAAGTGCACTGCATGTCAGTAAATATTAATCCCCTTCGTGCTTGCTGTGCAATCCTAAGCATGCCTTAGGGTGGGGGTACACTGGGTATCACAGTGCCCACAGAGAGTTCTGACGCAGCTGGGTTTGTGCCTGCAGCACTTAGTGATCCTGCTCCAATGAGAAAATAAAAGGAAGGGAGCTGTAATTCTCTGTCTGATGCCACTTCTGTGCTTTCCAGGAACGGCGACTTTAAACCAGACCATTGACATATGCAAGCATTTCACTAATCTGTGCCTGAACGGGCGCTGTATCCCCACCCCATCCAGCTACCGCTGTGAGTGCAACATGGGCTACAAGCAGGATGTGCGTGGAGAGTGCATCGGTGAGTGGGATTTGCTGGATACATACAAGCTCCCAGAGCGCCCCAGCACCATGCCTGTTCCTGATACCACCTCGAGCTGCTGACCCAACAGTTCCTATTCTGGACTGTTCCTCACAAGAGGCTGCATTGGGCTCATGTCAGTTAATGAAGCTGGAAGAAGGTGGGAAGTATTTATCTGTCCAGCAAGGATGGCAGCGTTCCTCTGGTAGCCATAACCTTGCTATTGGTGTAGCTGCTTGACAGTGCTTGAACATCATCCCAATGTAGAGCAAATCTGTGTTCCCTCTGCTTTGCTCAGTGGGCAGAGCTTCCAGAAAGAAATGCAAGAGGATAGGTTGTCCAGTATCCTGACTGCAGATCCCTTTCTCTAACTGCACTCTTTTTACATAATTGTGTACTCAGGCCTGATTGGCCTTATCCTCCCAGCAGCTCCAGGTCTGGGCTCCCCAGCAGTCTGACTGCTTTCTCCCTTGCTGGCCATACTGTTGATGGGCACAGCAGCTCACAGAAGCTAGACTTTCCTGGAAGCTCTGTGTGAGTTCCTTGCATGATGGTGACTCACAGACTTATACTTTTCTCCTTACAGATGTAGATGAGTGCTCCAGCAGCCCCTGCGTGCATGGTGACTGTGTGAACACACCTGGCTCCTATCACTGCAAGTGCCATGAAGGTTTCCAGAGCACCCCAACAAAGCAGGCTTGCATCGGTATGTTTTTTCAGTGTGCTGCACCAGTGTCAGCAGGATTATCAGGGAGTTAGGTATGAAAAGAGAATTTAAGGGGAAAAGCAGTGACATTCCCAGCACCTAACAACTTCTCAGCCAGGTATGTGATGGCATCCAGGTCAACTCAGCTGGGTTTTCAGTGGTGTCTCACAGTCTGTCTGGGAGAAAGTTTCCTCTGCCTTTATCTACCATAGAATTGGCTAACAGCAATCCAGGAACTTGTGGAGTTCTTTTAAAGAGATTAATTCTACTTTGAGATGATGTTTTCTTTTGATAAAAAGCTAGGATTTTGAGTAATTTCTGTATTAATGTAGAAGTAGTGGTTTCTGGCGAAGATCTGTCAGTGTCTTGCAGCAGAGTGGCACTCCAGGTGAGGTGCTGTAAAAGAATTATGGGAAGATAATGTCCCATGAGAAAAAAAGAAGTGACAAATTACCCTCTTAATGGCTGACCTTTGTTTTTTTTTATTTTGTAGTCAATGGTTGGTCCACTTTTTTCTTAACTTAGCACAGTGCACAGAGCAGGAATTTCTTACCCTGGCTTCCTCTCAATTACAAGGCTTTTTGTTTGGCTTTTTTTGTAGTCTGTTTCTTGTGCAGCATTACATAGATGGGCTCATATTGCAAGGAGAAGCCGCAGGGTGAGGCTAGGAGAAATGTGTGAAGTGGAATACTAACAATAGGTCTTAGTAGGGTTTTCAGGAGATCACGTTATCTCCCTCCAGGGGCATGATATCAAATGTTTCTGATAAAGGGATTTCCAGAGGAACTCCCAATGGCCTGACAATGTGAAAGCCTTTCCCTGATTTCCAATCTAAATCTGTTAGTTGAAAATTAAGCTGAATTCTTCCTGGATCTTTCGTCCTGGCCACAAAAATGAGCTCATCGCTGTCTCTTTTTCAGAATGTTTTTATGTGCTGGGAAACTGCAACCTGCAGCCCCTCTGATACCATCTCCTGTCTAGACAGCCTCTCAGTCTCATAAATAATCGCAGAATGGTTGAGTTTAATGTTTCTGATCGTGTCATCATCCTTGTTTTTACGTTGTCAACTTTTTCAATTTTGTTATTATCTTTTCTTAATGCATGGTGCTAAAATTGGATGTAGTTCTCTACCTGTGACCTCCCTAGTTGTCAGGAGAAGAAACTATCCCACGCAGCTTACACAGTGCTGTTCTGTTGGTGTAGCCCAAAGGAGGTTTCCTTTTGTTTCCAGCCATCCCATTTCATCTGTGATTCAGATCCTTTTCTGCCAGGTAACTTCTCCACCTATATCAGGGGTCTACAAAGAGTCTGTATCTCCTGTTGCTATGGGGACTCTTGACTTCCTGTAATTTGCTCATAGAAGGGATCACCCTTTCTTTCCCAGCTTTTGAGAAAGGATCAGCAGCAGTCCACTACCTGAGATATCCTCTTTGTCTTTCATCTTTAGCCATAGGCATTCATATCCTGTCTCCCTGAGAGAGTGCACACCGTGTCCTTGATCTGTGACACAGCACCTTCCCTGCTGCCATCCTTCAGTGAACCACATTGTATCCAACCTCCTGTCCAACTTCTGTACCCCAGCTTCTAACCAAGGATGTTAGGTTGGGTGTTAGGAAGAGTTGCTTCGCCAAGCAAGTGGTTGGGCATGGAACAAGCTCCCTGGGGCAGGGTCATGGCCTCTGGAGTTCAGGAAGCATTTGGACAACATACTCAGAAGTATGGTCTCACTTGCAGGGAATCCTATGTGGAGCCAGCAGCTGGACTCAGTGATCCTTATGGATCTTTTCCAGCTTGGAATATTCTGATCTATTTTCTTCTGCCTGCTGTTTCTTTTGCTGAGACATTGGGACCACATCTCTAAGGCAGTTAGTAGTGGTTTGGAGTCCATGGGTTTGAATGGATTTCTTGATGCTACCATGGACTTAAACAGACCTAGGGTAGTTTCAGATATAAGGAAGGCCTGGGGACATAATGTTGATAGAGACATCATGGAAAGCCAGAAGTCCCAGAGACCAACTCCCAAACATAGTGCTACTGCCAGAGCATGCAGAGAGCTTTCTTTACATCTTCACCTTCTGCAGTTTGTACATAGTGGAAGTGTGTGATCCTGGAGAGGCTGAGAGCATTTTTCTGGTTTTCTCATGGAGCCCATAAGTCTGGAACTGCTCCATAATCCACCTGCCATTAATTTCCTATGTTTATTTCCTTACCAGATATTGATGAGTGCATCATGAATGGAGTGATGTGTAGGAATGGACGCTGTGTTAATACTGATGGCAGCTTCCAGTGTATCTGCAATGCTGGCTTTGAAATCACCCCTGATGGCAAGAATTGTGTTGGTAAGCTATTTTCTGATATGCTGTCATTCATCACCTGGGAAGGCTGAGCTGAAACTAGGTCCTCCATGGGGACTGGTGTTTACTTCAATCTGAGCTGCACTTCATAGCATCATTGAATCATAGAATGGCTTGGGTTGGAAGGAACCCCAAGGATCATCAGGTTCCTCCTGGGTAGATGCTGCCCTGACAGTGTGAATCTTGAAAGAAGAGATGTACCAAACGACGAAAGCGTTTTTATAAGGATGCTCCTGGAGTGTTCCTTTGGGTTTTTTGAGATCCAGGAGCTTGAGTGGGGATGGGTATGCAAGAAAGACATTCTCCATCACCTTGAGAGCTGCTGCCTCCAGCAGCTAATGTACAAGTCCTACCACGAGCTGGATCACTGAGGTGCTAAAGTGGTAGGGATGCATCTGGACAGCTCTTAGCAGAAGTAGCAGTGGGAACTCTGCCTTGATGATTAACAACTTTTGCCATAAGAAGCAATTTGACTACAGGATGGGTGACGGAAGTGTCTGTGCACAGGAGAGTCCTGCTGCAGCTCTCAGACTCTGCTCATGTTTTCTGCTTGTCTTCTCCAGATCATGATGAATGTGCCACAACTAACATGTGCCTCAATGGGATGTGTATCAACGAGGATGGCAGCTTCAAATGTATCTGCAAGCCAGGTTTTGTGCTGGCTCCCAATGGGCGCTACTGTGTTGGTGCGTATGTCTCTGAGCTTGGTCTCTGCCTTGCTCTCTTCCCACCCTGCTGTCCACGTTGCTGGGGCTTGCAGTGGGTCTGAGGCCAAAGGAAGCTGAGAAAAAGCAAAATTGTTGCTATGAATCTCCTTCTCTGCTGCCAGAAATTCCCCTCTCCAGTGGAATGGACAAGATGCAAAAAATGTTTTTGCACCTCCACTGTATCAGTGCAATTTTGAGTTTAAATTCTCTTTCCATGGAAGGTTAAGTAGATCTATGAGGCTCTCTATGGCATACGTAGTGTGAGCTGACAGCAGTCTTCTCCACATTCTCACCAGCCTCTAGAGTGTGTTCCTTGAGGATTTGTTTGTCATCTGCCAAAGACAGAGAGTTCAGGATATGAAGGCAGAGTGGAGGAAAGAAGGAGAACTTAGCACTCCTCTAATACTGCTGTGACACAGGATGAATTCTCTAGCTCACTGCTCTGTTAACGTAGGAGGGACCAGACCCTGCTGCTCTGAGAGGGACTGAGTCTCAGGAGACAACCAGCCCGCTTTTCCTTTCCTTGAACCATCAGTAGGGGACATGATGCTCCAAACTGCCCCGCAGTTTATGCAGAGTAAATCAAAGCCCCTTTCTGTGTCTTCCTGCCCCAGGTTTGCTAACAGCTGCCTTGTGGTTCTTTTTCCAGACATTGATGAATGTGAGACACCAGGAATCTGTATGAATGGCTGGTGCATTAACACAGAGGGCTCCTTCCGATGCGAATGCCTTGGAGGCCTGGCTATCGGGGTGGATGGACGGGTCTGTGTGGACACCCACATGCGCAGCACATGTTATGGAGGCATTAAAAAGGGCACGTGTGCCCGTCCCTTTCCAGGGGCTGTCACCAAGTCTGAATGCTGCTGTGCGAACCCAGATCATGGCTTTGGAGAGCCCTGCCAACCCTGCCCTGCCAAAAACTCTGGTAAGCTCCTTTTCCCATATGAGTTTGCAAAAAGACAGGAATGTGCTCGGAGACATTGAGTATGTGATGGGTTGTCAGTGAGATGCCCTAGAGAGCCTGGCAGTGGTATGGTAAAGACATGGGCAGGGAGAAAGGGACAACACCTTGCAGTCAGCACATTTAGGTAGGATCGAAAGCAAACTTTACATTGATGTCATTGCAGGGATTCTCACAGTTTTGGATTCCTAATTATTCCTAGAAGAGTATCAGATCTAAAATACATATTGCATAAGCGTAAACAAACTGTTTGGAAGCCCACAAATGATATTGTAACAAGCAAACTATAAATTCAGTGTTACTCAGCATTAATTTAACTGTACTTAAATTGTCCAGAAAAGCTGATGACTCTACTGTGCTTTCTACGTAGCTGAATTCCAGGCACTCTGCAGCAGTGGCATTGGAATAACAGCTGATGGCAGAGGTACGTGCATCCCACATGCTATACTCTAAATAGACACATCTGAAGTCACTCTCAGGTCTTTCTTTCAGCTGCTTTTAGCTGAGTGTGCATTCATCTGTGTGACTGTGGGAGCATGTGTCATGAGAGACTTAATGCTGTGGAGGAGAGTTAAAACGTTGTGCATGTGTGTGTGAGAGCTGCTGGTGAGTAAGTGCAGAGGAGGTTGCATAGCCAGGGTGGGTGTAAGTGCATGCAAGAGCATACCTCTGTGGTGAGATGTGGGCTTGGGCAGAATGGGAAAGGGGCATTCTTTGTTTTTTCTCCTCCCTGCAGCACCATGAGTTAATGTTAAGTAAACATAGTATCATAGAATTGTTTTGAGTTGAAAGGGACCCTCATCTTGTCCAACTGCCCTGCAGTGAACAGGGACACTACAGCTCCATCAGGGTGCAGCTGTTCCAGTGCCTCACCACTCTTATTGTAAAAAAACTTCTTTCTTATATCCAATCTAAATCTCCCTTCTTTTAGTTTGAAACCATTTCCCTTTGTTCCATCAGTTTGAAACCATATTAAACATCCCTGAGGACTGGGTATTGAATCCAGTGGTTGATTTCTGGCACCCTTTGGGAACTACGTTACTGGGGGTGTGCACACAGAGTTTGACTTTATGCCTTGCTTTGATAGCAATAAAGAGCATGACAGTTACATCTTCTTGCTCATTTCATTCCTATGCCCTCCATCTCCTAGGCTGCAGACCAGGAGGGTTCACAGTATTCCAAGGAGTGGCAGCTGAGAATGCAAGTTGTGCTGCATGAGATGTGTTGCCGGGGGGCTGCTCTGCCAGCCCTGGGCAGTGCTTGGGTTAGCAGGAAGAGTGCAAAGCAGATGGATAACTACAGCCTTTCAAAACCTTCCAAATGGGAATGAGCCAGAGGCAAATCACTGGTGACTTCTCGGGCTTCCTTCCAGGGCACTGTTTCTTGGCCAAAATCGTTCTCAGGCTGATGATAAGCATGGATATAAGCATCCATGCAGGATGCTAGTGTCAGATATGCTCTGGTCAGCCTAGAAATGCCCACAGCCAGGATTACGTACACTCAGCATCTCTCCACAGTTGCAGCTCCCTGTGGATATAAGTGAACCCTGACTACATGGAGACTAAGACCAGCAGTGTCTGATCTCTGCGCAGTCCTGACGTTGCCTGGGCTTACCATGTGGGACCATGGCACTGTGAGGACACTGCTATACAAACAAAACTTGCTTTGTTCTGTTGGAAGACTGTTTCTTTCTATGGTGGAATCTCTTTGCCTGGCAACCGGAGCTTTGTTCATAGTGAGCAGGAGGAGCTGCCCACCTGGATGCTACCCTTCTACCTTGCTTTCTACATGTACAGGGCACACGGTTCTTTAGCAGACGCAGCACCCTCCTCTTTAGGACACAGCTCCCACTGTGGGGGGAAATAGGAGTTTGGTGATGGCAGACACCTCTGCCTCTTACTGCCAGACCCCTGCAGACCTCAGCCAGCTCACCATGCACACCAGCCTATGGTACCCTCTGCACATCACTGCAGAGCTGCCCCAGAATTTTGTAGACTGGGGCAAATTTATCCAGGGCGCTTTGGAAGTCTTTGAAACGGAAGTTTTTGTACCTTACAGGCATTGGCTCATGGCACTAGACTCACCCAGGCATAACACACCCCTCATTTCATTGCCCTACCACCACCACACACTCTTCAGAGCCCCTGGTCTTCACAGGGTGCCAAACTGCTTTCAATCAGTTCTTTGAGCAGAAGGAAAAGAAAATTTACTTTGACCTGACCAGTACATGTTCCAGCCTGACAACTTTTTGGTCAGGGAGTCTGTGCAAGTGCTCAGCTTGAGCACCATGGCTGGGCTAGGGGCTGCAAGGATTCGGTGCCACTGAAACAGCTTTGCTGTGACCATCTAGACATGGACATGACCCTTCGCTGGCCCCACTGCCCACAGGGTGCTCTCCAGAATGGCTGGGTAATGTTAGCCCCGTTTTGCCCTCAGCAGTGGACCCCTACAGTAGGGCTGTGTATGCATAAGCGGGTTGTCTATCATGCTCTGTGCTTACCCCAGTTATCCCAGCATCCTGCTAGGAGCACGTTCCAAACAGCTTCTTCCTCCCAGTTCTTCCAATGAACAGGACAGTTAAATGGTCTGACCTGAGTACCTGGGACAGTGATACTGTCAGGAGACTCAGGATCGAAACAGGGAGACCTAGGCATGCTTGGTGTGGTAATACATCTGGGTTCATCTCTACCCCTTATCCAGTTCTCTCCTCCTGAGCTCAGAGCTCTGTGCTGGGTAAGTTGTGCATCCCCAGCACTAAATCACACAGCTCCAAAGCACCAAGAGGAGAGCAGTAAGGCTTCCCAGGACCTACTGGTTTATACCAAGGGGTAGGTAGGCTAGGAATGAGGGATTTCTGCAGAGGAGTGACTCAGCTGGCCATTGGCATCAATAAACGATGAGGAATTAGAGTGTGGAAGATTTCTGTGTCTATGGTTGGCCATGATCCATCTAATTTGTCCTCTTTCACTATGCAGACATCAATGAGTGTGCCCTCAACCCTGACATCTGCCCCAACGGCATGTGTGAGAACCTGCGGGGGAGCTACCGCTGCATCTGCAACCTGGGCTACGAGTCTGACCCCACGGGCAAGAACTGCGTGGGTGAGTTTGGGGCATCCCGGGTTGGTGTGGCATGGGAAGCAGCAGTTCAGTGCTAGGAGAGAGGCAGTGCAGATGCAGCACGTGAAGCTGTGAGGCAGTCACAGACCTTCACAGCACAGCTGTGCAGGATCTTAAGGCAGTACAGCAGCTGATGCCCTGCAACATCCCTACCTTGTCCCAGTGGAAAAGGACAAGGAACTACATGGGAAGTTGGTGTGTGGGATTTAACACACTTTTCACGTTGCATTGCTGTAAGGATAGAAATGCATCTCCTCCTCACTGTCTCCCTAAACCTTGCTCTAGGATTGCTCAGGAGGGGCTGGCCCCTCTACAACACAATTCAGGCCACCCCAAGTCTGATTGAGGAACACCATATCACCTGCTGTCTACCCTCCATTGACTGGATAAGGAGCTTGGATAGAAGGGAGGGGTAGGTGACCTAAATCACAGGAGTTCTGGTGGAGGAGTCCTCCAAAGTGACCTATTTCAGCCTCCTCCTTGGAGCAAAACTGTCACCAGCACCTGGTGATGATATCCAGGTATCAGACCTGGAAGCACCAGATCCCAAGAGAGACAAGGGGAGTGAGCTGTAGGAAAGATGCTGGGCTGTGTGTGGTGGACTGACCTACCTTAGAAATGCCACCCAACTCAGCTAAGTCCCTAAAGAGGTGCATCTCACTGCATAGTGTTGTTGCAGACCACTGAAAGCAGTCAGTGTGTGGAAGATGATTGTTTTGTCTCATCTTCCTTCAGTATTTGTCTGTAGACCTGTGTGTATTCACTCACATACTTTATGTCCTATACAGTGTTATCTGGGCATTTCTCTGCCTCTCAAACTGCCAGAGCGCTGCAGGAGGGCGCATGCTGGTGTTGTAGCTCAGAAATCCTGTCTCTGTGCCCACAGATGTTGATGAATGCACCGTCAACCGTTTGCTGTGTGACAACGGGCTGTGCCGCAACACCCCTGGCAGCTACACCTGCACCTGCCCCAAGGGCTTTGTCTTCAGGACTGAGACAGATACCTGTGAAGGTAATGTGACCTTAAGGCAACAGAGAGCATCTGTATAAAGGATGAACTGTGTCTTGTGATCCTGCCTAAAAGGAGCTCAAGGTTCAGTGTGGCTTTGGTTCTCTTTTAACCACAGTGGTTTGAACTGGAGCAGATCCAGGCTTTGGGATGTTTTATTTTTATAGGGGGGTGAATCTCACTCTCATTTCAAAATAGAGGACATCCAAACCCAAAACATCCTGGCCTTTTGGTGACAGAAAACTAGAACAGTTTCCTCTAGGCTTCCCGAATTGTAGCTGAAGCCTAACCAAAATTACAAGTTTTGGGGGTTTAATTGAAACCTTACAGCATGGAGTGTGAGAGATTTGTTTCCCAGCCACAAAGCCCCAAAACAGTGGCACTTTATCCATGTGTTTAGACGAAACCTTCATTGTCTGTGACAAATGGCAAGTGCTGCATAAACTCACGTAGCTTATGAAGGCCATGCTCAGTGCTGTGACTGCTCCACCTTAGCCAGGAGCAGCCTGAGCAAGTGAGTCCATCATTCCCCCATAGTTTTCATCATCAACCTCAGTGCATCCATTCCCTCAACCCTGAAGCAGCTCGCTGTAGTGCTGTGTGCTGTCAGTGCCTGTTCTCCTTGAGATGATGCATGCTTGAGTTGTACATGCAGAATTTGAATAGCCTGGGCTGGTGATCCTCTGCACAGTGAAAATCCCCCTTCTTCATTTTCTTTGCCTCCCGTCTCTCCAAGTACCTGGCCCAGAAGTCTGGGTCCCATGGCACTTACCACAGTGACAGTCCCTTTCTTTCTGCAGATATCAATGAATGCACCTCTAACCCTTGTGTGAACGGTGTCTGCAGGAACAATGCTGGCTCCTTTGCTTGTGAGTGCTCCCCAGGCAGCAAGCTGGATCCCAGTGGCACCATTTGTGTGGGTAAGGATGTTGTCTTCTGGAGGCAGATCTGGGACACTGCCCTGCCCTGCATCACCCTTTGCAATCCTAGCTTAGGAATGGGGATCTATTGAGGTTTTCTTTTTCTCACCTTGCATTTATTTGCTTGTTGGTAACAATGAACATCTCTGTCATGCGTCCAGGAAGCCTGAAAAGCTGCAGTTCTCAGCAATGCTCCGAGCACTGTCACAGAGAAATCCATAAATATACTGCAGCAAGACAAAGAGCCAACGTGGGGTTTGAGGGGACCCTACAGGGCATCAGGATGGTGGGTTCTTATTTACCAGATGGATTTGTGCTGAGATTAAGGCATGCCAGGATAAAGCACATCCCTTGTTATCAAGATGGTGAGCTGGTACTTGCTTCCTAGATGGTCAGCCCTTTGCAGAGCAATGATGTGTGGTGACCTGGGACAGCAAAGCAGAGTGACCCAAATGAGAAAGAGGCTGGAAATAGGAAAAGGGAAGGACACAGAACTGTTGAAATAGCTGTATCAGAGAGCACAGGTACGCTGTTCTGCAACAGTGGTAGGACTAGGCTCTGGGGAAGAGCTAAGTTAGGGTCCATGCTACAAAATCCTTCATCCCACAGCCTGAAAGATAAAGTGAGGCCAAAAAGCGAGTCACACACTCAGAAATAGTTTATCCTACTTGCCTCTTGTGGAAAGCTGGCTGTTGTGAAGCTGGGAAACATGGCCAAAGACCACTCTTCACTCATGCCTTGCCTTTGCCCTGCAGACAGCATGAAAGGGACTTGCTGGCTGAACATCCAGGATGGACGTTGTGAGGTGAACATCAATGGGGCCACACTGAAATCAGAGTGCTGTGCTACACTGGGAGCAGCATGGGGAAGCCCCTGCGAGCGCTGTGAGATTGGTAAGGTTCTGCTTGGCAGGAAGGCAGGCTGCAGCCCATTTCTCTGCTAACAATCCTCTTGTTTCCTGTTTTCTTGCAGATACTGCCTGTCCCCGGGGCTATGCCAGGATGAAGGGGGTTACTTGTGAAGGTAAAGTGCTGCAGGACACAGAGGACTTTTTAATTGGGAACATAGTCATTGTTTATTTGCTGGCTTTGTGCATCTTTGAGTTTGGGCACAGTCTGATGAGGACCTGTGATTTTTGTGTTATCTCTTGCTTTGGCGCCTGCCCTGAGCACTGCAGCTGGAGTATGGCCAGTGTGTAACACCAGTGTGTTCAGACACAGTACTGATGTCTGTGAGTCCTGGTGTTTCTCTGTCAGCACTATGCTAGCTGTGACCTGTGCTGTCCTCTGTCTGCTCATCTCTGACACTGTGATACAGCCTTCTTGCAAACATCTCTGTGTGTGGCTGTGCCTGGAGGGTGTTTTTCAGTGTGATGAGACACCTGTTTTTGCCAGCTGGGCAGCTCTGGGCTCTTTCTGGATCCCCAGAAGTCCCTCTATGCCGTGCTAGTTGTGACTGTGTGCCACTCTCATGCCTGCCTTTTGCTTTGCTGCCAACAGATGTGAATGAATGTGATGTTTTTCCTGGTGTCTGCCCAAATGGTCGCTGTGTGAACACAGCTGGCTCCTTCCGGTGTGAGTGTCCAGAAGGACTGACCCTCGATGGCACTGCTAGGACATGTGTGGGTAAGAACTTCATCTCACCCAGACTCCTGATCCCCATTAACTATCCCTACTTAGCCCCAACCATCCCCTATCCCACCACACTTGGTTCCCAAGACCACTGCTGTCTGAAGCATAAAATACTCATTAGAAGCTGCCAAACCCCATCAAAGCAAGTCTGCCACTGCTTCATGCCCCCATGTGCAGCCAGTAGTGCAATCACTGTTGTTAGGTAGACTTAATGGGTAACCAATTCTGTGTGCTGCATTTTCAAGGGTCCACTGCTTCTGATCATGGTTGGCTATTACAGTGATTAGACTTTAAATAGATGATGTAAAAGCATTAGTTAATGACCCTGCCCTGCAGCCTTATAGAAACTTCTGCCTGCTTTCTTGGCACACTGTGACAACCCCATGCCCTCCAGAGGCCATCTGCATTACTAGCTCCCTATGAAGAGCCAATTCTGTGCCCCAGTACCAGCAGTGACAGACCAGCCACATCCATTCTAATAATCTTTATTAGCATCCCAACAAAGGTGGCCGTATCAAAATGATCCGTATCTGGGCATTGTATGGAGGATGCATTCCAGCCCCAGTCAGAGCTATCTTAAGGACGATGCTCTGTGCCACAGAGCTTGTTCCAGAAAATGGTATCTCTGACCTTCCCAGAGATCAGGTGCTGCAGGAAGGCACTCAGCTCTGCTCTCTCACCAGATGTGCGTGTGGAACAGTGCTACATGAAGTGGGATGAAGATGAGTGCACGGAGCCTCTGCCGGGCAAATACCGGATCGACATGTGCTGCTGTTCTGTGGGCTCAGCCTGGGGCATCGATTGCGAAGAATGTCCTAAGGTTGGCTCTAATGAGTACAAGGCCATCTGCCCAAGGGGACCTGGCTTTGCCAACCGAGGGGATGTGCTTTCCGGCAGGCCCTTCTACAAAGGTAAGAAGGAAGAGAGGAGCTGCTAATTGTAGGCTGTCCACAGCCCATCTCAATTACAGCTCAAGGAAGCTGCTCTGGGACCCTAAGTTCATTGCAGGCATCCCCTCCCTGGAACACTTACTTTTTATCTTCTTGCACAGATGTGAATGAATGTAAAGTCTTCTCTGGCCTGTGCACTCATGGGACCTGTCGAAACACCATTGGCAGCTTCAGATGTATCTGTGGCAATGGCTTTGCTCTGGATGCTGAGGAAAGGAACTGCACAGGTAAGAGAAGAACAACCAGCCTCTGAACCACTCTCGTCCATCTCACTGCCGTGACTGCCTTGTGGGGTGCTCAGCGAGGTGGTACCCAGAGGATTCATGGCAATTGTTGTGTGGATGTGCAGAGAAGCCAAGGGCAGGTCACAATCAGAAGACTCCTCCATCTTGTGGGAAGAAGGATTGGTTCTGCACAGAGAATTCTTCACTGCTATCTCTCCCTTCAGGGAGCAGACATCTTTGGTCTGCCTGGGTAGATCTGCCAATCCAGGGCCATAAAATTCAACATGCAAGACAAGCAGCCCAGTGCCAGCTGTAGTGGTGCTTGTAGCCTGTTCTGCCATGACTACCTGCTCTTCATTCCCCACAGATATTGACGAGTGCCGCATCTCACCAGACCTGTGTGGTCATGGCACCTGTGTCAACACGCCGGGCAGCTTTGAGTGTGAGTGCTTCGAAGGCTATGAGAGCGGCTTCATGATGATGAAGAACTGCATGGGTAAGGGCTAATAACAGCACCCTTACTGTTTTTCAATGCAGCAGATCTGGTAAAGGTTCTCATGCCAAGCTGCTGTCTTTCTCATTCTTCTCTCTGTATCTGGACACTGCTGATTACAAAAAACAGGACCTGGGCCCACAGAGGTGCTATAAAAAGTTTGATTAGCTCTCTGTTCTTTGGTGTCAGGCCAAATCTGTACATTGCCTTCTAGAGGTATCACAGGAGTCCCCATGCTGAAGTGATACCTGGCCAAGTTGAGTTCTCTGTCTTGCCTAGATTGCAAAGATAGAACTGGGCTGAAGGGCAGCACCAGTGAGAGAGATAAAGGTCTGTGTGTGTGAGCTGAGAGAACCACAGATGTTCCTGGGATGACAGCAAAGCGTATGCAAAGTGAAGTCAGGGGTCTGTGACACAGCACCACCTCTCAGGAGCTAGAGCAAGCAAAGGGAAAGGCCACATCCCCAGCAAGCATTGGCTTGAGGTCTGGGCCCCTCAAAGAAGGAAGGCAAAAATACAAATATGTAACCTCTACCTCCTGACAGATCTTGTACCTTCTGTGGGTCAATAATCCATCAACAATTGTCCTGATGCTGACCCTGCTAGGGAACAGGAGCACCCCTGAGAGCAAGGACAGAGTACAGTGAAGTTGACAGAAACAGGGGACACAACTGGGAGCTTTCCCCCAGAGACATCTATTTATCAGGACCTTCTCAACTGGAAGCCAGAACTTCTGTCCAGCACCTGGGCTGATGGTGCCTTCTGAGCTGAGGATGAAGATTGGCCAACCAGGCCACTGGGAATAGTGTGTGGCCCAGGGTAGCATCCATGGCTCTTCTTGCCATGACATGGAGTGGGACATCATTGGTCCTGCCCTGCCATGGTGGTCCTGGCCAGAAGTGAGCCCATACCGGGAACTCAGGGAGCCAGAAAGCCAGCTTGAGTGCCTAAGCATCCATTTTTGAACCTCTTATCTAATTGGTATTTGATCAGCTGCCTTCTGATCTTGTCTGGAACCCTGTCACTAATCCAAGAGCAGAGTCCATGCCTGGTGTTTTCATTCCTATCATATGGGGATACCGCCCTTACGCTTGGGGATTAGCTCATGCTCAGTGAGCTCTGCCAGGCCAGTAGCTTGAACTTAATGGCTTTGAGCTCCAATTTTCATACATATTTGGCTTTTCCCTCCGTGTGACCACTCAGCTCTTTCTACTACTTTTCAGCCTTTTCTTACATGACCATTAATTATTGCCACTGATTGTTTACATATCCACGCTCCTAAGCATACACCCATCTCAGGCGTGAGTGATATGGTATGTTCAACTCTTTTGTTTTCATATTCCACTGCAAAATGTTTCTCAACTTGTAGATCTTCTTGTGTGGTGCAACCACAGCTGTCCTCCTGTGATTAACCTGGGTTACTTGCCTGCCCTAAATGCTGTCACAAATGCTACACTGCTCATTTTAATCCACTTATATGTAGTTCATAAATGCTCCTGTAAGCTATATTAACATCAAAATACTGCTGAAATTAGTAGACTTATTATCTCCATTCTTATATATAAATTTATCCATAGACATAAATGATACATACATGACAAATTTTGATCTTTATAGCACTGCTTCGCCTCCTTCTGTCACTGCACATCTTAGAATCGTGTGCCATTAAATCAAATGCCTTCATTAGCATCAGAACATGGAGATGTCTCCTAAGTGCCGTACATTACTCAGCAACAGATCACTCACTTGATAACTTGGGTTTCTTCCAGCTCTGAATCTTGCTGTTTCATCCAATTTTTCTGCGGTTGCTTTCTGTTGAATCTTTCCAAAATGACTGTTAACCTGATCTCACTTGTCAGTGATACATAATCAATTGCTGTTGTTTCTACACCTTTCCTTGAGATTGGAATCTGCAGCAGTTTCACAGCAGCTTCATCCCTTGAGGAATGCACTGACAGCCTCAGTGCCCAGTCCCCCACATGTAGCACATACCAAGTCCTTCATGAGAATTGCTGATAAACCAGCAGCATTCTTCTACCCCGCTCTATTTCCAGTTATCACTGTTAAGACTTCCCTGCACTTGTGCCTTTGGTCATCTTTTATCATCGGCCATTCATCTCCACCAAGTCAGCCAGACTTTGGCTGTCCTCCATCTCCTGGCATACCATGTTCCTCCTTTTATCTGACTAGCTAGACTAACTTGTTTGGATAACTTAGTCTTAATATTGTGTTTTTTCTGCTTTGGCGTGGAATTTCAAACCGTATCAATCTGTGCCATGATCCAATGCAATTTATTTTTCTTATTTAGTTCCCTGGGTTCTTTAATATGTCTCACTGCTCTGCTGTTGGAATGGATCCCTGTCTTTTCCATACAATTTGTAGCCTGGATTGCAGCATCTTGGGCTGATCACCTTTCTTCCACTTTTCTGAGCTACTGAGTGGGTCACAGTCCCCACTGATGACATTCAGTAATGAGATTTCTGATGTTATTATACAAAGGCATTGTGTTCCTTTCTTTTTACTTTCTTCCCTTCCCTTCCCTCCTTCCTTCCTTCCTTCCTTCCTTCCTTCCTTCCTTCCTTCCTTCCTTCCTTCCTTCCTTCCTCCCTTCCTCCCTTCCTCCCTTCCTCCCTTCCTCCCTTCCTCCCTTCCTCCCTTCCTCCCTTCCTCCCTTCCTCCCTTCCTCCCTTCCTCCCT